>NC_053128.1:22313788-22631288 GCF_010015445.1 Perca fluviatilis | reverse complement strand
CCAAATAATGTGAGAATCTATAGAGCTGTTTGAGAATTATAGACAAAACCTGGTTGTAAATCTCAATGGGACTATACCTAGTACAATGACGATAATTATTTTATTGTTTATCAGTAGAATATTTTCCTTTGCATTTCTATACACAACATAAACAACAAAATCAAAATTCCCCCAACATCTGCACAATGTAAAGTATCAGTACGCACACATTAGTGGACTAGAATGATTAGAAAGGCACAGTTGAGGCGACCTCTAGCTCACCCAGTTAGAGCGTCCGCCCCATGTAGGCTGAGTCCTTTGCAGCGGCCCGGATTTGAATCCGACCTGCGGCCCTTTGCTGCGTGTCATCCCCGTCTCTCTCCCACCTTTCCTGTCTATCCACTGTCACTATCAAAAAATAATCTTAAAAAGAAAGGCACAGAGCACCACAGGTTTGCCTCAATCCAATTAAGCTTCCCAATCTAGAGATAATAGCTGTATAAACTGCTGATTAACTGCAGGGAGAAGGATATTAGATCAGATCAGGTAAGTGAGTTATTAAAATTATTGAAAAAGTTAATTTTGTGGCCTTTCTTATAAATCATTTATCTTCATTTGCAGGCACACATGCAATTTAGACATCTTTTTCTGCAGGTCTTTGGCAAAGATTCATTTGTCACTGTGGATGAGCACCATAAATTTATACATTTCATCCAAAGATTCAATCAAACACACGACGCACTCATGTGGATGAATACATCGCCCCACGAGAGGCTCCATATCTTCATTCTCTCATCTGTATCCCTCCCTCTGACTGTCTCGCAGCTTTGATCCCACACAAATGCAGCAGGGTTCATCTTAAGGGTTTCGATCAGCAGATTATCTTATCAAGAACAACATACAATATCCCTTTACCAGACCCATTCTTCCGCTCTCCAGCGTTAATCTGTCAAAACAAGCCAGGATTAAACCTTCCCAGAAATGCCAGCCTACAATATGAACAAGTGAAGGAGCAAAGGGAAACCTGACATCCTCCTGCTGATCCACTTAGGGTCAAGGCCTTGTACAGATATTGTTGACTAATGTGCACCGAGACTGAATACGTACACTGAACTGATCTACAGGATTTTATGTCAAACAAAACAGGACATTCCAAAGAGGTTGGGATATTACAATCTGGTTTAAAGCTCCTGAGGGTTTGGCCTCATATCTTCTCTATTATAAGCAACATTCAAAGTGGATGTTATATATTTATTTATTTCTTATGAGTTTAACAGTCAAATAATGTTGTGTTTGTCTTATGTAATCATTAAATTAATATATTTGGATGGAAAAGCAATTAAATACAGTACATCAATTTGGGCTTTCAGAAATTGTAACAATCTATTTTCACTATTCTCTGTTGGTTTATTGGCCAAAAGATGAATTGACAAAATAATCAGCAGATGAATAAGAATAATTGTTAGCTGCTGCTCATAGTAAAAGTGGCATAAAATACATTGAAGTTTGGTTTTAGAATTTGCAGGTATGGATATAGTACTTTCTAAATATTAAAAGTAACATGTAACACATCACAGTCTTTGAATTGCTGATATGTCAGTGCAGTGATCACGACTTGTTTCTGCTGCCCCCAAGTGGCCACAAAAATCAGCTACTGCAATTTTTGCAAGTCTTGGAAAACACACTAGAGCTACTTAATTTTGTTCTTGACTATAATGTCATCATGATCGACTCCTGAATCCATCTCATCTCAACAGACCACTTGCCTGTTAATTATGTTTTTCTTGTTTTGGTGGCAGATTGGACTGTACAGTAGGCTGAAGCTTTGCCCCTCTTAAAAGTCTGAAGAAATAAAATGTATTTCAGTCAGCTGGCTCACAGAATGGATTTATTATGTCAGTAGAGTTAATATCTGCCAGCCAGTCTCTATACCATGTTACTCCTAGCAATAATACACCACGCTCAGTATGCTCCCTCCCTCAAAGAATCAGCTATTATATGAAATCTTCTATTAGTGGACCAGTGGTACCAACTGATGTGTGGTGGGACCTCAGAGCACTAGGGAAATATAAGAAATATAAAATACTACGTGAAATATAAAATACTACATGATTAAAATCTGTTGCAAAAAAGTACTTCCAACCAATGCAGGATCATTTTTAGTGGCTTGAGATGATAAACCTGAACCCACCTCATATGCAGGAGCAGTCAAAAACAGAATTAACTTACAAATATTGAAATCACAAAATGCTTTGGAGCAGACAATCCATTCTGCTTAAATGTTAGCTAACATAAAAACAATACATAAATGTAAGCTAAAGGCTTGCAATGAAAGAAGCTCAGCAAGATAGACATAGTAAAGACACCTCGTATAAACCTAATACTTTGAGTTGGAATGATCTCTAATGCTATGTTAAAGTGCATGGAGAAAATTACTGTTGTCTGTAAATGTACTGCATACCTGCTGAGGATTTTCTGGCTGCCAGTTTTAGCTTTTATGTCGCTGTAAGGAGGATTTGCACCATCTTGTAGTTACTTATTGCGGCAGAGCAGAAGTCATTTCTCCTATGGTGGTTGGTTGTTTGACTTGTGCAGAATGATGATTGCATGCTGTTGGTTGACCTGGTGGTGTTGACATATGAAAAGTCCTACTCTTGTTTGAGTTTGTGAGTGATAGCCTATTAATTGATTGGGTTTTGTGGCATATTTACCTCCAGGTTGTTCCTGCTGTTTGAGGACGTTCCTGATAGTTCTGGGCCCTGGGGGTTTCTAATAGATGCATAATGACTTCAGGGACAAACATTGTGATGGTTAAGAGTACAACCTTTCATATTTCACCCATAGACTGTAAAAAATGTCACCACCACTATCTCAACCAACAGCATGAAATCATCATTATGTTTATGCCAAACAATCACCAAATGAGAATTGACCTTTTGCCACAACAAGTAGGCTAATTACAAGATGGTGCAAATACTCCATACAGTGACATAAAAGCTGTAACTTGCAGCCAAAAGATCATCAGCAGAGGGCAAAGAAACAGCCGAAATGGTCCACAAACAGACTAAACATAGCCAAAATGTGAACTAATGATGTTCTCTAAGGAAGCCCATGTCCACCATGTGATGAAAAAAACATCCTGTAAATCATTATAATGATAAACTATCTCAGAATAATGACTTAGTTTCTCAAATTTATGAGAAACGTTCTCAAAAAAATTAGTTAGTATCATAAAATATTAAGAAGGTTTCTCATTATAATGGAAAAAAAAAAGATCCTTTAATTACAGGATCGTTTTTTTCCTATCACATTGGCGGAAATGGGCTTCCATAATGTTCAAACCTTGCCTCGGTGAAGCTGTGATCCTGGGCATCTTAACCCTCATGCCCTCTTCGGTCATTTTTGTACATTTTTCTCAAGTTTTTTTTTTCATTTCGTGATCATTTTTGCTGTGTTACTTCTTATGGCATGACATTTTGTAGGAATCCTTCTTTTCAGTCAAATTTTTTAAATCCAGTGTTTTTTACTCTTACATGTCTTTTATACTTAAATGATTCATTTTGTACCCTCTGGACACCTTCGAGGCAAAAATGTCCATGCACACAAAAACTGTTATTAAATCATCATATATCAATATTTTTTTCTGCTTTTTTTTCATGAATCACTTAAACAACTTCTTACCTAATCAAAACGACCAAACATTCAATCATTTTCAGGATTTTAACCCTTTAAATGCCAGTTTATGTATTTGAAGTATGTCATTTTTTATAAAAAAAAACACAAAAAAATATTTTTTTCCCATATAATGAATAATATGTAGATGGGGCTTTGGTGGTGATTAGAGGCTTGGATATGTCAAAGATAAGCAACAAAACTGATTTGATTGCATTAGTATTTTTTATGTAATTCCAGATACTCCCTCTGGACACCTTCGAGGCAAAAATGGCCCCATTGACTTCCATTATAACCACATGTTTTGATCTCACTGCCTTTACAGTATAAAACCATGCTTTCTGTAATGTCAGCATTTCATTTGGAAGAAAACTAGTCATATTTGACATTTTTACAGTATTTCACCAGATTCAACCATTTTGCCCTTGTAGGCCGGCATGAAATTATAGTTTTATTATGGAGCTGTGTGTGTGTGTGTGTGTGTGTGTGTGTGTGCACGTGGCGCGGCGCGCGTGTATGTGTGTGTGTGTGTGTGTATATGTATATTTGTGTGTGTCTGTGGGTGTGTGGGTGGGTGTGTGTGTGTGTGGGTTGTGTGTGTGTGTGTGTGTGTGTGTGCGGGTATGTATGCGGTGTGTGTGTATGTATGTGTGTGTGTGTGTGTGTGTGTGTGTGTGTGTGTGTGTGTGTGTGTGTGTGTGTGTGCATGCATGTATGTATGCATGTCTGTGTGTGAGAGAGTTTGTGTAAATCTGTAAACAAACAATGATAATTTTAGTGGTGAAAAAAGCGCACCTTACTTTAGCCAGTTATATTATGGAGCCGTGTGTGTGTGTGTGTGTGTGTGTGTGTGTGTGTGTGTGTGTGTGTGTGTGTGTGTGTGTGTGTGTGAGAGAGAGTTTGTGTAAATCTGGGTGAAAAAAGGGCTTCTTTTGAAGGATGCATTTCATGTGTCTTTGAAGACGTGCTTGAATAAAAACATTGTCTCCTGCATTTGTTGTAAACAGAAACAACTATTAGTGTGTTGATGCACCTGGCTCTAGAGAAGGAGAAAGACCTGGAGCAAAGAGAAGGAGCCTTTATCTTCCAGCCAACTGCAGGACTCATCTGAAGATGACACAAGTTTCTGGAGTCTGACAAAATGGTCACTGGTGTCCTCCAACTCTGTGAGTGCCTCTAACCCTTCCTCTGAAAGTGGAGAGGACACTGAAGATCCTGTCCATCCTAACATTGAATGGACAGTGAAGAATTGGCAAGTCTGGTCTCCATCTAATACTGAGACGCTGCGCAACATTCAAGCACCGACCGGCATGATGTCAGAGCCCACGAGATATGCCATATCAAGAATCCATGATGTGGCATCCTCTTTCCACCTTTTCTTCACTCCTGACTTGATCCAGCTGATTCAGGAAATGACAAACCTACATGGGAGGTGTTCAATCTCAGGATGGAGTGATGTGGATGCTCAAGAGATTTGAACATACATGGGACTTCACACCTGGCTGGTGTGTACCGGTCCAAAGGGGAATCCACCCGGAGCCTGTGGGATGTCCATAGTGGGAGACCAGTCTTCAGGGCCACCATGTCCCACAAACCATGTGAAATGATAAGCGCCAGTTTACAGCAAATGCAGGAGACAATGTTTTTATTCAAGCACGTCTTCAAAGACACATGAAATGCATCCTTCAAAAGATGCCTTTTTTCAGCCCTAAAATGATCATTGCTTGCTTACAGGTTTACGCAAACTCTCACACACACACACACACACACACACACACACACACACACACACACACACACACACACACACACACACACACACACACACACACACACACACAAACACACACACACAGCTCCATAATATAACTATAATTTCATGCATTGGCCTACAAGGGCAAAATGGTTGAATCTGGTGAAATACTGTAAAAATGTTAAATATGACTAGTTTTCTTCCAAATGAAATGCTGATATTACAGAATGCATGGTTTTATACTGTAAAGGCAGTGAGATCAAAACATGTGGTTATAATGGAAGTCAATGGGGCCATTTTTGCCTCGAAGGTGTCCAAAGCGAGTATCTGGAATTACATAAAAATACTAATGCAATCAAATCAGTTTTGTTGCTTATCTTTGACATATCCAAGCCTCTAATCCCCACCAAAGCCCCATTCCCCTATGATTTATTTTATGGAAAATAATTAATGTTTTGTTGGGTTTTTCATAAATAATTGTTACTTCAAAGATTTAAAACTGGCATTTAAAGGGTTAAAATCCAGAAGATTATTAAATTTTTGGTAGTTTTGAGCAATTTACAAGTTGTTTAGGTGATTTATGAAAAAAAAGCAGAAAAAAATATTGATATATGATGATTTAATATCAGTTTTTTGGACATGTACATTTTTGCCTCGAAGGTGTCCAAAGGGAGTATCTGGAACTATGTAAAAAAATACTAATGCAATCAAATTAATTTTGTTGCTTATCTTTGACATATCCAAGCCTCTAATCACCACCAAAGCCCCATCTAGATATTATTCATTATATGGAAAAAAAATAATTTTTTGTGTTTTTTGTAATAAAAAATGAAATACTTCAAATACATAAACTGGCATTTAAAGGGTTAAAATCCTGAAAATGATTGAATGTTTGGTAGTTTTGATTAGGTTAGAAGTTGTTTAAGTGATTTATGAAAAAAAAGCAGAAAAAAATATTGATATATGATGATTTAATAACAGTTTTTGTGTGCATGGACATTTTTGCCTCGAAGGTGTCGAGAGTAAGTTTTTTTAAGGAGGGCATGAGGGTTAAAACAGCACCAGAATACCAAGCGGAAGACGGCAGCAGAAACTGGAATTCTTCCAACAGAAATTCAAGTTTGTCCCCCTTAGCTGGTGTGAGCCAATAAGTGTCGCTCACCAGGCTGAAATGGTTAATGTTAGCTAGCTTAAGTGCTGGAATGACAATACTGTAGCTATAGTGAACAAAAGAATTGAACTTGTTATAAAGACCAACTGTGGTGCACACATACCGGTATTATTCCCGGAGTCACACATGGAACTATTGGCAGTTGATCTTGCTAATGAAAATGCTGCTAAACGGAGGTAGAAGCTAGTGTAAGTCGATGTATCTACCTTAGTTCGCTGTTTTAGTGGTGTTGATTTAGCTGTAGGCCTAGGCTGTAGTTTGTGGTGCTGTGTTTATTATTTTGTCAACCCCCATTTGACTTTATATAAATAAGGACAGGATATATAAGAGCTTTGTATAATGCCCCACAAACAATATCCTCCAGAATTAACATACAGTTGAATTAACACCTCAATTTGAACAAAATTATAAGCTTCATAATTTAGGATTTATTGCAGGACTGTTTATTAGACTGCATTAGTTTGAGCTAGGTAGCCTAGCGTTACCCCCATTCACTGAAATACAATGTAAACCGTTAACGTTAAATGTATTAATAGCAAAAGCAAAATGATTACATGATGTTGATTATTATCAATGTGAAGGTTTTATCTATTGCATTAGTTATGGTAAATTCACCTAATTGTATATGTGGCTGCTGCATCACTCGGTTGCAATATATGAAAATGTTCAACACATGTTGAGAAATAATATTCTGGAAATATAGAGTGGTTATTTCAGCTAGATAAATTACCTAAATGATGAACCAAATACTTTCCCTCTAAGCTCAAATGACATAACGCTATGAACAACTGTGCAAGCAACAGACAGTGGTGGAAGAAGTGTTCAGATCATTTACTTGAGTACAAATACCAATGCAACCATGGAAAAATACTCACTTGCACAGACTGATCTCATGAGTTGGCGTATGTATGACACGCCAAACATTGACACGTAAAACACAGGACTTTCACCCAGGAGAGTGGGGATCGCGTCCCGCGTGTGACTTTGTGTCCCGGTTGTGATGTTTCCTTTCCACGTTTGTTGTTTTCCTAAACCCAACCCCGTTCTTCTTTTCCTAATCCCAACCAGTTCTTCTTTTCCTAAACCCAACCCGTCTGTGACATTCCTAAACCCAACCGTAGCCTCGTGATAACACGTAGCCTCGCGATAACACGCCATGTGGCTTTAGAAAGTGCCACATGGCGTGTATGTTTACGCTGTGATGTTGCAGACTGCCGTCCACTGTATAGAGCGTAGACATACACGCGTATAGCTCAAAATGTGTACAGATAACACGCCACTTGGCTTTAGGAAAGTGGCGTGTATGTTTACGCGAAGTCATGATATCACATTGACTTGCAAGTAAAAGTCCTGCATTCAAAGTTTTACTCTAAATGCAGTAGAAGTGTTATCAGTCAAGTATAAAAAATGTATAGCCTACTATAAAATGATCATATATTTTTCTAGGTAGAATATCTAATCTGCATAACTGTAGGCTACTGGTCAGGCAAATGTAGAATAGTAAAAAGTATGATATACCTCTAAAATGTAGCAGAAGTTTAAGTAGCTTAAAATGAAAATGCTCAAATAAAGTACAAATACCTCAAAGGTGTCCCTAAGTACTTGAGTGAATATATTTTCCACCACTGATGACACGCATTTTCACAACCTCAAAATGCTATTTCTGCCTGATGCTACATCTCATCTTTATATTTTACCTGTATGTGACGAGAGTATTGAATTCAAATGTAGTGAAAGTACTGTAAATGATATATGATTACATAAATGCACCAAACATTATGACATTGTGTTATATTATCAGTTTACAAAGGAAAAGAGCAGCCAGTTATTAAAGTCTTTTGTGGATGAATCTTTTCTAGCAGAGAAATGCTTACAACAACAAACAACTACAGTGCAATATCGTTGGCTTATATTTGATCTAAGGGAATGACGTCTGCGTTGTTTTCGTGCATGCATGAACTAAATCTGGTCTGACAAATCTCAAATGTAAGGGCATTCAATTTTAACACCACATACCAGCAAAAGATCACATTTATTTAGATTTATAAAGTAAGATATTTTAAATAGTGTTCAGTGGTTTGGTTGTTTCCCCTTCTTTCCTGGTCGAGTTTTTGTTACTCAAAGTGGCAGAAAGATTGTATTTGAAACATTCAACATCAGCGTCTCCTAAATATAATGACACAGTTACTCACAATCTACAGACCCTATTTTGGACATTTTGTTCTACAGGCGAATGCTGAACAGCCTGTGTTATTTCTAAGCAGATAGCAGTGTCATTATGTTCGCAAAGTGATATTACATTAGAAAATGTGAGCGTTTTGTACCTGCTTGTATATGCACAGTCTGGGCATGGGTGCTGTGGGTTTGCAAGAGCACCTTGTGGTAATGCATTTTGTTTCACGCTGTGTCTAGATGGACTCAAATCCTGGTCATTCAGTATCAGTTAGTCATCACTAAAGTAAAGTGTAATCTGGTCAGTTGGAGGGCAAAAGGATGTAAGAGGTTTCCCCTCTGATGTAGAGCCCTATCCCAGACTCCATGGACATGTGACACCTAATGCCTCCTGCATAAGAGTAAATAATCCTCCCATCGTTAAACCCAGCCAGCTTAAAACAAATCCCTTATGAATTGATTTTTGTTGTTGTAGTTTTCATAACAATATTAATAATAATATTATGATTCTCCCTTTCGTTTTCTTTTCTGTGTATCATCCGGACAAGGATGTGAACAGATTGCAGAACTGTTGTGGTCGGTACATACAGAGCAGAGTCAGGCATACGCCCCATAGCACCATATGGAACTACAGTGTATGGAACTCAGGTTAACATAGCACGTTCAGATGTACAAAACATGTATTTGTAATTTAATGGATTGAAAGTGAATGACCTCTGCGGCCCGTTAAGTCTAATCTGTGGAATCCTGAACCGTCTGTTAGACGACATAAGCTTCTTCTTTTTTTCCAAATAAAATATGAAAGGGATCTCATGTAATTCTATTATGGTATTGCTACTGCTGCTAGTTTCTCTGCTAGTGATATTATTATTACTTCCACTACTTCTAATGTCATGAAGCGTACTAAAAATACCACTTTATTGGGATGTTCTGGTACATGTGTAATACTAAATTCTTCTTTCTTTTCCCCCTGTCCTCAGGGAGGTCAGACTCCAGGCTGAGCTACAGGACAGCACTGCTGCAGAGGGGAAGACTCCACTGGGAGTGCAGGTGCTCCAATATTTCCACATACACTGTGTCCTTAATACATGGTCTGCAGAGTTCAATGTCACACATGGGAGGAACTTTGGGCTATTGTACAGTTTCCTTTTCCAAACTCAATATTCACAATATACTAAGTTTACCATCAACAGGCATATACAAATCCTTAAATCCTTAGAAATGTCTAAAAAGTTGGAATCTACTTACTATATTTCCAAATTCCCACCTACAATAACTCCCAGTCTTTTTTTTTATTTCTGTTGCAGCATGCCAACATATCTTAAACTCTCTCCATTTCCAGGTCAACAGATTCATTTTCCCATCTGTGACATTCACATGTCATATTGTGCAATTTATTCAGCTCCTTGTATGAAAGATGTCTTATGCAATCCTGATATAATCTGGCATTAAGGTTGAACCAATAGAGACTCTATAAATACTTTCTCTTTCTGCCATCATAGTTGTCTTAAGTAATAGATATCTGTGGCATGTTTTGCACGCAAGCCCTAGATTCTGAGAAGTGTTGTCGTAGTGCAGATTTATGCCCTAACTCCTTAGATGGCCTATGAAGTACGCTGAACTATTCTTCAAGACAACCAAATGTATTTAATTGTCTATTTTAAGCTCCATGGTTTTGTGAAATTATTTTACACGCATTTATACTATTTATACATATTTCATTGGTTTTATATTTGACATTTTTATAGAGACAGTATGAATAATAATATATTCTTTCCTTCAAATGAAAATGCTACAGTCTTGTATATCGGCCACTAAGCAGCATTTAATGTATTCATGAGATTTCAGACTTTATGGTTGCCCAAATCAAATAGACTACAATTTTCAAACAAGAACAAATAAAAAGAAAATTGTCGTGTCAAAAATATCATTTCATTTCGTAAAAAAATCATGAATACAGCATAAAATAAGATTGGAGCCTTTTAATGTAAAAACAAAGCAAAAAGCCATCTGTGTGACCTGACCCCCCCCCCCACACACACACAGACACACACACATGTTCTGACGTAAGCTATGTAATAATAAAATGGTTTCCCGTGTCATTAGTAGTATTACATCACAGAATGAAAGGACATGTACAGATGTGGTGTCAAAGTAACCAACCTGACACTGATGATCAGCCTGAAGTAATAATTGGCAAACTGAGTGACCATGTGGCTGTTACGCAGTCAATCAAGCCACATCCGCACAGTTGCACAATTTTGAACCCAAAGGTACACTACTTCTAACCTAAAGAGGGCCTATTGAATGATTGCCAGTACATTTGTTCATGTTCCCTTCAGGATGAATTAAATCACTTCAGTGATTCCCTGACATTTTATCTAGCCTATCATCAGCTAAACATCAGCATGTTAACACTTCAGCATGCTAACATTAGCATTTAGCTCAAAGCACTACAGTGCCTATAAATATAGCCTCACAGAGCTGCTGCTAGCATGCCTGTTGCCTCTTGTTGTGAAGTGCTTGGTTCAGCCACACCTGAATATACATATTCCAAAATATCTTTTTAGATTTTAAAGGTTATAAATTGATACAAAATCTGGTTTATTTGTAATGAATCAACCATTTTGACACATATACTGTAAATGTAAGCGTTTTGAAGTAAAAAGGCAAATTAATCTGAAATGGTGCTTCAGAGCTTCTTCAGATTCCGAAGTGGAAACCCCAAGCTCTCATTTCTGTGTGTTGCCATCTAATCCACACCCTGTCCATTCATATGCAACCAAGCGTGCCATGACGATTTACGTAGCTGACACATGGCAGGCATTAATCAGGTATTTGCTCCCGGCTGGAGGTGGTGATAAGACCAAGGGTTGAGGATGAATGCTGGTGGGGATCACAAAGCGTTGCATTTTTCCCCTTTACAGTACATTTGTCATATTGATTCAATTGATTTACATAACAAAGAGGCCAGGTGAGCGCTCTTACGCTCTCTCTCTCTCTCTCTCTCTCTCTCTCTCTCTCTCTCTCTCTCGCGTCATGTGTGTATGCATGTGTTTTGTGCTCAGATGTTGCTCTGGAAAGTTTCTATTTGTCATCCTCCTGACATTGGAAGAAAGCTATTTCTGGATCAGTGTTTGACCCTGATGTAGCATCCCAGAGGTTTTATTGACAAGAGGGAAACTGTTGAACACAATGACCTCAGAGGTAAAATCAATGATTATTATTAGACAAATAAAAGTCTTTCATGGATGCCAAATTTTTATTTTTTAATAAGATAAAGAGAACAAATTCTATTATTCATCATATAATGTCTCGTTCTTTTTATAAACCATCTCTAATCAATGTTTGCCTTACCTAAAGCCAGCATACGGCGCTAAGTTAGTGGTTTGTTTTGTACAGATAAAATAAAGATAAAGTTCTGTCTAGTAACACCACTGAAGACTGACCTCTGTGTAGATAATGCACATTTCAAACCACACCACTTCAATCACAGAAAATCACTTTCTTCCTCTCTTTGTTGATTCTCTCTTTTCGAAATAGGTGCCTATAACATGTGGAACTCTTCTGCTCAGTTCAGATCTTCATTGACCCACAAGAGGAAATTCTTTTTGCAGCAAGGCAGCATAAAACACAATCCCAATAAAAAACTCAAAGACAGGGAAATAAATTAGTGCTGGTGCTAGGCACGCAAATCAGAATACAACAAAGGTGTAGGTAATAAAAGCAAAGAAAAATTGTGAAAATAGGGATAAGACAATTTGCTAAGCTGTACAGGGAGCCAAGAGGCAGGTTATGGTGTATCAGAGTGTGTTTACTGCACATGGGATAAATTATTCCAAATTTTCTGCGGTTATTTATTTTTTATTTCTAACCAGAGGGGAAATAATGTCAAATTCCTTAAAGAGGGGATTGTCTGGATTTGCTATGATGGTATTTAGCATTTTGTGTTATTAGCTGCCTAAAACCCTGTAAGGAAGAAGGCTGCTGCTCACCAATTATTTAACTCGACAATGTTGTCCAGTTGATTATTTTGAATTCCCATAACTGTACCAAGAATCTGTTAGAAGTTCGGGAATGATTCTATGATGGTCTTCGTTGCCCTTGCTTCAGTATTCACATCAAAGCTCAATTACTTCAATCAATAGTCAGTACTGTATACTGTAACAATTGTCTGAAAAGCTGGAAGTGATGTCTGTGTTATGTAAGTTAATAACAGTCAATAACAATTTAAAAGATCACTGACCACAGGCCCATGGTTTGACTCATTTCCATGAAGGAGACCCACACCAACTCATCTGCAAATTTAAGAAATTGCCTGCCCTTGTACTAACTTGTGTACAGAATAAACAGTTGTGTGAACAGGACACAACTCTTTGGGGAGCCTATGGCAGACAGAATATACTTTGCCCGTAGACCTCAAAGTGTCAGGGCCTCTCAGGTCTACAAGTGAGGGAGTCTTAAATCCATCTGACGATCTTGAAATTGAAATGTGAAAGATGTAGCAGTCAATATGTAGGCCAAAAGCAGAAGAGGTCAATAAATAAAAGTGTTTTTGTGCCATCAAGGTGCTTATAGAGAGAGATAGAGAATTGGTGCTTGCATCATACACCTCCCTTGTTTTTGCAAGGGGTCAAGGAGACCCTCGGCCCTGCCGGCCAGCTGAGTTCTGACCAGTCTCTCAAATGCTACCTGCCTGAAGGCAATGAGCTCCTAAAAATACTATTTATTAAAAGCTTTTTAAGTCAACTGTTTGTGACAGTAAACTGGGATTTGCCTAATCATAATGGAGAAAAATAACAGATACGTATGTGATTTATAGTCAGCATTTTGACCGGGATTGAGTTGCTTCATCATAAAACATTGGAGTACAGGTAAAACTGAAAAAATTTGAGGTCTTGTGAGGCCTTAAAGTCTCGTAAAGCAGAGTCCAGCTGGTCATCTGTGCCACATTTTCCGCTGCAACACAGCATAATTCAGATCCTGTTGGATCTCATGCTATTGGCTTGCTTAGCAAAGTATCCACTCTCATCCTACAGAACATACATCCATTTTCTCCTTGACATTAGAGAGAATAGTTATAGAACAGGAAGGAGTTATGATGAAGGAGTTTTGTATTTTAATTGTTGGTCCTGACAGAACTGACAGTGTTTCAGCAATGTAACTGTGTATAGCTCAGTGTTTTATAATGCCTTTATCCATGTAATTTCAACAATAGATCCATTTTGATCTAACAGGTTTGAGTAACTTGATTATCTGGTAATTCTCTCTTGTGAAGATGAACGGCACACAACCACAACTAGTGTAATTGGTCCTTATCTATCATTTCCCACTGTAATCATCCTTATAATAAGCCGTTATATACAGTAACCCACCTCAATTATTTAATACAATAATCCTTTAGGGTCACGTTACTTGATAGACCTTATTGACTCCTGGATGAAGTCACTAATATCCTAATAAAATGCAAGTATATCATTAGGTTTTACTTTTTTAAGATGTTTTTGAGTTTCCAATTTAAAATGACAAATAAGTAGGTTTAATGTTTTTGAGTCTTATTTACAATACATGTAAACACAGATTTACAGATCTCCCTGCCAAAAAAGCATGCAGAAAATCAGCACTAACTGATTGGGAATTCATCCACAGATGCATGGCTGCAAGCTGTTGCAGTATGATTGCGCAGGAAGTGGCAGTAGCAGAGATTGAGCAAAACTCTATTTGACAGCTTAAATAGACTTTCCAGTTGGTAATGGCACTGTATAAATTCAGCAAAGACATGGGCAGGTCAGAACACAGCACCACTTAAGTTGTCAGGCTGAAGTTGCTCTGCAGGCGTGTTTCATTTCAGCACTTATATGCTCTATTTGGATGATTCTGAGCACTGTTCAGTCATACTGAACCAACCCAGGTTTCTTTTGGCCTTTATATAAATCAAAATTGCAATTCAGACAGATGTCATGCCAGGCCAATGATACACCTACTGTACTGTATGTAAAGTGCAATAGTCTGCCAATCTATTTACCAAAAAAAGGGGGCAACCAGGTGCTGAATTATCAAATCCATCTTTTTGAAATAACTAAACAAAAATAATAATTTAGCAGATGATGCAAATGAGATAAACAAAAAAGTTAAAAAATAAGAAATATAATTATACGTTCCATATCCACTTTCAGCAACTTGTTCACTTTGTATTTTCATGATTCATAGTAGCCTAATATTTAATGTCATCCAGTTTGGTCCAATTTGTTGTAGCTCCCTACCACAAAATGCTTTATAAACTTTTTTTTCCACATATGCAGTCGTACTTCCCTATGGAATGCCGTTTTATTCAATATTAAATAAATGAATAAATACATACATATATGAATAAATAAATGAAATACATCATGAAATAAATAAATGAGGCAATAAATACATAAATAATTAAATAAATGAAAATATTCATATATAAATGAATCAATTAGTTAAATAAATATATTTAAAGGTTTTACTTTTACTTATTTCATGGTACTTTTATTTCATAAGTCCACGTTTATTTATTTCCATGGACTTTTATTTCCTAACGGCACATTTATTATTTCCCTCTCTTTTTATTTCTTATATGCAAATCAGGGGGCGTGGCTATCTCTGACATTCAGAACAGAGCCGTGGGCAAAAAAAGGCTGGCGAAGTGAGAGTGCGTACATAATGGAAGACATCGGTGGGTTCCGAGATAGCATGCTATCATTAGCAGATCAAATCGATCAACATGGTTTATCAGCAGATACTATTTTGGCACATACTGAAGAATTTTTGGAAATACTAGGGCGGACAAGTGCCCTTCAAGAAATATACATAGACAACGAAGTTTTAAATTGTTTAAGACTGATTGAGCACCGTGTTTGTGTGGAAGATGTCAAAGTCCAAGAAGTCAACGTTACCGCTGGTACTACAAGCACAGGTGCTGGACGGCGCCTCTGGATATTCCAGGTGACATGCTGGCTAACTTTGTGTTGTCTATCAACCCGAGTCATCCAACACGATTCAGAGGAGATTGGCCGAAGAAGGCCTTAGGTGAGTTAACTTACTTATTGAGCTAAAAAGTAGGCTATGATGGCCAAAAACATTTATAATACAGGTCACATTTAATCCCCCTTTACGGGCTGTGGTAGTAGCCGTATATTTTATGAGTCGGGCTGTTATGGGGTGCTGCCGTGCTATTGCTAGCTATAGGTGGACAAATTCATTAAACCAGCTGCTGTTTTAATCACTGCGGGTTGACAAAACATTAGCTGAGGCGTTGTTAAGTGAGCTCGCGGGCAATCGACTGCTCTAATTCACATTAAACTGAACATTTCCGTTGATGGTGAAGTGAGACAAGGTGAATGGGACTTCTTTGGGAATATTGATGTGAATGTTTCTGTCCTCATTCATCTCCTTTCCTTCTTGCACAGCCGCTGCAGTTGACACACCTGTAAACACGATGTTATATAAAATAAACAATAAATACAGAAACGGCCACACAAATAGTCCCAAAGAAGTCCCATTCACCAGCTTGTCTCACTTCACCATCAACGGAAATGTTCAGAATTAAAATCTGTATCACCTTTAAATAAATCAATCTTGTATGAGAATTTGTAACCTTTCTTTGGTTGACATTTTATAATCCATTTTACAATAAATTATATATGTCTTTTCTTTTGGTGTATTATGAATCAAGAGAACAGTTTCTACATTTCTGAAGATTTATCTTTGTAATAATGTAGAAAATACCACACTAAGAGAAACTCCCCTCAGGCTGAGTGCTCTGGACCATAAACTCCTGTACTTCATACATCAGTCATCCGTAAGACCATGAAGAGAGCATGTGCCCTAGTCCATCCACACCATAAGTCAACTTATGATGCCAAATTTCATTTTTTTTGCTGACCTGGTGAAAGTCATTCATGCATTCATCTCTTAACAGCTGATTTACTGCAATACTCTGTACTATTGCCTCAATCAAAATCAAGCTGCGCGCTTACAGTTTGTGCAAAAAGACACAGACGAGGATTTATTTCTGCACTATTGTATTATTTATCTTACCTTTTAACAATTAGTATCAAATTGGAATGCGCCCCTCCCCTCTCTGTCTCCTTCTGTCATTTTGTGAATTTCAAGTTTGTCACCACCATCCTATGTCCTTGAACCTGGCTCCCTGGTAATAAACTTAGCATGATAATTGCACAGGTACTAAAACCAATTCATATATTTACAAAGTAATCAGCCCTCCAATTGACCGATGGTGTTTGCTTATTAACTTTGTACAGGGCCCAGAACATATGTCTACGTGGCGATGGTACTGTAGTTGCATGTCCTGTTTCCTGTTTCCTGTCTAAACATCACATTACAGATAAGACGTAGTGTCAGATAATCTGTTTCGTAATAACCGCATACAGTGTATACTTCAGTTGCATATATATTTGATATGTTTTTGTGTGACTGTTCTCTTATATTGGTTCAATAGCTTTTGTCACCTGCCTTTGGGTTATTAAATGACCCCTTTGATGCATAGTGAAGAAAAGAAAACGCACTACCCGCACATACATTCAGTTAGGTCCATTTCCTGGTCAGTCTCACATTTTTCAGCATATCTCCGGAATTATTACTGTTTTATACAGAGCACCCCAAATTATGCCACTGAAAGAAACATGAATAAATGATAAACCAGCAGCTGTGCGCGTCAGTGTTATGCAATCATGCCCTACCAGTGGTGTATGTGAGATAGAGAGAGAGTGAGATGCCATGTGGCTGAGGTAAGAGAGAGGCAGCCAAGTGGCCAAAACTCCATTGACGAGGCTGCATGAGACCATCCATATTGATGCTTTATTTACGGTACCACCACCGCCTCCCTGCATTGACCTTAACATTACTGTCTAATGCATTATTGATGAGGCTTGAGGGCTTCAAGTGTTGTTGAAGAAAATATAGAGTATGAGAAGAGTTTAATATGTAATGCTTCAACGGCATACAGTAAATGCATATATTCACACAGATATTCACTGCCTAGTTCCTCCACAGCGCTGCAGAGGAGGGTCTGCCTAGTCCACACAGCATTCCGGGATGGGAGAAAAACATGCTCTGGTTTATTGGCATCTCTTTAAACCAATCACAATCGTCAAGGGTGGCCCAAAGCACCAGACAGAGCCAAGGTGCCTCTGCAAAATAGCCTCGGGAAGGAACTTGTTTTGGTGGAACATTGTGTACATTCAAAAGTAGTTTTAGTCGTGCAACAGAAAACTCAGATTGGACAGACAGTCTAGCTAGCTGTCTGGATTTACCCTGCAGAGATCTGAGGAGCAGTTAACCATAGTCCTCATAAATCCACTGGAGTTACAACACTATGAAAGCGGAAGGTAAAGGACAGCCGGCCAAAAAGAGTGTAATCTGGCGGAATTTCCATCGGCAATGGAGCAGTCCCGGAAGTGGAACGTCGTGGACCAGTGGCGTAATGAGACAACACCGGGCCCCTATGCAGGATTATCAAGGAGGGCCCCCCTACTACAGCACGTGACAACGGCGCAATGTCCACGAGTAGGCTACCATGAATAGGACAGAATAGGATCATAGAGACACAGCATATAAGAGATGAGATGACTGACAAAATCAGGGGTAGCCTATGTGCACCACAACAACAACAAAAAAACACTGGTGAATGCGCACCATAACACATGAAAAAACACACAAGGGAAGTCCTTCCAGGATTTCGCGGACTTTTTTTGAGATTGTTGCGGCCCAAAATGCCTGATTTCACAGAGGCTTTTGTAAAAAATTTCGATAAAAGTTGTGGTGTCTTTTGTATGTTTGTTGCAATGAAGTTGCAGAAGACAGTGAAAGTTGCAAAAAAAGTTTCAATTGTTTTGTATAGTTATAATAGAAAGGAAACTTGTTTTGGGAGAATAATAATTATTACTATTAATTAATTACTCTGGGCTGAGATTTCCTAGGAACGTTACCAAAAAGGCTCAGGATGCTGCAAATGTTGGTATATGAAAATGGTTGGTGGATTTAAGACAAAAAATTATAATAATTTTTCATTTTCATATTTAATCAAATATGAACATATATATCACTGCCAGTGGCTTGATCTTTACATTGTTAGTTAATTTCCTATCCAGGGCCACACACACACACATTCATACGGTTTGATAAAGTAGTTATTGGACTTTAACTTATCATTGCACTTACAATAAGGAGTGTAGCTGTCCTCAATTTAGGTCATCGTGTCGTCTCATCTGCATTTTTTTTCCTGCATCCACCGTGTGTGATTGTGTGTGTGTGCATGCGCACGTCAGTGGCGGAGGAAATGGAGCAGCAGCCCTGCCCGCTGCAGAGAGCCGACAGGATTGAAACAGCAGCCGCTGACTTTATAGTGAAAAAACGTTACAGCGTACATTGATGTTAAAATGTATACAGGTTGGCAGGACGGTCTGAAATGTTTTGTTTTGTCTTTCGCTGTACGTTTTGTTGGTAAATGTGAGATGTTCGAGTCACACACACGTCTCGTCTTCATAACAGAAACGTAGGACAGCTGGGATTGTCGCGAGTAATGAAAATGCGATAGGGGGCCCCGGCTGTCAATCAATATCTTCCAGTGATGCGGGCCCCTGATTGGTCCGGGCCCGTAAGCACCGCTTACACTGCTTACCAATAGTTATGCGTCTGTCGTGGATATAGACTACTGCCTAGTTAACACTGGTACCTTTTTAAAGGGGCCTCTTAGGTCGCCTGGGACAGGTCTGCTCTCTGTCCCCAGAGTTAGAACTAAACATGGAAAAGCAGTGTTTAGTTTTTATGCACCACATACCTGGAAAAAACTCCCAGAAAACTGCAGGTCCACTGCAACTCTTAGTTCTTTGAAACAAGGCTGAAGACTTTTCTGTTTGACGCTGCCTTTTATTAAATCAAATAATTGTTAATTTCCCTACACTGCACTGTAACTTTTATTCTTGTATTTAATATCTGTCTTATTCTATTTTAGCTGTTTTTATATTTTCTTTAATGAATGTTTTCAATTGTTTTGAATTGGTCGTTAATGTTTTATGTAAAGCACTTTGAATTATCTTGTTGCTGAAATGTGCTATATAAATAAAGCTGCTTTGCCTCATTCAGTAAAGAGGCAGAATTCCGGGAGTGCCAACACTTATGAAACGGCATGTATTGCACAATACAAGTATCCATGGAGAACCATGTGTGAAGTGTGAAAATGGTTTCAGGAAGCACAATGCATTTTCCTCAGAAGCACAATGCATCACTAGACATCAGAGTTACAAGGTAATTATTACTGTTGTGGACTGTACAGTACAATAATTTGTACATGAACAGTTGAAGTGTAAAGTGCTGCATGGCAATGTTTGTCCATGGCGGAAGAAAAAGTATTGACTAATTGTATGCAATTCCAAGGGGTTTAACACTGGCAATATACAGTAAATGTAGATCTAGGTCACTTTGCATCCTGCTGTCTTTGCTCCAAGTGTAATATGACTGCTTTCCATCCTTATGCTCTATTTATTGCAACAATCTATTAGTTGACCAGAGGTGTGCCCCCACTCTAATTCAACTAAACTCATTTAGAATTACATGTTGTTTTTATTCCAATGCCATATTCTCTGTATGAGTTTATGCTTCCATGCATGTGAAATTAGTATTACTGGCAGTAATGGCAGGGAGTGGGCGATGGAATTACTTATTACTTTGGTTAAACTGATTACAACTGGCAAATGGTGATGAGAGTCACAAGTAGGAACTGCTTTGTATAAGGGGTCACAATTAAAAGAGTGTGGGAACCTCAGCTATCTATGAAGGTGACATGCAAAACATGTTGCTGCTTTATAAGGTATCAAAGCAATCCAACCAAGTGTTTTCCCCAAAGGCAGAGAACAGCTGATTCCAGAGTTTTCTATAAACTTCACAACACTTTTAGACAAATTGATTCAAACTTCTAAATGCAGTAGCCTATAAAGCTCTGTGACCAGGGGACCTCATTGACATTGCAACAGTAACCTTTGATGTTCTGGCACTTTGCTTGCCATTATTTTTATAATGTGCAATGTTGTTCAGGTTCAAAGCTTTTCTCCTTAAGGTATTCTTGCTTGTTTCTTGGCTGCCTTGTGGAAGAATCAACAACATGGTGTAAAAGGCTTGTTTATCAGAATTTAAATTTAAGGGGATCTTTTGATACATTTAAAGGGGTACCAAAACAGAATAACTTGGAATTCTCTTTTAACCATTGAATGATAATGTAAGATTCAAGTGATAGGAAAATAATGAATAAATCAAGAGCTAACATGTGGAAAGAAGTGATTGTAATGAGATTAATCAGTGTGAGTGGAAGCAAGTTTGCCTTTTGTTTTCATTCTGTTTCTCATCTATTGTGACACAAAGATTGTAAAGCTGCATTGGGGCCACATATCATTGATCAAAGGCAGATAGAATTGATACTAAAATATCAGAGCATCTGCGCTGTATGTAGATGCCAGAGATTATTTACAGCTTAGGTGTCCACAGGAGTGAGAGTGCTGTGACTGCAGCTGTCTTATGTGGAAACCTTATCAGCATGTAGCAGGGAGGTGTGTGTGTGTTGGGGTAGTATAAGGAAAGTAGGTAAATAATCCCTGGGCCGCTGCAAAGGACTCAGCCTACATGGGGCGCACGCTCTTACTGGGTGAGCTAGAGGTCGCCCCAGACCCACAGTAATTCTAAGCTCTGGCCACAACCTACGCAGTCAGTTTGACTTTATTAAATTCTCTTCCAACTGTTGCCACCATACTGACATTTAAAATGACTTACCGATTAGTGACATTTCTGAAGGGTAAATCAATTCAAATAAGAGAACTGTGAGGGCTTTTGCTGGCTGTGGTCTATGATTGACACCTTGGCTAGCTCACATAAAATACAATTAGCTGATATGATCAGCTGATGACCTCTCAGGCAGGTCAGTTGGACCGCATAGTAGCAATCTGCATGAGCTGAAGGACTGAAGAGTGTTTTATTAGGCCAAATGAGAAAGACTACATAATACATAATGTTGAACAAAGAGACCAGTATCTGATGAGGAGAGATCTGATTCAGTAGATGTACAAACCTGTCATAGGGTTTTGGCAGTAATTATATTCTCGTGTTTGGAAGTGTTATTGACGAAAGCTGCCAGTTACTGCTGAGATTTTAAGCTGTCTTAACAAGCAGTCCAATGATGGCTTCTGCTTTTTGCTTTTAATAACATCTCTCCCAGAAACATTTAATGAAAAAAGGAGAAAACGCAAAGCACCTCAGCAATAAAGTCTAAAAGCAAAGCTAGAATGGACTATATACTGTATACTAGTGATTGTATTTAATAGCCATTTTAAAAGCAGATGGAGCTAAGTCTTAGAGATCCCAGCTCTAAAACATGGCTAATTACAATGGATTTTGATATGCTCTATATCCGTGATTGGAGTTGACGGAACATTGTACACCTTTTCCTAGAGTAGGTGTCTGGTTCAGTAAAAGCAGTATGTGTAACATAACGACAGACAGTGAAGTAACCCATTCAAAGGCAATATCTTCACCTTTGTGTTGACAAGTTGCCAAGAATGATCAGTATACCAGTGAAAGGTGCACACTGAACTGTACATGTAGGTCAACTTTAACCAAAACTCTCCTGGACAAATCGAAACAAATCACTGTTAGCTCAGTTCAGACAAAACTACAGTGGGGCAAAAAAGTATTTAGTCAGCCACCAATTGTGCAAGTTCTCCCACTTAAAAAGATGAGAGAGGCCTGTAATTTTCATCATAGGTACACTTCAACTATGAGAGACAAAATGAGAAAAGAAAATCACATTGTAGGATTTCTTATGAATTAATTGGTAAATTCCTCAGAAAAATAAGTATTTGGTCACCTACAAACAAGCAAGATTTCTGGCTCTCACAGACCTGTAACTTCTTCTTTAAGATGCTCCTCTGTCCTCCACTTGTTACCTGTATTAATGGCACCTGTTTGAACTTATTATCAGTATAAAAGACACCTGTCCACAACCTTAAACAGTCACACTCCAAACTCCATTATGGCCAAGAACAAAGAGCTGTCAAAGGACACCAGAAACAAAATTGTAGACCTGCACCAGGCTGGGAAGACTGAATCTGCAATAGGTAAGCAGCTTGGTGTGAAGAAATCAACTGTGGGAGCAATTATTTTAGAAAATGGAAGACATACAAGACCACTGATAATCTCCCTTGATCTGGGGCTCCACGCAAGAGCTCACCCCGTGGGGTCAAAATGATCACAAGAACGGTGAGCAAAAATCCCAGAACCACACGGGGGGACCTAGTGAATGACCTGCAGAGAGCTGGGACCAAAGTAACAAAGGCTACCATCAGTAACAAACTACGCCGCCAGGGACTCAAATCCTGCAGTGCCAGACGTGTCCCCCTGCTTAAGCCAGTACATGTCCAGGCCCGTCTGAAGTTTGCTAGAGAGCATTTGGATGATCCAGAAGAGGAGTGGGAGAATGTCAGATGAAACCAAAATAGAACTTTTTGGTAAAAATTCAACTCGTCGTGTTTGGAGGAGAAAGAATGCTGAGTTGCATCCAAAGAACACCATACTTACTGTGAAGCACGGGGGTGGAAACATCATGCTTTGGGGCTGTTTTTCTGCAAAGGGACCAGGACGACTGATCCGTGTAAAGGAAAGAATGAATGGGGCCATGTATCGTTAGATTTTGAGTGAAAACCTCCTTCCATCAGCAAGGGCATTGAAGATGAAACGTGGCTGGGTCTTTCAGCATGACAGTGATCCCAAACATACCGCCCGGGCAACGAAGGAGTGGCTTCGTAAGAAGCATTTCAAGGTCCTGGAGTGGCCTAGCCAGTCTCCAGATCTCAACCCCATAGAAAATCTTTGGAGGGAGTTGAAAGTCCGTGTTGCCCAGCAACAGCCCCAAAACATCACTGCTCTAGAGGAGATCTGCATGGAGGAATGGGCCAAAATACCAGCAACAGTGTGTGAAAATCTTGTGAAGACTTACAGAAAACGTTTGACCTCTGTCATTGACAACAAAGGGTATATAACAAAGTATTGAGATGAACTTTTGTTATTGACCAAATACTTATTTTCCACCATAATTTGCAAATAAATTCATTAAAAATCCTACAATGTGATTTTCTGTCTCTCATAGTTGAAGTGTACCTATGATGAAAATTACAGGCATCTCTCATCTTTTTAAGTGGGAGAACTTGCACAATTGGTGGCTGACTAAATACTTTTTTGCCCCACTGTACCTGAATTTAATCTTGAAGTAACGGCTGCTAGAGTGGAAAATAGATGTTGACTGTCACTGCTGCAAACTCAACTATCTTGTGACATTGAAGGGAAGCGAATGATAATAGCTTGCGAGCTAAACAATATGGCTCGGTGTACTGGTGCATGTTATCACAACCGGGCTATAAATTCACTGATACCGGCGGGGGCCAATTCTGCCTAATGCTTCAGAACTAATTTAAATGATGATGAGCCATATTACCTGACCTGTGCTAGTCCTGATCACCACAGCCCAGAGGAGCTATTATCTTAAGATAGCAAGAGTTGAGAAAAAGCAGGCCAGGAGAGAAGAGTGGAAGAGGTAGAGAAAAGCGTGGAAAGACATGAAGAGGATATGAGGACAAAAGCTCATTTGTCACCATCTTAAGTAAACGTTGTTGTGACTGGATAAGTGCAATAGAAATACTCTGCTTTCAAATATATTATATTTTGGTGAAATCCTAATGCGTTATTTTAGATCTGTGAAATGTCACTTGTACAAAAGGCCTTTTGGAGAGAAATAATTCTCTTTTTATTTCCATTTTCCTGCATGGTTTGCCACGGTCTAACCATCTGTTTGCTGGCTGTGCATCCATATCAAGAAATAAGCAGCACATTCTCCATGTGAAAAAAAAAAAAATAGACCACCCATCAGAAATAGGAACTGCCAACATTCCTGTCATGCATTTGACTAAAGGTTAAGCCAAACAGCAATGTCCTCTCTTAACGTGTTTTCTAAATGGTTTTTTTTTTGTATTTTGAACTCCAAATGCTGCTGTACACACACACACACTTTGTCACAGAGGGCAGTGGAAACACGCCGATATACAGCATACCTTTATCAATGAGTATCTAGTAGGAGGGTGAAAAGGAAGGATGAATTCACGGAAGGACGCTTTGTGTGTGTGTGTGTGTGTGTGTGTGTGTGTGTGTGTGTGTGTGTGTGTGTGTGTGTGTGTGTGTGTGTGTGTGTGTGTGTGTGTGTGTGCGTGCGCGTGCGTGCGTGTGTGTGTGTGTCAGTAAAAAGGAGCCAGGAGATCCAGAGGAGGGGGAGAGACATAATGGCCGGGAGGCGCTGTGAAATGTGGCCATCCCAAGGACACTGCACTGAGGTTGGATTTATTGATCCAAGCACCGTCGAGGGGACACGTGCAGTGACATGTACTGTAGTAGAAGTAACTTCCAATTTCACCATAATTGTTACCATTGTTTTGCATAGTAATCAACGGTAGGGAAGTGCTTTCAATCGGCTTTAGTCCAGATCCACAGTGAATCAGTAAAATTGAACTTGTAGGATTACAAGAAATATAAATAAATACAATGTTTTTACTATGCAAACGTATTTTTGGGATGTGTTATTGAAGATGCTCTTTAGGCTAAGGAGAACATTATTCATTATCATTCTTAAATCCATGTAACGCTTCTAACTTCTGTGTGTAGTTGGGTATGTTTACAGCAGATGAAAAGCTTCCTCATGCATCACATTACACCTTATGTGACTCACCAGTGAACCTTTGAACAGCTGGTGCATGTGAAGAAAGAGAGGGAGAGAGAGAGTCACAGTGACATGAGGTGGGGGAAATAGTTCTCACTGAGATGACAGGAAGAAAACTCTGTATTAAGGTGCTGCCACAACAGTGGGGGAGTGAGCTAAAGTGATGATAGTCGGGCTCCATTTGCTCTGTTCTGCTTAGCTTTCCTGATTGGTTGGCTGTATATCATCTACCCATGATATAAATTGGAAAACCCCCAAAAGAAACAAACAAATTTGTTATAATAGTTTGTCCTTGTGTCATGGGCTGGGTTACATGCCTTTTACTTTGGATTTGATTTTTAATTAAAGTATTCCCTCCTTTTGAAATTGCACTGGGGAGGGATCTCTTTATGGTCAGTATGGAGGGGAGGAATACAGTACATACAGCAACCAAACTTGAATGTGAAAAATGTGAACCTATCCTTAATGACCATTTGCACTATTTCTCCTCCACCTGGCCTCCACTGCTTTCGGTTTGATGCATCGAAAGCATCATAAAATAATGCAAAAAAAAAAAGATATATACAGTGTATCTCCCCTGGACTTTTTGTCCCTTGATTTTCCAGACCTACTAACACACCCATGTGTCTCCTTTTGATGTAATTTCTCCTGCTATTCTCCCATTTATTTAGTGTTTTGACGAGTTGATGTATGAATCACATTTTTGTATCCACTTGATTGCATCATTTGTATATTTCTGTTTCAACAAGCAAAATGAATAATGGTCTATTGCCATGGCAATAATAGAGTAAAATATGCAACCACAGAGATTCCTCTAAACCTGGTTACTAAGCCACCAGACTTTTGAAAATTAGACAACAAATAGCTGTAAAGCTACATTTATTCTCAGATTGCATTAGTAATGGTTTAATGTAGCTTACTGTGGCATTATTGTAACTGGGGTGGACTAGTTATTTAATAAAATGTACATAAAAGGAACCATGCTGAGATCAAAACTGGTAAAACAAGAGAGAATTAGCATACAGAGAATGGAACTATAAAGATAGTTAAATATAGTATTAGGCAAAAGCATTGTAGTAAATGTTAATTGCTGTAATAAAAGAAACATACATTATAGACCTAAGAGAGGTAGTATGAGACTGTAAGCTGCACTGACTATATAACAGTTTGCATAAAAAGCTTGTGGGAGGCAGAGTGACCTTGAGACAGAGAAAGCCCTGTTAAGAGGTAGTCC
The DNA here is from genome assembly GCF_010015445.1 of Perca fluviatilis. Lineage (NCBI taxonomy): Eukaryota > Metazoa > Chordata > Actinopteri > Perciformes > Percidae > Perca > Perca fluviatilis. The sequence goes on along the minus strand of NC_053128.1, from coordinate 22,604,512 downwards.
CAGGTTTCATTCTTGTGACAGCAAATGTGTCCCTGTCAATGCATTTTAACCTTTCAAAATGCGATTGAGGAATTAATTTATAGTTGTGTTAAATAAGACTTTTGTCCATGACAAACAGACAAACACAGCTTGCAGGAGTACATGAATGTGACTGTGATGCCGCCTGTTAATATTTCTAGCGAGCTCAAACTTGCTGTGGCTCTCTACCAGTCTGTCTGGGCATGTGCAGAGAGGCACTGCAGTGCTGCACTGTCAAAAGGGAGAAAGACAAGAAAGAGAGGAGTTGTGACAGAGGGGTGCTTGTGCCCTGCAAAATTCTCGTTGCCATCCTATGTGTTGAGAGAGCATTTAGAGGATAAAAGGCTATATTTGTGTATGGTCCACTGCTGCAGTCCCGCATTATGAAGCATCCATTAAGCATGGAAAGGATCATTTGAATGTCAACGTCAGCAACCTACAATGCACTGAATTTTTTTTTTACGGCACATTCTCTCATTGGATGGCTCATCAGTATAATAGAACTTGTTTTTTTTTCAGATATTCTTTTGCCAAACAATCAAACGGAGTCCATTTGGTGCAATGCCCTGCAACCCCTAAAACCATCACATCTTAGAATAGCAGCGTATTTCTGCTCCATTTTTTATTTTCTTTTTCAATTAATAGGTTTTTTAACTTTATAATAAAAAAAAAAAAAAATTTTTTTTTTTTTTTTTTTTTTTTTTTTTAAAAAAAAAAAATTTTTTTTTTTTTTTTTTTATTTAATCTGATTTAATTGTTATTCTCACGGTGGTGCAGTTTCTGTCCCTGCCAAGGCAGTAAAGATAGGATAAGAGTTTCATGTGATGTGGCACTGTTAAGTGGAAAAACAGTGGTCCACCTGTGCTCTAACCAATCCTTCTAGGTCAGGAAACACCCAGCTGAGATAAACAACACTGGCTGGGTGAACAGTGAGAACAGGAAATATATAGTGAGATCTTGGTTTTTGCTCAAAATATCCTTAAGTTTGGAATGTGGCAACCAGATGGATACAAACACAGAGGGAGAGAAACATAGTAAAAGTCATTTATTTGAAAGATTCAATAAAGTATATTGACAGAGTAAAGGGTAAAAAGGCTTCCTTTGTTCTTTATTGTTTACTTTAAAATTGATAACATGGCAAAAGAGCCACAGATAATTATTTCATATCTCTGAGGCAGAGGATGTTGCTAGACATTATAGTGAGGTTATTAGCTCTGTAGCTTTGATACAGTGTCAGCCTGCAGCATTAATTGGCTACTTGTGCTGTTGCAGGCATGTTCATTCTCTGCCTCTCAGGCTGCTGAGGCATCATAACAGGTGGAACATAAATGGCACAGCATGTGCACCTCAGAGTCGTGACGCACCCTGGTATTTCTAAAAGCTGTCATCCATTTTGTGGGCAATGATGACGATAGTGGCGAAAGAGGGGTGGGGGTGGGATCTCTTGGTTGAAAGGGCCATCAAGTGGCCAGAAATTGAACTGCACCTTCAGACGGTTACTGAGCCATAGAGGCTCTGTTGTAATGAAGCAGGTAGACCAGTGAAATCCTGCTTTCACTTGAACTGAAATGGTCATGCTTGAGCAGGCCCTTTGAAGCAGGCTCAAGGTGCTATTTTCTGTAGGCACAAGGCACAGTTTCCTTTTAATGAAAAAGAAAAACATGATTGTAATAGGAAATATTGTATTATGTTTCACCTCACTAGACATTCTTTCTGACTAATGTAATATTCTGAATAAAGTGAAATCATACCTGACTGACCTTACAGATTGAAAAGCTACCAAAGTGACTGTAAGTGACACCACAGTCCTCTTGTTTCACTGGGATATCCTTTACAGGCTCCTCAGAAGCTCCACTGTCCAACTCCCTGTAATGCCACACTGCATTCCTGAGAAACTGAAGAACTGTTGGGTTCTGCAGGTGCCAGTGAGCAGTGTTTGTGCTCGGATCAGGCCTGCTGGTAGAGGTCATACAGAGGTCAGGGTCACTCATCACCTCAGGTTTCTCATCAACTCTTTAACTTTAAACCACTTGACCCAAAGAATTAGCAAGATAGTGAGGTAGGTTTGGGTTAACAGTGCATGAAAGTTAGAACTTCCTGCTGATGTAATGGCTTGGTTGACATGCTTCATGTGCTCATTGGAATCCAGTGGTGGAAAGTACTGCAACTACTTAGTATTCAGTAAATGCTTAAGTGCAATGTTGAAGTATTTTTACTTTACTTGAGTTGAATTTGAATTTTATACTACTTCATACTTCTACTCGTGTTTTAAAGGGAAATTGTGTACTTTTTACTCCACTACCTTTCTTTGACAACTAGCTAACTGACACTAGTTCCATGTTAACCTTTTAATGCTGCTCACATATTAATGCATCAGAGCTAATAATAACAGAGAAGTTATTATTAACTGACAGGTTCCATTCTGTCTGCACGTGCAAGTACTTTTGCTTTTGAAAGTTTTAGGTATATTTTGCTGGTAATACTTTTACTTTTTATTGAGTGATTGTATACTGTTTTATTACTACTTTTAGTAATTTTTAGTTTTTTAAGTAGAGGAGCTGAATACTTGTTCCACCACTGCTGGACTCAAATTTTAAGTAATTTTAATTCATGATATTGGTCTCTTGAAATAAATGAGTCTTTTAAATTATTATAACATGTAGCAGAGAGCAAAATGTCAATGAACAGCTCATAATTCATAATCTAGCAACATAATCAGATATTTGAATTGTATATTTATTTAGAGGTGTTGTTTGATACAGAAGTTTTAAGATTACAAATGTTTTAGAAGACAATAAAATATTGTGCCACTGGGCCCCAGGCTATATTTGTCCTTCAATCCTGTGGATTTATTCTAGATGCTCAATTAATTTACAAACTCTGCTTTTCTCTTTCATCTCTTTCATTTTTTTCAACTTTGGGAAGTTTTTATCAAAGCCTCAGAAGAACTGTTTTTGCATGCTGAGTAGTCTGAATGTGTGACGTGCCCCTTTTTTTAAAATGTTTTATGAAATTTTATTTAATCAATTTATGAATAATATATGCTTACAACTTCAAATAGAGGTGCAATAAATTATTACTTCAAATGTATTCGTGCTCATATTTCTATAATGCATTTTTAACGTGTTGGTTATGACACCCACTGAAGTGTCAGATTTCCATTGAACTGAAACACAGAAATTAATAGAATCTTATCTAATTGATGATGAACTCATCGCATTCTTGTCTTTGGAAAACAGATGTGCATTTGTTTATCTGTATTTATTTATTTATTTGTTCATGTATTTATTTATTATTGAGCAGTTATTTCAGTAACAGCCACGCGGTGGTAGCAAAGATGCAGACGTCATGACGCACATAGAGCGTTCTCTATTACAACGTGTCGGTGTGGGGTGAATGATGGGGCGAACGTTAGTGGTTCCGATCCATTTTCAAAGTTTCACCGAAGATAAACGGTTAAACAAAAGGTATGTTTATGTGTCAGCAAACGTCTTGGCTAAAAGAAAAAATGTTTAATGATAATAATAATAAAAAAAGAGTTTAAATAGGCTATATATTCCGGTTCCTCCGGTTTCTTGACGTGACCTGTCAAAAGTATGGAGGAGGGAAAGTTACCGTTAAGATGGCTCAGAAGCCCGGCGGTGAGTGGGAGGGTCTGCCTGTCTGTCGCTACACCACTTTACTCCCTGAAGTTGTAGCAGTGAGGAGCAAATCATTACACGTGTGGAGTACTGTCAGCACCCAGGTGACAGGACCGATGAGATGATACTAAAACACAACAGGAGTCCTCTTCTGCTCGCCGTCACCTGCATGTACTTCTCAGGAGGTCTGCTTTGGTCTTACCAAGAAGAGGATGCCAGTGACGGGTAATTGTAGGACATGTAGGCTTCAACACCAAAATGACACGAGGACTCAGAAAAATGCTTACTTTAAAATGTTTTCTTTCACAGTGAAGAGTGCTCTGAGAATAACATTTCTACAACAAAGTACCCCTGCGTGAAGTCGACTGGAGAAGTCACAACGTGTTACAGGTACAGAAGAGTGATTCATGTTTTGTGCCCATAAAAAGTGATTGCAAAATGTAGCTCTACGTGATGTCAAATTGGACTTGTCATTTATTATTCAGAGCAATAATGTTGTTTAAATGGTGCTTGGTTGAAATGTTAGTGATGGGAACTCACTTTTTGTATAACACTGGTCAGTTCTGCCTAACGAATCACGCAAAGATAAGTGAAAATCACAAAATCATGTTGCCAGAGGCTGCTTATAGCTTTAAAACAAAAAATAAATAAGCTAAATAAAAATCCTCCAGTGTTCCTTTTTTTTTTTAACCATGCATGTGATTTCATTATTATTTGTAATAAAACTACTGTCAGTGCAGTCAGTCAGATGTTTTTACAAGATGAAAAATGTCTGCTTCCTAAGGCTGCAGTTGATCATTACAGATATTTAAAAAACTCCATGAACTTTTTAAAATGTATTATATAACAATGTATCTAATGGAATGAAGGGATTTTCTGGGGACACATGGTGGATTTTCCTCTTAATCATCCTTTGTGACTTAAAGGGATCATTGCAATCCAAATATCCACAAGCCTCCTGATTGAACTATTTTGCTCTGACACTGGCTTTAATTATGACAGTTCACAGACAGTGGACACAGCGTCTACTCGCAGCAAAACCCCTGTCAGAGGCTATGGATTAAGTTGTTAGAATCTAATCTGTCTTCATTGCAAGGGGCCATCTCACAGGCATAATGAAACAACTTGACACTACTGACTTTAAAGAGGTAGTTTAGTTAATAATCAATTCAAATATCCACAGTTTTCCCTTATGGCCAATTCATTAATTGAGATATAGAAAATATATAGTTTATAGCAATTTACAGTTTACAGCTGTATGTCCTTTTTCTGGGAAAGCATATGGAGAACTAAAGAAATGCCAGAATGTTGAATATCTCCTCTGAGAAGTCTTCCAAATGTAGACTTTGTAAAGTATCATCTCTGCATCACTTGACAAACTGCTGGCTGTGGTTCAGGCACACAGTGACATCCTGTTTGATCTTCAAATCTCAAACACATTCTTAACATAATTATGTTGGTTTATGGTTATTGGCTGTGGCCACAGTTGTTTCCCACAATGTTTATTTAAAGGAGAAAAAGATTGTCAGCTAAGAGCCAAGATTAGAGCCAAGTGCCCTGTACGATGTGAGCTGATGACTGCCCGTCAGCCCTGTAATGGTTAGTAGAGTTTTATTATAGTGCCAAAGATTCAGAGTAATGATCTGAATTTGATAAGATGAATGTGGATTTTGCATACTGCATTCTTTTTCAAATTGCAGTCATATACCAGTGCAATTGTGCCTTGGCATGACTGAGATGTAGTTCAAAAGGAACCAAGCGTGATTTAAGTTGGCAAGACTCAGTTGCCAAAAGAAAATATTGGCTTATGGCATTCATTAGGCTCTCTGCAGAGTATCAGTGTGTCAGCACATCTCGGAACATTTATTACTGTAATAAACAGTTTGTTTGTTTTTACAAAAAAAACTATTTGTGTAAACGTTGTTGCTTTTACACGCAGGTGTGCTATAGCAGTTTGATATTATAACACGGCCCCCAATAGGCCATGGGACATCCTTTTTTCTTTTCTTTTTTTATACTTTTGTTTTTGGATAACAATCTGTAGAACTGACTAACAGATGTTAGATGGGCGTTATTTGGCATACAACTAAAGCTTAAATGTACATGAGCATTTCCTTCATGGGGTGATTACAGTGGTCATAATCATGGTTAGCTTTTAGTATGGCTGTTTAAATTCTAACTGAACAGCTTCATTAATGTTATTATCACCCTAGATTTTGTTTTTTGAAAATGTTATTCTTATTTGGTGAATTTGACAATGCAGTTTTTACCAGTTTGAACAGGAACACTTATGTCTTGCTTTTTAAAGGAATAGCATTTTGGGATATACAATATGCGTATTTGCTTTCTTGCGAGGAGTAAGTTACCATACAAATGTGAGAGAAACATTGATGCCACTCTTACCTTTGTATGGTAAGAGCAGTTTCCATGCAACCAGCGGAGACTCCAGGAAGTCACTGCTCTCAGCAATGAAGTAGAGGCTGTTTGAAATTGCATGCTAACTACTGCATACTACATACTAAATTAATATATATTCTGTATTGCATACTGCGTACAATTAAGTATGCTATTACCAGCTGACTCAGAAATTCTTGCTAATCTAGTATACTGTACATCCTGGCATTTCTCATGTACAAAAAATCCACATACTATGCAGTTGGAACACACTTAATACTTAATTTTACGTCATAATTAGTATGAATAGTATGTTAGTATGCAATTTTAAACCGAGCCATAGTCTTGCACAAAACCCACCGTTACTGCGTATTTTTGTTTTTACATTTCTGTTTTTGTAAGGATTAAACAAACACGTTCATTTCTGGTGCTGGTAACTGGATTTTGTCACAGTTGGACTGAGCAACGCTAGCTGTTTCCCCCGGTTTCTAGTCTTTATGCTAAGCTAATCAGCTGCTGTTTCTAGCTTCATATTTAACAGGCAAATATGAGACTGGCATCGATTTTCTCATCTAACTCTCGGGAAGAAAGCATTTGTTATTTCCCAAAATGTCAAAGATTTTAGAGGCATTGAAGTCCAAGTCTTCTGTAGGTCTAGTGGGAGAGGAGAGCACCACATAAAGGAATTTTGAAACAGGCACCCTTTGACCATGGCATTCCTCTGTGTGCACAGTTTAACACTCATCATTGCATTTATCATATTGTGAAACAGCATCAGAGGAGACCCCAGAGACCCAGAGAGCATATGTCACAGACAAGAGAAGTACCAGGCCCTCAGCTGACTCCAACCATATCTGTCTCACTGTCAGTGCAGTCACATTCTTCTCTCACCATCTTTCTGGGTTGTTTTATATGAAGATTGTCATTCAGCATCTTCAGGCTTGAAAATGTATGCTTATATTTTTAGTCTTACCGTCTTAGCCGTGGGATTAAATATTCTTGGCTCACAATAAGATCTAAGAGGTTGTGCAGGGTTTTTGTTCCAGAAGTTGCACTTAAATCATGAAAGCCTCTGATTGCATCATAAATGCTTTACTAAAAGCCAAAAAGCCAAAGTAGGGTTGATGAAAATGATAAGGTGTGTACTTTTTGTTCCAATTTGGCAACATCTTTAGTGTTAAGCGGTCACTGCTGTTGCCTTTTTCAATTTACGTCCCAGAGATCAGTTTGTAATCAGTATTGGCAGTAGTATGGCTGTTGGTGGCTTTTCTTTGTGTTGTGGTTATCACTGGTCAGTCACGCTAACCATTCTCTTTATCCTCATAGTATATTTGTTTTCAACCCTAGTTGCCGCTGCTGAAAATAAACCCATCACTTTCTTTGTCAAAGCACAATTTCTGACTTAGCTGGACAAATGTGTTGAGTATATTCCAGAAGAGGTTTTTATTTTCATCCATGTTGCAGATTTGAGGGGCTTCCAGGTTTTACTCAGCAGTCATCCAGCTAACTTCATAATCCTGCGTTGTGAGACAGACCCCCTGGCGAAGACATATCTGACAGCGGCTGTTAGCCAACAGTAAATTGTTGAGCTTACATTGACTGCTTCCAGTTTAATCACTTTATCATTTGACAGTAGAGAGTGACAGAACAGATATTTATGAGAAGGTTATGTACTTAATATTTATTGTTTTAATGCTGTTAAATGAAATGCAGTAAATTAGAGCCGTTTACTCAGAATGTAGAAGTTTTTTCAGCTGCTGAGATTAAGTATCCTATGACATCTCTGAAAATCTAAGATGAGAGCCAGATCCAATCTGTTAACCATCATACGATCGAGGCACATTAATAATCTTTGTTTATAACTTCACTTAGGTGACAAAAGGGTACAAGAAACAGTGATTACATTGGCTTGATTTATTGTGTTTTACCTACACTGTAAAGGAAATGCTTCTTTGGAAAAGAAGCAGAACACATTGAGAGTGAGTCTTTCCACTCTACATCTGCAACAGTTATACATAATTGATGTGTGGCATTTGTAATTGTTGCTTTGTTATTTTTTCAATAATTCTGGTGGTAGTAAGCGTGTTGTTGCTCTGCTCCCATCGTCCTTTGCTCTGGAATTCAGGGGAAACTGGTTTACGCAGTAAGGAAACTGAGGATAACATTTCTTCTGCCCCCCCCCCCTCCCCCCCCATAAAACATGATAGACTTCTCATGCACTTGGCTGATCCAAACAGCATTGTTTGTGTCCTGTAAATGTACCATCAATGCATTCCAATGAAATGCATTGGAATTTATTAAGAGGTATTTGGTATCTCTCATTTTTACTTACTCCTGTTTCGCATTGTACTACTGTTTATTTACTTGTATTGTGAATCCAAGGGCCCAGAAGTTTGTCAAAAGAAATTACATTGATTTTCCATTGACTGTAAAATGAGTAACTGATTTATATTATGATTCCCAGACAGTGACTCAAACACTACTCATACTGCTCAGTTTCAGAGAAATGATCACTTCATTCTGATTATTCAACTTGGCTGCAAAGCTTTAAGTATCTCTTGTTTCCTTAGTTTTCAAATCTGGTTTTCACATCAAATTTAAATGTATTCTGTGCCTTGGAATAATCCTCTCAGCTGGACTTCTGTTCCTTTTCCCAATTCAAATAGCTTTCAACACGGGAAATACACTTGGGAGTTCTCTGTTCTCTGTTGCCATATTGTCATCTCTCCAGTGATCATAGCTCCATGAAGGATATAATTGTGGCACAGTTTAAGGCGTTCAGCAGGCACCAGTTAGTTATGTTTTGTCCTTTTAGGCTAATACATGTCTGATACAACTATAAATGTTCTTCACTGAAAAGTACAATGAGATTTATGGACAACATACGAATAGCATCTTTCAAGAAAATGTATTGGTGGAAAAACATGTTAGTCAGGAAAGCCCCCATGTTATAATGTTACTAAATGAATGCCAACTGAGCCATGGGCACACATCCACTATTGTAACATAGTTATTCAATAGGTCGGACTCCTTTTCAAATAGATGTACAACTTACATTTTCCAACATTTTTGGATGTCTGCTCACTGATACAGTATAATTAGTCATTAAGCACAGTGATTATTCCAGGGGAGGGAGATGGAAAATATTAGGTCATTTAAAATGATTACTCTGTCTCAGACATTCTCTTTAGATGTGTCTTTTTTATTACTTACAAACCCAATTATCAACCACCTTATGTATGCTACTGGATATGCGTCAGAGAACCAGTTAGTAGACTTGATACGTATACTTGTCAAGTCTTGTCTGTTGTTCTTTTGTAAACAGGGTTCTAGTGGTTTCCAAAAACCCAAAGGCTAAGTGTCAAAGCAGACATATTTTTCACTTATTTAAACCATATCTAGGATTACTAACAAATGGTTTTTAGATTGGGTTCAAAACGCAAATATTTTTTTTATGAACGACAACATTATAAGCTATTGCAGTTAAACATTTGAAAAGACAAAAATGCATCATGATAAAGTAAATAAGATGTCTGAGGAAGGAGCATGGAATAAGTCCAAGCTGTTTCTCAACAGCCCTTTGAGTGAAACAGAGTTTACCGGAATTAACCTCAGTAGATGCAGAATGAGATAACACCACTGAAAATCATGCCAATCAAAAATGCCTAAAATGAAGTACAGTACCTGGCACTGTTCCCCACTATTTTGATACTCGACTGAGTAATCAGAGAAAAAGGAGTGAAAGATGCTAGTATAACGTACACCATTACACTAACTGCTCAATGCATGTGCTAAATTATCGACACAAGCATGAAACTGTGGTCTAATATATCCCATAATTCATTTTAAACCAAATCCCTGAAATGATGCATAATGTCCTGTCAAGGATAAGACATCAACATCTGTTTCAGATCAATAGTCAGAAAGAGGATATGTAGCCTGTTAACTGAAGTAGGCAGCTGTATTACACAGGCTGTACTGTGGATTCAAGGAGGTGACATAAACATTTGGTATTGCTCTTTAATGACAGCTCCCACACAGTTGAATGTTAAAAGGATCTAAAGGCACGGAGCAGGTCAGCTGTTAGATTAAGCTAATGATTCTAGCCGGTCTGATTTAAAATTCAATGAAATACTATGAATAACTTTTTTTTTTCTTTGGTTGACATGTCAGCAACTTTACCCTTAGTGTCGAACAGGTGCAAAGTCTTCCCACAGTGCTATGTGTCCGTGATGGACTAATCCCCTAGATGGATCAGTTTGATGAATCATGAGCCAAACATAAGTGAGCTTAGTGTCAGTGTGGTAAATGTCAATCAACTAGTTAAACAAGTCCTCAAAATGAAACAACAAAATACATTTGTAATTTCACTCCAGAACGAAACGCCTTTAATGGCAGGACAACAGCATTCGTCTGTACCTTTTCAAAATCATTACAAATCACTGTTAGAAAAATACATCTGATAACAATGTAACATATGTTGGTTTTAGGATATCTTTTATAACAACTGATACTGACATATTTCTTGGGGGGACTGTGTCCTTTTTCCAGCATAATATTTTCTCTGTAAGTCAGTATAGATGAATGGATGGATCCTGTGGCCTATGAATTCAGCTCAGTGCAACATGCCATATGGAAGCCCTATAGCTGGATCACCTAAGTCCCCATCTAACCACCAAGTTCAGTTTTGTGCTTATAAAACACATCTTCTTTAAAGCCACTAATAAGGTTTTCAATTATTACAATACTTCTGCTCTACACAGGAAAATAACTTTACTTGTGCATGCAGGGGAAATTGTAACAACCAGGTTATTGTCTACTTTTTTGCTCATTCACACCTTTCATTAATTATGTGCCTGTGTGCTCATATGCATGTCCCACTTTAATAGATACCATGCACAGGTGAGATTAGTTGCACCTGCATGGGCACTTCTGGGCCTATAGATCTCATTTGAAATGCACTAATTTTTTCCCCCCTTTTTCAAACCGAGTTAACAAGACAAACTTGGTGCACTTCATATTTTGTACTGACATTGGCATTAGATGCTCATCTGTCATGCGTCAATGTGTTCCTGTTGTAAAAGATGTTGTAAAGCACCCCAAAGTACTTTACAATGCAAACTCAAAAATACACAAGGCTTAAGAACATCAGAGAAAGAAGAAAAACTTTTAAAAGTTCCTGTCTTAACAGAAAGTTGTTTTTGTACATCAACTTTATTTATGATTATCACTTGTTTTTCACAAAAGCCTAACACATCAATTATTGGTCCCTTTAGTCTGTTTTGCTGTCCCATAGAAATATTATTGATGTTGATGTTAATAATTCATAAGCCTTAGAGCCACCCCTTAATGTGTGTCACTTTAATGGTGTCGCACTTTGCACCATATTGTGAATAATATTGTTATAGAAGTCAGGCCAAATGGTTGTAAGTCATGTCTGCAGGTCCTGACATTAATATTAGTGTGCTGCTGGAAGATCTCACAGTCACTGTTGAACTGTCTTGTGAGTGGGAGGTGGAGGCAGGTTTTTCAAGTCTGATTTACATTTGTCATTCATCTTTGCTCCCGTAGGGGGGGATATTTTACAGAACATTTTAATAGCATATCTTTATTATTTTATTTTGAATGAGATGTAAAGGAGCTGTTAAGTTGCAGTCTTATCAACAATTCTACTGAAGTGGCAATATGCCCTATTAGGTAAAGGATGAATCCCTATCCGGATTCTTAAAAGCACTGAGGAAGATGCAATGAAGTGTAAGTTATCATAGTGAGAGCAGGGGAGGACATGTTAGTGTTAAGGAGCATTCCTTAGTGACGGATGTAGAGCACAAGCAGCAGCAAACATCCTCTCTCTCTCTCTCTCTCCTTTCTTTGGTGCATTGCACTTCATGAAGTGATGTGTTAGAAATACACACAACAGTAGGTTTACATAACTTTGCTAATGGATTCACCATTTCATTTCTTTTACCGAAATGTCTAACAACAAATATGGTCCCATGTCCTTAAATTTCTCACTTATACATAAGACTTTTATTTGCCTTCTTTCTTTCTTCTTTCTGTCATGTTTCTTTATTTGAAGAATTAGAAACATGTCATTTCAGACTTATCATTCAAACATTTTCAGTATTACTGAACAGAGAGTAATTTGTTTTGGTCTGTTTGCATTTTGCCATCTGTTTTCATTTGAAAAAAAAAAAAACTAATACAAAACATGCCTTTACTGGAAAGACCATGACTTTGAGCGTTCTTGCTTTATAATCTCTCCTAAAGCCTGGAGTTCTTTTATCAGAATAGTTTGACAACTGCTGTTTGGATGATTTTGACCTGTTTCCCAGAGCACACATTCTTCAGTACTGTACAGTAGTTATCCATTATGTGGAGGACAGGCTGTAAATGGAGATGGATGTTCTCCCTCTGTCAAAGCCTCCACATCTTTAAAGGCATGTACTGTACATGGTGTGGGGTAGACGTAAGCTACCAGCTGAATATCTACTGTAAATGGAAATGAGGACTAACATGTCTAAAGAAATGACCATTTATCAAATAAATAACTACAGGGCATCGGTCTGGCCTCTTTTCACCTATATTTTAAATCGGAGTAATTTCATATGGCATAAGTATGTGCAGGTTAACATAGAAACATATAAGAAACTGGCATCTGTGTTAATGTATGAGTGAGTGCTAGTGTTTACATATTTTACTATTCTCTAAATGTTCTGACCTTTTAAACACATGCTAAATGGTAGTAAATAGTAAATTAAATGAATTACAGGATGTTTTGGTGGCTGGTGATCTTCACTAATCCATGTATCAACAATTTCTTTCTGATATTTTGGTTTCTTAAATCCCACTCTTGTTTCTTTTGGCTGTTGCTCATTCACCCATCTGTTTCTTTCCATGGAGGACTGTAATGTGGTCACACTTTGGTCACGCTGTGGTTTTGCGATGGTTAAGAGATGTGGTGCTAGGGAAACCACAGGCTGTGGTTTTTCTGCCTCCATGCCTCTGCCTGTATATCCTAGACTGTGCTCTAGCTGTATCAACATGTCATTGCATTCTACTCAGAAAAAATTATGAATTAAATAATAATAAAGCAGCACTTTGCATAAAAAACAGCATTTGTACGCCCACTACTGTGGAACAGGAACTTCTTGACAGGTAAATCAGCTAATTGAAAGCAATTGGGTGTGTGTTTAACTTCAATATTATTTTTCATAGCTAATTGTTATTCATCGTTGGGCTGTTTGAAGCCATAATTTATTCTCCATAAGACAAAAAAATGAACTGCTAATTTATCAGTCCTGAAGGACCGCAGCTAGCAAAGGGAAATGACCGCCTGCACCAGTGAACATACTGCCGCACGCCAGTCTAGTCAGGTTAAATTGTAAACAGCTGCAGCATTCAATGTTAATATCACATTTTTGGAAAAGGGGCTTCATGTTTGGTGGCTTTTGGCAGCACAGATGTTGCTCCCTCCATTGAGAATTTGGCTTGTATGCTGCTGAATTTCAATATTTGTGAGTCAGTTGTATTTTAATGTAATGATATTCACCACTACCACCACCATCAGTGCGTTTGTCCACCTGCCAAGACCATGTTATACAGTTATAGAGCTACCACATGCTGTTTTCAAATACTACATTCATCTTCTCACCTTGTCCTCTTCTCTCTATTCGAAGGCCTGATAGGTTTCATTGTTAGAGGAACATGCACATTAATAAGTGTTATTTTAAATCATAATCCAAGTTGGTCAATGCTGGCTAATTTCTGTGTGCGGCCCCTGGACAGAATATCAAATTTCACTACATGCAAGTTTTAAAATAACATAAAAACCACAAAGCCTCAAGTGGGCTAACATATGTCACATACCTCACATCTCAGTTACCTTACACACTGCATGTCATGAAAACATATGAAACAGATAAAAGGAGAACTATAATACAGTAACTACCTCACATGAAGACATAATAGTCTCCAGCCATGACACAACTACACTGAAAAAATAATTGTTAAACAACTTAAAATAATTACTTCAATTGGTAACACTACATTTTTTTTTTAAACAAGTTTTTTTTTAAGTTTGTTAAAGTGCTCATTTTCAGGTTCATAATTGTATTTAGAGGTTATATCAGAATAGGTTTATGTGGTTTAATTTTCAAAAAACACCATATTTTTGTTGTACTGCACATTGCTGCAGCTCCTCTTTTCACCCTGTGTGTTGAGCTCTCTGTTTTAGCTACAGAGCGAGGCATCTTACTTCTGTTCCATCTTTGTTGGGAGTCGCACATGTGCAGTAGCTAGGTAAGTTCTACTACTCAGTCAGAAGCAGAGTATGAGGGCATGCCACGCTAGCAGCTAGGCGAGCATTATAACGCGTTACAATGTGACGCACGTTCGTCACGGAAGTAAAGGCTGGACTACAACAGAGCTGTTTGGAGCAGTTTGTGAACAATGTTTTCTGTTGGAGATGGTAAATCCCTTTGGGGTGGACTTTGGGCTTTTTGACTTTGTAAACCTATTACATGCACAAAAAGAGATATATATATATATATATATATATATATATATATATATATATATATATATATACACAAATATATACACAAATATATATATATACATACATACATACATACATACATACATACATACATACATACATACATACATACATACATACATACATACATACATACATACAATAAAGGAAAGGGAAAAAGCCAAAAAGCATGATATGAGCACTTTTCTCACAATTCTCTTGGTTTAGTGTACAGGGCGAGGCTTATATCAGATATCCCACATATAAATTTTCATGGCAATCCTTCCAGTAGCTTATGACATTTCACTTAAATCCACAAATGTCAACCTCATGGTGGCAAAGAAAAAGTCAGAGCATCACCAAAGTCTGTGATTCATTCTGTGAAGACCACAAATGTCTGTACAAAATTGCATGGCGATCCATTCTATAGTTGTTAGATATTTCAGTCTAGACCAAAGTGTACTGACAGCATAGCTAAAAACAGGGATGTAGAAGCTAGATTTACTGGTCAAACACACATGAAAAAAACAGAACACATAAGCCGTAGATATCAAAATTCAATACATCCAGTCTTCTGAACACAAAGAGGCACCAGTCACCTCTTGTAGCTTTATAACACTTCATTTGATGCTCCCAATGCTGTTGCGTCGTTTCAATTTCCTCTGTAAATTAACTGTGATTTCTGTCTCACGTACCGGCTTGAAGCCCCATTGCTATGTGCTTAAATGGATTGTAGATTTATTTCTTGATTGAGAGCTCTTTTTTAAATTGTACTTTATATATTTCTAGTTAAATAATCAGGAGGGTTGTGAGACAGTAAACCAACTCCAACTACTAAGCTGTCTAAGCTGGTCTAAGCTGAGAAAAAAAAGAGCATCTGCTTTTTACATCGAAGTCTTTACAAATATTGTTGGAGTGAACCTTCCATTTCTATATTGGAATTAAACATTTCTTCATTCTTTTTTAATGGCAGTAAATCTCTTATAAGCTACTGTTGACTTTCAGGTGGCCAGTTCTTTAGGAACCAGTTTTCTTAAAACCCATTTTGCACCATTTCCATAGTATGGCTATTCATATGCTGTGTGAAGTGCCCTCCTGCTTCAAACGCTCCATCATCCCAGTCCCCAAAAAACCCTCCATCACAGGATTAAATGACTACAGGCCTGTCCCCCTGATGTCTGTGGTCATGGAATCATTTGAAAGACTGGTGTTGAGCCACCTGAAGACATAAAAGGACCCCTGCTGTACTCCCTGCAGTTTGCCTACAGGGCAAACAGGTCGGCGAATGATGCTGTCAATATGGGACTGCAATACATCCTGCACCACCTCGACTCCCCAGGGACGTATGCCAGGATCCTGTTTGTACTTCAGCTCAGCGTTCAACACCATCTTCCCTGAACTCACAACTACATCAGAAGCTCACCCAGTTCTCAGTGCTTGCCCCCACCTGTCAGTGTATCATCAGCTTCCTGATTGACAGGCAGCAGCACCACACACACACACACACACACACACACACACACACACACACACACACACACACACACACACACACACACACACACACACACACACACACACACACACACACACACACACAGCACACACAAAAAAAAAAAATGGAATTTTCCTGGGATCAACCATCTCACAGGACCTGATATGGTCTCCCCACATTGACCCTGTCCAGAAAAAGGCCCAGCAGAGGTTATACTTCCTGCGACAGCTAAGGAAGTTTAATCTGCCTAAACAGCTTCTGACCACTTTCTACTCACCCATCATCCAGTCTGTCATCTGCACCTCCATCACTGTCTGGTTTGGGTCAGCCACCAATCAGGACAGGGCCAGACTGCAACAGACAATTAGGGCTGCAGAGAGGATCATTGGAGCTGACCTTCCCTCCATCCAGTACCTGTACCGGTCCAGGGTCAGAAAAAGGCCAGCAAAAATCTCTGCAGACCCCTCACATCCTGGTCACAAACTGTTCAACCTCTTTCCCTCTGGTAGGCGATACAGGGTACTGTTCGCCAAAACTAGCCGACACAAAGACAGTTTCTTTCCCCAAGCAATCACTCTGTTGAACACTCAGAAATAGCCCCCACCCTTACACTGAACAAAGTCCATAAACACTGTTCTGCTCATCTACTTCATGTATATTTCAATCTTACAATTACAATGTTGTTATTAATATATAACCATTGCACCGAACTACCTTGCACTATATTTATATGTAAATCTTAACTCTCGGACTATACTGATGTTACACCATTCCTTCCCTCTCTTCAATTGCTACTGTATATTTTTGTAAATTTGTAAATTTTAGTGCAGTGTTATACCGTATACTTAACTTACTAACTTACTTACTGTCATTTCTGTTTTTTATTCTTTATAGGTTAAGTGAGTTTTGTACTTTGAGAGCAAAGATTAGCCGGAGTCAAATTCTTTGTTTGTCTACGCAAACCTGGCCAATAAAGCTGATTCTGATTCTGATATTGCAGTGCTTATTTTTTAGCAGCCTTTTCCCTCTGTTAATGTAATGAGCTGTTACATTTGTTAAAAGATAACAGATTAATAAAATTATTAATAATGATTGTCTTTTCCCTGGTTGTGGAGGTTGCACGCTTTCACAGTAACCTCAGTTTTTGAGGGGAACTGGTAATATCTGGCTTGTGTCCAGTAGAATGGTTTGAGTTAAAAACACATGGAAGGGCTGATGACGGTTTACTGTAACAGTCCACAGACAGCCGTGCTCTGTATCATTTCCTGAAGTGTCAGTACCTGAGACATCACACACACCTCTGCACTTGTCCTTAGATTGTTAAGTGAAAGTTTATATAAATCAAAGTTTGAGTTTCTCAACTAAAAATGTGACATAAAAGCAGACCGATTTCATTATGGATTACACTAAACATTTTAAAACATGTGGTCAGTGTCAAATGTGATTTTGTTTGAGCCTGGAACACCACTGAGGAAATCCAACAAAGGGAGGCAGAGGCCTGGGCTGCCTCTGTTATAGCTGACTGGTAGTATTTAGGCTCCAGCTGTCTGCCAAAGCTGAGCAAAGCTGAAGTGCTTTGCTGCAGTGAGTCTCATTGAAAAACTGCCGGTTTTGTTGGATTATGTTGCAGATGCCAGCACAGCGGGAGTGCTGTACATGGCCAAAGTAGCTGCTAACAGCAGATGGATTGTAGAGCTAATATGGGGAGAGGTCCTTATTTCTAGTGACCCTTTTTAATTTGTTCCCTATATGGCTGCATATTGGTCAGGCAGGCAGGCAGGGACACTTGTTTACTGTTTTTGATTTGGGATGTTAATGTGGGCTCTCTGTGGTGAAGCTCACACCCAAGCCAAGCTGGTTACATGCAGGCACTGTGAGAGTCTTGTTGGCAGAACAGAACAGATAATATGTATTTTTTCTGTAGTGTGCATACAGTTGTTTTAAAGGAATAGTTCTGCATTTTGGTAAATACACTTATTTGGCTTATTGCCTATGATGAGATCGATACCACTCTTAAGGATATGATGAATATGAAGCTGGAGCAGGTGATTGCTTTTACACTAAATAAATGAAATATAACATGTTAATTAGTAAGTTTTAGAGTTGCTGGTAGACTGATTTTATTATCGTTGAACAGAGCCAGACAAGTTGTTTCCCCCTGTTTTGCAATCTTAATGCTAAGCTAAGCTAACCGGCTGCTGTTTGTAGCTTCATATTGAACATACAGATATTCGAGTGGATACAATCTTCCCATTGAACGTTCTGCAAAAGGTTTATTTCTCAAAATGTTAAATTATTCTTTTGATAGACAACAGTAACCACAATAACAGATTTTTCTATAACTAGCAGCAACAGTTTCATTCAACTTGTATCTTTATTGTGTTTCTACATGCTTTGACAGCATATTTTCCTACTTTGTTTTTTCACATTTACAAAGCCTTCCCATTACCATTGTGTCACAAGAGAGACAGTGAAAACAAAAGGGCAAGACTTAAAAGCAGAGATTTGAATTAGTGACATTTAATTGAGCGAGGCATGCACAATTTTCTAACCAGACTGCTTGTTTGTTTTAAATATGGGGCCTTACCAAGGGACTTGTACCAAAGCTGTGTGACTGTCACGGACGAGGTCAAACAGTCATTAACCAATAGGTTATGTTAATGTACCATGCTAGTGATCAAATGGGGCGCCATTATTTCTCTGGGCAGACATAAATATGCACTCACCCTAGATATAGATAGAAACATTTTTTTTAAATGGAAAGAGAGGGGATTTTATTTTAATAGGATATTTGTCATTTAAAAGGCCAACTAAATAGTTTTATTTTGCAGCTGGGTTGTTGGACCCCTCAGTCTATGAAATGTCCCTTAAGTCATCACACTGAGTTATACTGCTAAGTGCTTTGGGCTTATAATGCTACAACTGTTGTCTGTAATGGCTTGCCTCCAACAGACAGATATCAGCTTGTGGAAAAACATATTTCTCCAACATCGTTTACCTTTTATGGCATCTCCAAACAATCGCCTGTAATTACATTATAATTACTGACAATAATTAGACATGATACAGCATAGCTGTTCTAACAGCAACCCATTTGAAAGAGGAATGTTAGTGCATTAGGAATCATGACTTAAAGTGTGCCTTTATAGAGACAATTATGGCAACAATCAAGTCTGATTCCTTGCTTTTCCGAGTGTAGTATTTTTAGCAGAATAGATTATCTTTCCAAGAGTGAAGTTTTTTTCAGTTTGGAGGTTAGGAAAACACAAAGGTATCCAGACATTCTGAAGACATACTATCTATACTTTTTTTATGTGTACCTATAAACTTGCTGCCCTTGGGGGTTGTTTTTTTGGCTGCAGTACCAGCAGAAGAAACTGTCCCTCTTAATATGCTGTATTTTGTCTAGTTCTGGAATTGCTATTGTGTTGCTTAACTTTATGTCCTGTTTGTCATGACGACCAGTGTGTGCTTACAGAAATAGGACACAGTTTAACCGGCTGGAGTTTTATTTCTTAATGACATAATGTGAATCTCCAGAACAAACGTCCAAACCAAGAGGCCTAACAAAGTGCAGTGTACCTTTTTGTTCATTTGTTTATATTAAACTGTGGTGACCCTGAAACTGCAGAGAGGGAGTCGTGTGTGGTGTGTGGTGTGTGGTGTGTGCAAGTGTTCCAAAGCATAACCGAATGGGTTTACATGAAAATGACAGAACTTAAACTTCTATAAATATATGGTTGTTAATAACACACAGCATTAAATATCCTATCCTCTTTGTTATTTATGGAGTTTAAGTAGTAGTACATACAAGTCATGATATGCAGAGTCCATCGTGACTACAGTACAGAATACTAAAAAGGCAGTATATCTGCAGAATACATGAAATGATGAAGAATTGTGTTGTGGATTACTATATAGTCTACATCTTGATGAGCTGAAGAAGCTGGAGGGAACTGCTGCAGTCCAAGAGACGGAAGATTGATTTATTGTTGATGAGGTAACATCTGATTTAACAAATGGTTTGTGCAAACTAACTGAATGGGTTGTGTCTTGGTTGCAGGTTTTGCACAAGAGTTAGTTGACTAAGACTCATACCAAATGCTTGGCAGGGTAAACAGGAGTCAGTGAGCCGCCATGGTCTTGACAATAATGACATCTTGTAGACGGTAAGATTTTCCTGGAAAAAAAGTTCAGCTTCTTGATAGGCAGAGGCAATTATTCCTGACAATGATGCAACGAAAATTCAAGGTGAGAGTGAGAAAGAAGAGTTGATTATCAGGAGCTTAGCAATCACTAATGTGGAATGTGATAACAAGGCCAAATAGTGATGCTAAGGGAGAGAAGAAGAGAGGGAAAAAGTCTGAGCTGTAGAGGACTCCCAAGGATAGACTAAAGTGTAGAGTGTAGTTTATAAGTATGCAAATAATGTGGAGTCAGATCTCTTGGGGAAGTTGATAATTCGTAAATGTACTAGTCTCTGGAGATTGGACTCCATCGAACCCAAATATCCTAAAGGGTTTAAGGACCCCAAACAAATCCCCTGATGGAGTCCAGACACTGGTGGTGGAGAATAAATAGAGGGACCATCAACAGCCAAGCCGAGATGCAACCCAGGTCCGAGGGCGTGACCACCGGTGGCAGAAGGGGAGGAGGCGGGACGCACTCTATTTCCTGAAACGACAACTGCCAACCGTGGAAGAGAGAGCAGATTTAAAGCAGGGTATCAAGCTGTGATAGGCTCGTCGACAAATGGTCGACCCTGATTGGTTTAACTAACAACAACAACACAGCTGTTCTGATTACTACTGACAAGTGACGTACCGTGAAACAGCTTATCATTATGAGTGATGGAAAAGTGAATGAAGTCTTCCTTTAAGAATTTACGCTGAGCTTCATTCAGCTTGAAGCCTGCTTGCTCATTGTGCTACTGTGCACTGCCCCTTGGCACCTTGCAACTAATCTACAATCTAAGGGACACTTCTACAACAAAAGTCTACAGTATGTGGGCAACTAAAATAAACTTAGCACAAAAAGTAAGGAAATTTGTGTTTGGTAGATTATTACTCTGTGGTAACAATGCTTTTTGGCAATAATTCTTATACCGTTGGAAAGCCTGTTTAGTTCCCTTTCAAATGGTGCCCCATTTGTAAGGAACTTGCATTTGTGGGATGAGCAGCAGTACTGAGTATGTGGGTTGCGCCCATGAAAAATTTGCCAAATCTTCTCTGCAGTGTGATAGTGTGGGGCAGCATCTCCCTCACTGGAATAACAAGGCTTGTCATCATTGGAGGCAATCTCAATGCAGAGAGAGATAGAGATGAAATTCTCCAACCAGTGACAATCCCATATCTCTACAGTCTGGGACTGAACTCTATCCTCCAAGTTGACAACGCTCACCCCCACAGGGCAGGGTTTATCAGAGACTACCTCCAGAATGTGGGAGTGGAGAGGATGGAATGGCCTGCCAGCGGTCCTGACCTCAACCCCATTGAACACTTGTGGGATCAGCTTGGGCGTGCTGTTCGTGCCAGAGTGACCAACACAACCACGTTGGCGACAAATGCTGGTTGATGAATGGGATGCCATCCCACAGCAGTGTGTGACCAGGCTGGTGACCAGCATGAGGAGGAGGTGCCAGGCTGTTGTGGCTGTGTATGGTTGTTCCACACGCTACTGAGGCTCCTGTTTGTGAAATGAATAAATTGTTCAATTGCCAATATGTCTTGTTTCTTCAAACTTCAATCATCCAAACCACCAAACGCCAAACGAGTCAATGGCAGAATAAGCTGTTTGGCATTGGCAGAGAAGATTTGGCAAATTTTTCATGGGTGCAACTCACATACTCAGCGCTGCTGCTCATCCCACAAATGCATGTTCTAAACAGGAACTAACCAGGCTTTCCAACGGTATAAGATTTATTGCCAAAAAGCATTGCTACCACAGAGAAATAATCTACCAAACACAAATTTCCTTACTTTTTATGCTAAGTTTAATTAGGAATGCAACTAAATGGATCATGAAGTCTATAAACTGTCCAAAAATAATGAAACGTGTCCATCACAACTTTCCAGAGCCCAAAGTGACGGCTTCAGATTACTTGTGTTGTCCGACCAAAACTCAGAGATATTAATTTACAATTATACAAAACCGATAAAAGCAGCAAATCCTTACATAAGCTGCAACATTTTTGTTTCCAAAAATGGTGATCATTATATAATCTAAATTATTGTTAATTAGACTATTATTAATTGATGAGCATGTCTTTTATGTGTCTCAATCCACACCATTCAGTATGAACAGGCTAATCAGCTTGAGTGTGGAAGTTGTGTCCTTTCTACTTCAACAAACATTTTCTCTTGAGTGGAATGCAGACATGCTTTTGTATATCATTGCTAGACAAATAAGCCTCCACTGAGCAGACTGCATGTGTTGTCTCACAGCTGTGTGTGTTGTGTGTGTGTGTGATACCCTTTAGTTTTGTAATTGTTATGCTTGTTACAGAGAAGACCATGCTGGGACGTGATGAAGAGGGCCTCTCGTGAAGGTGCATGTACTGTATGCATCATCCGTGTGCAGTTTTTGCTCATGCTATAGTGGCTTCCACTTTAACTCGTGTGTCGGTGTGAATTAGTGTGTTTCATTAAAAGACAAAGCCAGGCCAGGCCGTTCCACCATGTTGGTTCAGGGGAGGTCCACTGTTTATAAGGTAATTAGAGTGCTTATGGTTCACCCCGGGTAACTGAGGTCAGACTAATCTATGTCTAGATTTCAGAGGGGGGCTGTAAAATGATATGGATCACTTGCAAAATTAAATAACCTTTTTAGGAAGAAAGGGGGGAAAAAAAGGAACAGGTGGCAAAACAATCAGATTGTCTGTGATGTGCTCAAATTTGAACAAGTGCAGGACTCACAGTCTAGCACATCTGAAGTTAAATGTCAGTCAACAAGCTGGTATTGATGCATGTGACTCGGGAAACTCATTGATATTCTTGTGGAAAAGTGTCATGAATGCATTTGGGATATCTTTCCTCCTTGTTCTCACTCATTAATACGAATGAAATGTTTCGAATTTGTTTGCTGATTTGCATGTGAGCAACTAACAAGCTTGCACAGCATTGTATTCTTAGCTGTTGTTATGAAAGGTGCTAAGGCTCTGTGGTCTTGTTTTGTGAACTGAATATTACGAAGCGCTTCACCTCTAATTACCCATGCTTAATCTTTTGAATAGGAGTTATTCTATTAAATGCTGAAATGACAAACGCACGTTCATATCCTGCTCATTGACTGTCCCCTAGTGTGTCACTGTGGAGAGTGATTTAGATCTGAGCTGTTTCTGCTGTTCAAACACAGTGACAGAAGCTGAGGTGGAATGTTAAATAGCCTTCAATTAATACCAGATTTTGACTCAGACAGTTGTTAGAATATAAACAAAGATGTTTGGAAATAATGATATCCTTTTTCATTAAAGCATTTGTGTGCTGTAGCAGAGGCTGGAGTTCATTCACACTCTTCATACATACTGCATTTACAAAAATAGTTCATTTTGTAAAGAGTTCAGTTGGCCCTCCATCGTAGGAAAACATTCAAATTTAAAATGTTTTGTCACTTACCATTCTAAGAAAGCTGTGTTGGAACTGCAAGCACTTATTGCAGACTTAACCATTGCCACAACATGTCATTTGACAAAAAATATCTCTAATGTAGGCAATAGTGTGACTGCAGTCATACTGCATTTGAATGTTCTTCTAACTAGACAATAACACTTAAACCCAAATTTAAAACAAATGTCAGCGCTAACATGTTATACTGGTATCAGGTTTGTGATGTGAATAGTATTTCCATGTATCAGCAGTTTATTTCTGAGACCCATCATATCAAAGACCTGACTGATTTTCCACCCCGAGACAATAAATCATGTAGTTGGTTTGAGCTTATTTTATTGCTTTAGTGCATTGACCTTCATCTTAGTATCCATCACCCAGAGTCTTTACTATGCATGTTGTTTTAACTTGTAGACAGGTCGTATCATTATTATCTCGGTTTTGCATGTCTACTTCTCCTGGTCTGCCTGTTTTGGTGTCAAAACAAAAGGTTATCAAAGGGACAACATAAGAAATCAATAATTTTAAATTTAAAACAATTTGTCTAAGTGCAAAATGCCAGATAATACTGTAATTTTGTTTTTAAAGTGCTTTAAAAGTGCTTTAATCTGCAAGTAACCAAATATCACTCAGATTTCAGATTTGTTTATTTAATAATATAATGAGAGAAAGTACAATAAGGTAGAATGTTATAGGGCTAATAAGCATTTCCCTGAATGATAATTTAATAAAGATACAGTTCAGTACAAAATGAACTTCAACACAGATATGAACTTAGTTTCCGTGGGATGTTGTCGCCTCTCTCAGGATCTTCTGGAGACGGACATAGATGTTTGTTTTCTCATGATTGTTCAACTAACCCTGGTTATTTTGATAAGCTGGTTATTTGCTATAAGTGCCTTCTGTCCTCATGGGGATGTTATTGTGACATGAAATATTGGGTCACACAGGAAACCATCCTTAGATCAGCAGTCTCCCACCCACAAACACCGCAGCATATGCTGAGATGTAATTCACTTACACAAATTGAAAGACAGACAGAAACAACTTTCCAGTTCGGCATGCATTAGTACATTTTACTGCAGTTATCTTAGCCTAAAATATAAGACATAGTACTTCCATACTTAATAAATACCCTACATTTATTAAAAAAATAATAATTTAAGGTGTTTCAGTGACTAGCTTTAGCAAACTGCAGTGCCATACAGTACATAAATAACGAACATACTAAAGAACTTATTAACAAGACTGAGTCTACAGCCATGCTCACATCCCTTTGAGGCTGTACAGTTATTAGATACAATGACAGTTGTACGTATATTGTGTGTGCACTGTGCATGAATCTGTGCCTCCGTCAGTACGTGACTTATTGTCTAAATCACCAATGGACATCCGTTTGATCATTCAGATTCAATATCTGAACAACCTTCAATTCCCCATACTTCATGTGTAGAATCACACAATGCAAGTTCACAATTAACATGCACATGCCCTCAATGAAACACACTAACACTTGCGCACAAAATTGCACACACAGTATATATAGATGCACAAACGCACTATATGTATCCTGCCTCCACCTCATAGAGGGCCCCCTGAGTGGTTAGTGTTTTAATCAAAGATTTGAAATGAGATTGTTGCAGGATAATGTTCTTCAGTGGGAGCCTCAAGCTCAGTGAGGGGGTTCTTATGGTCCTTCTTTAGGTAGCCATTAAGTCGTGTGAGTGAATAAGTACTTGGCTGCTCTGTATATCCTGTACCCATGGAAATTACAGTAAAAGAACTTGACTATAGAAGGTAGACGCATGGGATTGCAGTGGTGCAGTAAGTGATTTACTTTTTTACCAGGATTATATTTCTGTGAGGATGTTATTGCAAAAAGCATGACCTTTTATTTTTTTAGACATGTCATTTGATTCATGAATAATATTGGATGTAGCAAATGGAAAATCATACTGTAATAATGACAAACTTAAATTAAGAAATCCTGTCATATACACTTATTCTGTTCCAAGTCTCTAATGGGCCATTAAGTGAGAGATCTCAGAAATCAAGCAGAAAAATCTTCACAAAACATATTTTTCTCTTCTTACTCTTCCACAACTTTCCCCTCAAAAATGTCCTTGTGTTGGATCTCTTTATGTCTCCTAAGGTGTAGTGTGAGGAGCAGGAATTCAGACAGTTTTAAGCCACATTAGCGGCATGGCTTTAGGGATGGCAATGTAGGTGTGTCAGTCGGTCCACCACTTTGGTCCAGGCTGAAATATCTCAGCAACTATTGGCTGGATTGCCGAGATATTTTGTTGAGATTCATGGTCAATCCCACTAACTTTGTTGAGCTCCTGACTTTTCTCAAGCACCGTGAAGTTGACATTTGTGGATTTAAGTGAAATTTCTTTTGGATGGATTTTCATGACTATTGGTACATACATTCATGTTCCCTTCAGGATGAATCAATAACTTTGGTGATCCCTAAACCTTTCATCAATCTCTGGTCAAATGTTTATTTTGTCCAATACTTGTGGGCAGGTGATGTGTTGAACACTAATTAGCAAGTGTTTGCATGCTACCACACTCAACTAAGATGGTAAACATGGTGACCATCAGCATGTTAACATTGTCGCTGTGAACCTGTTAGCGTGCGGACGTTAGCATTCAGCCTCACAGAGCTGCTAGCATAGCATATAGTATTGTTCTCCTAGAGTGAACGTGGTTGAGCGAAGATAAATCATGTTACGTAAAATAAATGTTTAAATAAATGACACCAATTGTTTTTCAATGCTGGTGAGCAGAGAGGGGAGAGCTTTCATTATGTAAAATGATCAGACAGGCCCATAGGAATGACCAATCATCATAACTGCTCCTAAATAAAAGCTTTAAAGCATTACAGAGTAATCGTTTTTTCAGTACTGCTATTAGAGTGAGTGTCATTGCACTATATTTGCCATGAATTCATGGTGTAATTAGATTTGTTTTCCCCTCCTGTTTGAAAGTAACACCTGGTAACACTTTTCCTTAGAGTGTGAGCGAGGTGTGATTACCTCATAACGGTATGACTCCTTCTGATAAAATATTGCAATAAAATTTCATCATAGAGTTGGTATTTATAAAAACTGAACACAGATGAGGGAAACATGATGCAACAGAGAAGATGTTAAAGAAAAAGCTCATTAATTTGTTGCTTCACATTGTTTCATCAAATTGTTTTCTCTCTGATTAACTATAACTCTCTAACTATTTGGATAGTTGGATAGATAGATAGTAATTTATCTATTCATTCATCATGGCCTCTAATAAATGACATAAATACATAGTGCAGATGTAGTGCAGATGTATGGATTATAATTAAATTCTGGAGCAAATTGGATAGAAAGAAGTATGTACTGTAAGTGAGCAGGAAATAAATTGATGGGATATAATAGATGAAGAGTAAAGTTCAGTATTTGCTCAACAATAGGGGATTCAAAAGGGACATTTTGAAGAGAAATAAGAAATGGCACACAGTCAACCCAGAGAGAGAGAGAGAGAGAGAGAAAGATTCATGAAGATGTTTCCCACGAACACAATTGGAAAAACAGACTGAATCACTGGATCGCAACAAATTCTGCATTTCCTTATTAAAGTTACATGTCAAACATTATGCACACCATATGGAAATATGGTTACCTACTGTGTGTTTGTTAAAGTATTTTGGATTTGTCTTCTTATGTCCATTTGATATTTTACAGAAAGAAATGTTGCAAGGGCTTCAAGTTTGTGTTGGGCCAGTGCATTCCTGAAGGTAGGGGAAATGTTTTGGATGTCTGTCTTGTGTATTTGTGATCACTTTGGAATTCTCTCCCATCATGTTCCATATGGTTGTTGGTCCTTAAAAAGACTTCACTTAACTTTATTATATTTTAACCTCACTGAATGTTTCATAACCCATGACAGAATTAAAAAAAAAAAAAAAAACATTTAAATAAACTGACACATACTGTAGATGGATATGAGATCCCCCGGGGGTTTTTTTTGTGTGTTTTTTTTGTGTTCACACTGATGAAATGCCTAATTCATTTCTACAGACTATGATGTGTGTGCTGGCGCCCCCTGTGAGCAACAGTGTACTGACCATTTTGGTCGAGTGGTGTGCACCTGTTACCCTGGCTACCGCTATGACCGTGAGCGCCACAGAAACCGAGAGAAGCCCTACTGTCTAGGTGAGACCTTGTACAACAACCTCATGAATATAACTTATCTTTAAAAACAAGAATATGATTTACATTCTAATTTTTTTAACAAGTAAATGTGTTAGAAGGCACCGGAGTGGAGCTTGGCCTGTTAGTTAGAAGATGACCTGCAATATCTAATAGCAATCCTAGTACAAGAAGTCTATTAACTATTTCACACAATCTCTGGATTGGATGGTTCGGTTCATTCCCTATTTCAAAACTGAGCTTGGCATATATGTAGAATATTGACGTTATCAGATCATTTTGCTGAATGCTGCAGTTGATGTTAATACACTTTACGAGTTTGAGCCAAGATGGTGGTAACAGTGTAAGATTGTATAAAATATAGCTTTTCTGTAATTTTAATATGTCACTGGATATGTGTGTGTGTTAATTGACTCTGTCTTTCTTTAATTTGCTTGTTGTCTGTCTTCTGTATCTGTCTGTCACTACAACATATAGACATCAATGAATGTGCAGACAAAAACACGACTACGTGCTCTCAGATCTGCGTCAATTCTTTCGGGAGCTACAGGTGTGAGTGTGAGAAAGGCTATTTCCTGGAAGAAGATGGGAAAACATGCACCAAAGGGGAGAGAGGTGAGGGTAGTATTTTTACTCACACATTTTCTCTTTACTCAAGGGCACATCTGACTGTGATGTGGAGCTCATCACACATTATTTGGTGAGAGAAAAAGAGATGGGGGAGGGGGGTTGCTGGGGGTACGGCAAACATAGACACCTGGTAGTCATTACACATCCCAGCTCCTTGTGCATGTCAGAACATTTCTGTCTCCCAAATATACCGCTGCCCCCATGACTCCTGGTCTTTTTTGATTTGCTGGATGCAGTTGAGACGATAATAAAGTATTTTTTTGCCCCATATTCAGTTGCAAATGAAGCGGTCAGGGGCTGCAGATTTGCTACTTCCTCCCATGAGTTTATCTTCCATTACCTACTATAACATTTCAGGAGAAGTTGGAGAGTGAGAAATGATGGTTCATATAGTCATGATCCTGTTTATGTTCTTCTGCTTTATAACGTAGTGGGTAAAATAGTGTCCAGACACTTTCACTCTTCCATAAAACATATGCATTTGTAGAGAACAGCCCATGCTACTACAGGCCAGAGACAAATCAGGAGCTCTGTGCTTTTTACGATTGTGCAAGTTTATTGCTTTAACTTTAATCATAGAAACAAATGTCCACAGTAAGTAACCCATATTTTTGTCAAATAGTTCAAATATAGAAATATGTAATTATATTGTATTATTTTACCTCCAGCAAAGCCAGTAGTCAGACATAGGCTCAGCACTAGTCTGCCCCGCGACTCTGACACATTTACTAGACCACCTTCTTGTCTAAGTCAAGGATTTTAAGTGATCCTCAACACTCGGGTCTCACAAATGATAGTTAGTTATCCTGCACTGTATAAGCCACTCATCCCCTGGTTAGCGCGCACAGTTTACAACAACCATCAAACTGTCACCAGACTACCACTGTGTGACTTAATTTATTTTCTTTTAATAGGATTGCTTTAACACAATTTTAGTAAAAACAATTTAAGACATGCTTGCTAAAATCCTACTTAACTTTTTCACATATTTAGTAAACAAGGTGATATTGTCTTTTTCCATTTTTCTGACGATTTTCCTGAAAGAAACATTCGTAACCTCTGTGACAGAATTTTTTTTATTCTCCCAATTCCCAGCAGTGCATCTCTTTGAGAAGTCTGACAACGTGATGAATGCTGGAACTTGCTCAGCCACATGTGACGATTTCCACCAGATCAGGATGTCTGTCCTTCAGCTTAAACAGAAGGTAAAAGTCATAATAATAACAACAAAAAACACACATTTCTATCTTACAGATGCAAAATAGAATCTATTCAATTTAACTGTAACACTACCCTATTTCTATCTTAAATCAGAATCCTGCAGCTTTTTCTAGTATTCTGTGGTTGACCGCAAAAGGTCCCAGTGGGCATTAAACACACCTTCTTGATTCAGCTGAATGTAAATATCTGCAGAACTGCTCCTTTATTTATCACTACCTAAAGATCTCGCTTTATCTCCAAGGAGTCCATACCTGACAGTATTTCAGAAACAACAGCAGGCTGATTTTTAAAACTTCCTTTAGATTTATTGTAGCACTTTATTTCCTAAAAAGGAAATGTCTAAAACAACTTCCTTTACTGATTTCTTCCATAAGTGAGAATTGGTAGGCTGTTTGTGTGAAACTCAACAGTGGGGTTACATTTCCCTGTGTGTAATCACAGACAATCTGAGCATGAGTCTGTCAACAGTGGCACTCAACACCCTCGGCTGTAACACATTATATATCGCTTCCAGCTGTGTGGTCTCGGTGCTCATGCAGCTATACAGTATATGACGCCTTTTTTCTTAATGTTAATATATTAAGAAAACAAAATGAAAATACTGAATATTATTACAGTATATGAGAAAGTATCTTATCATTTACTCATATGCATCATGGGAAGGTTAGAGTATGGATGTAGGATCACACTGTCACAGGATATAGTCTTGCATAATCCTCACTGATCAGCAGGTGAACCACGACCTCGGTGTGTGTGTGTGTGTGTGTGTGTGTGTGTTTGTGTGTGTGTGTGTGTGTGTGTGTGTGTGTGTGTGTGTGTGTGTGTGTGTGTGTGTGTGTGTATGCGCATGCATTCTGATTTGTAGGCCTTTGCAGCATAGCGAGGTCTTTCACATGTTTCCCTCTGGGATTGCCAGATCCACATGATGTTATACAGAGATCAAAGATAACTTCTCCCAAGGATGCCTCTTAGCATACAGAGCAGGAAAACTCTCCTGGTCTTGCTGAATAATGCAGAGGGGTTGCCTGGCCCTCCATCTGTCTGGGTTGCAGCTTGTAGCAGATGGAGGATCACCTTTCATCTTTGACAGGGAATATACTTTTTACATAATTTAACTTGAAGTTGGCCTCTTCAGTGTGTAATTTTCCTGTCCTGTTTGACACTACATGACTTTATGTATCATTGTATGTTAAACCATTTTAGGAATTACAACCAAATAATTGTTACGCATTTGGATGTTTGACATCACTTCTACATTAAGGAAAAAAGACTTTCAACCCTTGGAAGAATATGTATTTTTGTTGGCTATGTTCTGTATTTGATATATCACTCCTTCAATTATTTGTGGTGGACATTTTGATTAGCCTGTTCAATCAGTCATTATTTTCTGCATCTTTATTCAAGCTTGCCATGCTGTCAAACAGTGCTGACGTCCCTGAGCAGATGACCAGTGAGAAAGTCCTGACGTCGCCTATATTTCTACCAGGGCCTCCAGGTCTCCCTGGTCCTCCAGGTAAACACATGATTCTTAAGATAATAAAACCGTGTCAGACTCTGCT
The DNA here is from genome assembly GCF_010015445.1 of Perca fluviatilis. Classification (NCBI taxonomy): domain Eukaryota; kingdom Metazoa; phylum Chordata; class Actinopteri; order Perciformes; family Percidae; genus Perca; species Perca fluviatilis. Next base: position 22,573,215 of record NC_053128.1, on the reverse strand, counting down.
TGAGGAAACTGGCCTGCATCCAGCAGCGATAGTCTGAAGCAAGACTAAGAGCCTACGGCCATGCTAGCGGCTCTGGGAGCCTGTACTTAGGCACAGCTGTGCTTTAAGTTAAATGCTTAAATCAGCATGCTAGCATGCTCACAGGGACAACATTTACCATGTACACCATCTTAGTTTAGTGCGGAAGCATGCTAATATTTGCTAATTAGCACTAAACACAAAGTACAACTGAGGCTGATGGGTAAGTCATTAGTTTGTAGTGCAGGTATTTGGTTATAAGCTAAAGTACTGGACAAGAAAAAAATTGACCTGGTGATAGGGGTCAATGAAACATTACAAGTCATCACTAGGGTGACATGAATATCTGTATCAATGGTAATTCATGTATCATGGTAATTAATCCATTCATTGGTTATACCATACACTTAGAACCACAACTGTCAACCTTAAGGTAGAGGAAAAGTCAGGAGATTATTAGGATTCATAATCTGGGAACCATCCATGTCTGTACCAAAGTTTGTGCCAATGTATCCAGTAGATGTTGAGATGTTTCACCAAATAAATGAAAACTTGTACCTGGTGGAACTAGAGGAATAGTTTATAACATATAATGTCAGTTGGATCGACCAACATTGCCATCTCTAGAGCAACTACCACTGCTAAAAAACATTCAATATATTTTGCAAAAATCATATATTCTGTCTCTGACCTTTTTTTGTGATCATTTATCTTTAGTTCAATAATATCAGTCTGGATTGTTTTAGGAGATCCAGGACCAGAGGGCCCTCCAGGACTTGCAGGACAGTTGGGCCCCCCTGGGCCTCCTGGTCATAGGGGCTTGATGGGACCCATTGGACCCACACCAGACCTGTCCCACATCAAGCGGGGCCCCAGAGGACCCGTGGTCAGTTAATGTATACTTTTTTTTATTATAAATAATTTAGTTTTAATCAAATCTGCCATACAATGGTTCACCCCAGATAAAATAGACACATTTACTCAGTATTTTTATACAATTTAATTTGTCACATTTCTTAGATCTAACAACATAGGCTATTGAATCAGCAAGTATGGGACGGTGTGTGTGCTCTTCTGACGGACCTCCACTGCTCTGGGTTATTCCTGGATACCAGTCTCTTAAATCCACCTTTGCCATTTGACACGTTACAGCTGAATTACTCAGTTAATCTGGATGACAGCACTGAATGCATTAAAACCATGAAAAGCTCTTTTAACTTCCGTCAATGTTTTTTTTGTTAATTTTTTCACCAAAATTATCTAAGTAATTTAGTAATCCTGCATCATGAGACAGGCCTCAGGAGAGCTGTAATTTTGTCTTAATAAAGAGAGCATAAGTAGGGAGCAACCAGGTATCTACAATACTTCACTCCCCCTCTTAAGGAAACCTACACTTCTGTAAGGTGAAAAAGGATGACACACTGTAACGGCAATAATAACAAAGAAAGCAGAATCAATTTACAGTTTTAGTTGTTTTCTTTGGCATGCTGTGTTCTTGTGCAGCGCTCGGTCTTGCCTGCGAGTGTGAAGTGAGTGTTAAAAGTGTGGGATCTGAATCAAGAATGTGGCCACAGAGACATGTTTCCAGTTTTTAAAGCTTAAGTATTTATGCAATATCCTTTATTGATGAATCAGACCATCAACACTTGCAATTAGTCATATCATGAGCTGCATGAGGCCAAACTCTGTGTGTTGTGTTGTGTTGTGTTGGGTTTCAGAGATGATGAACGTGGTATAGTGTGTGACTCACAGGCTTGGTACTGATCTGAATATATGCCCTACTCCATATACAATGTCTTTTCACTTCTTTAATGATGAATATCCCAGGAAGGAGATCAAAGCACTCTGTACTATTGAGCTGAAGTCAATCAAAAATGACCTAGAGGCAGGCACAATGTTAACCCCAGATAATCGTTGTTGGTGGAACACAAGGAAGATGTCAGTTTTGAAGTTAAAAAGATTTAGAACATTAACACGTCTGGGTGCAAGGTAGGAAACGCCATCTGATAGATTGTCACGTGCAAATTAACATTTACGGATTTTACAGTATCCAGTTGTATGTCTTTGGAGTGTGAAAGGAAACTAACATAAACATGCAAACTTGATTGAAACAGATTTGAAATACAATTTGTTTTTTTTATTCATTTAACAGGGGCCTCCAGGAGCACCAGGGAAAGATGGCCTAAAGGTGAGGTCAGATGCTGTTTTGTCACCCAATCTTGTCCTATCTGTGTAACATAACTTTTCTGTAAAAAAAAAAAAAAAGAATCTTTAGTTGCACTTTGTAGAATGGGTCCAGCATGTTGCCCCACAGGCAGAGGAGTCATTCATGTTGGCAGCAGAATTTGACTCTTGGCTCACTGAACGCGGCCTCTCTCAAAAGAAAGATAAGAGTTGCAGGAGGTTCAAAAGTACCATCAAAATCCATTTGGCTCATCTGTCATCTCGTCTGTCAAAAATATTTCTCAATAGCCAAAATGTTTTTCAGCTTCGCCAAATTTATACAAGGGGAAAACCACAAGCCAGGTGCCAGGATTTTCACAAATCCTCAGTTTGTTCCTGCGGGTGATAGATCACTGCGAGTTGCTACAAGTTTACAGAGGAAGACTGGTGTGCCAAACAGCAATAGTCACTATTTTGATGTTATGTTGAATTATTAAAAATGTGCATGATTTGGTGGAATAGCTTCTCCGTATGAACACAAGCAGAGCATTGTTATTTGGTGTCTGAGTGGACATGTATAGGTTCAAATGATTGTACCCAAGACCGAGCATTTTGGGGACAAACTTGGATTTGAGATTACAGATTATATCAGAGGATCACTGTTTGTTTAGAGTGATATAACCTCTCACCTGCAAACACGTTTCTCCGGCAACCGGAGTAAGAATTGACCCAAATCACAAGAAGCTGAGGCCCACAGCAAGTCTATTCAAGTGGCAACCAGGTAACTTCCTCCTGACCACCAGTGTCAATGCTCTGGATACCTCTGGGCTAGTGCGGTTGTCTGGAATTATCACATGGATTTGGTTAACGGTGCCTTTGGATCAGCTGACGAAAGGTAGTCACCAACTTTCAAAAGGATAACTGGAATGTTTTTTTCTGCATAGCCTCCCCGTGAAGCCTAAGGCAAAGTGTTAAAGAAAAAAGGCTCCAGCACATGGTTAAGTCTTAGATTAAGGAGACACAATGCAGATTCCACTCTGGTTACACTGAGATTTCTGTTTGCATTTTTTTGTATTTAACCAGATTTGCTCGTGCATTCCATCTCATTTTGTAATAATCCTAGAAAAGAAAATCAAAGAGCAGCTGAGGTTCGGAAAATATGATGCCATCTTTGTTGTTTGCAGATAATGTCGTTTCGACTTCTGCAGTGTGCTTCAAAGCAGTTAGTTTATTATTGTCATTAATGATGACAAAGCAAATATGAACATCATTTGAGACCATGGCAACAATAATGGTACACAGATGAGCTATAAATGCAAAACCTATTGGAAACAAAAGTCAGGATTATTGTCATTTTGGTCAATAATGATTCAACAATGACGAGTCATCCATGTCACACTGTCTGAGAGAAGTACGAGGTATCAAAGCTGAATAGAGTGTGGTCTTGTTATACCAGTATCACTGTTTGCTTAGCTTGTGGATCACGTATGGAACAACTTAGGTGCATCTGCTTTATTGACATAGTACCTTGGTATTCTTTCACTACAGCTGAGATGTTTGTGTGGATAGATTGGAGGTTGATGGTAATCTGTCTCTCTGAGTAACAAATCCAAACCATCTGCCAAAACACTCACAGCCCCAGTGTGACCCAGAGCACGGCTAACAACCACCGTGGTCAGGTCAATGTGTGTCTGTGTGTGTGTGTGTGTGTGTGTGTGTGTGTGTGTGTGTGTGTGTGTGTGTGTGTGTGTGTGTGTGTGTGTGTGTGTGTGTGTGTGTGTGTGTGTGTGTGTGTGTGTGTGTGTGTGTGTGTGCGCTACCGTATGTCAACTGGCTGCCATTATACTTCACAGTCGAGCTTCAAACAGCCCACACTTTTTTGTCTTTTACATGCGCAGGATGCAGTTTCAGGAACAGTTCTACATTTCGGGAAATATACTTATTTGCTTTCTTGCCAAAACGTATATAAGAAGATCGATACAACTCTCAAGACATGAAAGTGATGTTGTAAATTAAGGCAAGAAAGCGAATAAGCTTTTTTCCCCAGAATGTCAAACTATTCCTTTAACTGGCTGAGGCAATAATATAAAATCTAAACTGATTTTAATCATCCACAAAACAGGTTTCATTAAAATGATATGCTTGCTTATTCAGGCATTTGTGGTTACTCTCTCAGATTTCTCTCCCTTCCTCTAGCTCTTTTAAAAGGAAGTTCACTAACTAGAATTACATGAATTCTTCTGGTTCTTTCCCCCCGCTGTAATTCATGTAAGCTAAATATTTTGTTGTTTCCCCAGGGGGATCGAGGAGCTCCTGGGCCTGTCGGACCACCAGTAAGATTCTGCCTATCTATATTGATGCCACACTATTATAACTTGTTACCATTATCCAGAACAATACAGTTAAACGAAAGCATGTCTGAAAAAAAGACGACTGTGGACTTAATTAATTAAATTAATTAAACGACACAGTTAATGATACTGTCAAACTCAAAGTAAATAGTATCCAGTACAGAGTAAGCATTATCCTCTTAGATAAACACTGATGGTGCTAACGTTAACAAATCCTAAGAAAAAGCTCAGTAGCTGTAGGTCTGTCACAGACAGCCCATTGATCAGCTGGATTTCTGTTGGGATAAATATAGAGAAATGTAATCTTTCCGTGAAAAAAGGAGAGTAAGCTTAATTATATGTCCACAAATAATTTGTAAGATAATAAATGTATTTACATATATTATTTGTAAAATAATTAGTTTTTGTCGTTCTCGACCCCCAGGGCCCTCCAGGCTCCTTTGATTTCCTGCTTCTCCTGATGGCAGACATCCGTAACGACATCGCTGACCTGCAGAGCAAGGTGTACGGTCGACCGATGCACTCTCCAGGAGAGGACTTTCCTTCGGTCCCCGACAGCTGGTGGGACAACCAGGACAATCTGGATACAGGCTCAGGTGAGGACTACAAGGAACCTCCAGCTCGAACAGGCGGAGGGTCTAAGAGGAACCGGAAGAGGAAACCAGCACGAGAGAGAACAGACTTTGACTGGAATATTTAAAGAGAGTGGGTTTAAATACTTAATCTCAGGTGTAAATATTGTAGTAGTTTGCTTTCTTTTATTTAAACAGAATGCACTGTATGCCTGTGAATCAGATGTTTATTTTTGTATGATATACAAAAGTTTGTGTGAATATTTTTTAACAAAATGAGTAGACTGTGCAAATGCATGTTTTTTTATTCTATATATTTTTTTTTTTAAACATATGGTTCCTTCACAGCACATTAAACAAGTCTCTCATGGAAGCAGTTTTTACCTCTTTACTTTATGACATTATATTTCACTCAAATTGTATTAGAAATGGAGCCACACGCTAAATAATGAACCAACTGACAATAGAATTGGAAGAAGATGGAAAAGAATACTTGCATTGCCGCGTTGCTAAGCATGTGTACATAAACATACAAGGAAAAATTTTTTTCGTTGTTTCAATGTAAAAACAAGGACAAAAAAGCTGAACAAAGATGGGTAAACATTATGTACATACAAGTAGGTGAAAAAATAGATGTATAGCTGTGTGGATCATAGTTGACTGATAGTTCTCCACCAGAGGGAGACATTCTCAAAGACACTTCTGGGTCATTTTACATTATAAAGTTCTTTACTCAGCGATACTGAGAAATAAAGGGTTAATGAATCTGTAACATCCTACAATATGATTACTTAGTCTAAAGAAAGGCAACATTTCCAGCTGCTGCTTCCAGCTTTTGTGTGCAGTCTTCCAAGGCTAAAGATTCAGAACTTTTACAAAAGAGCTCATCTTAAGGTCAGTCAGGATATTTACTTAGATGAGCAAACTTTTACTGTACATAATCACTGTACACAACATTATAGTGTGTTATAAACTATATAATGTTTGTAAATGCTAAAAACGGGATGTAAAGTAGTAGTAGTAGTGTTACCAATTAAATTGTTCATGACTATTGACCTTTTGAAAGATGCTTTAAAAAAGCATGTATAACTTTAAAAATGTAAAATCTTACAACACCAATAGGCTTAAACAATGTAACATTACTGTAGTTCTTGCCATTATCCACATTAGACTGAGGGCTATGAAGTCATTGCTGGAAGAGACTGAGGTTTGGCCTCTGAATTGAGAAGGAGGTTTAGCGTTGGGCTTCCAGCTGTTTTTTTATGTAGTAAAGCGTTTTCTGAAGTCATAAACTTCACCCTGGTCCCTTTTACTCATAACTTACATCTCACTCTGTCCTTTATTTTACGAAGAGAAGTTGCAGACATGATCTCTAGGAGCTTGACCGAAACAAGGTGATGTCATTTTTATTTTCATACATAACAAGAACATGAAATAACATTCAAAACAGGCAGCTCAAGAAACCTTTAGTCTTGTTTATCAGCACTGGTCTAACTTCTAAAGTTAATTTATTATCAGTATTGATTCTTATTGTTTTAATTAGGTGTTTTATAACTTCATTGTTAACTATATAAGTAATTTTACATTAAGTACATTTTGCTGGTAAAATTTTCACTTAAAGAATGTGACTTGTAATGGTGTATCCTTTGCTACTTTTCCTAAGTAAAATATTTAAATACTTCTTCAACCACTGATAAGCTGTGATAAATAAATGTGACCAAAAAACACCGATGTATGAAATATGTGAATTGATGTGTGAAAGAGTGTAGTAGAATGTAGCTAAGTGACTTTAATCAAGTATTGTACTTAAGTACAATTTGAGGTACTTGAGTATTTTCTTTTGATGCCCATATATATACAGCTATTATTAAAGTTTAACATTTTAAATTAAAACAACAATCCATTAAATATTTAACCAGGCAGCAACTAATGAGCTTCTAATTATCGATGAATCTATTCTTGATTAAATTGTAAGTAGTTAAAATTGACTTCACCTGAGCATCTACAATATTAAAATGTTGCTTACATGTTAATGTATCAATAATAATCTTATACATAATCGAGTGACCCTCTCAAAGGGGTCATTCTGCATGAATACTTTTACGTTTGATACTTGAACTATATTTTACTGTTAATTATTATTTTTATAGTGTGGTACTGCTACTTTTACTCAGGTATATGATTTAAATATTTATTCTACCACTGCCCACAGTACACTGTGCCCCACACAGTCATGCAGTACTCCTTTAACTCCACTAGGTGGCAGTCATTTCTCAGTTACATTCAGTATGTACTGTGTGATTACACCCCTCTGAATGATGCACAGCACAGAGTATTCAGTGAAGTTATTAAACGATGCGGTGTAGTTCACAGAGACGCACATGAAGATAATCAAAACCCAATTATGAATAAACCTTTGTGGAAATGTCCACTCAGCGTGGGTAATGTGTGTTTTCTGGTTAGTTTTGAACTCAGTGACTGAAAGATGTTCTTATGCAACTATATTTAACATCTTTCTTTTTAAAGATTGTTTGACAACATGGTGGGATTCCACCAGTGACATTAACTGTAAAAGACCAATGTAATGCACTTAAATCAGCAATGCATTGCATTTGAACATTAGAATTAGACATCATCCACGCCACGTTTGTTGCCAAGGAAAACTAAGAATTGTGTTATTGCATAATTATCTATCGCAATTCCAATCATCATTTCATTAACAACACAAAGAAAAACACATTTGTGAATTTCTTTTAGCGCATGCCAAGAAGTCCTTCAAAACAGTCAGATGCCACCTTCATTAAACATGACATCATTGTTTAAATGTTGCATATTTGCACAATGAGCCCATTTTCAGAGAACAGTACGTGCCAGTACGTGATTCCCATTTGATTAAAGAGGGGCCGAAATTAAAGTCCTGCGCACATCCTTTTAACGAGCTTGGGTGATTTTGTCTGGAAAAGAACTTGGCAATATATGTCTGCAAAATCTCTTCTGGAAGTAATTAATCACCATCATAGAAGGGCAAGCCTTAAAAGATTTCCAATATTTGCTGAAGTGCCCCCTTGTTCCTAATTATATCTCCCTGCTTGTCCCCCTCATTATTTAGAACTACCCACAAAAATATGCAACACTGAATGAGAACACCCCCAGCCCCCTTTCCAAAGAAAATGTTTAATAACCAAATTAATGAGTGTGTTACTGTTCTGCCATAGTGGCCTTAATGAGGTAATTTAATTAGTAGCGGCTGCCCAGAACTGTTGGAAACCGATAGAGGAAACAAACAGAGAGAGGCAGCATAGAGAAAATTAGTGTTACCCAATTCATTCATTAATGCATTAGTGTGGGCAGCAAATTAACTGCCCCAAAAACCCCCCATTCAGTGAAGATTATGATGAAAAAAATACATTGTTGCCCTCCGACGTAATTACAAGACAGTGCAAATTCAATTCTAATGAGGCGAAAGGCACCCCCTTAACATACATCCCCTATTTCCCCCTCTAAAGGGGCTTGCTCTTGTTGGAGCCTAAGTTTAAGGAAGTATTGAGAGTGAAGGAGACAATAATGAGAGATTGGCCTGGCCTTAAGTGCTTTATATGCTGCAAGCAGGTAGAGAGGATTGAATGGCTCTCTTTCTGGGACTCCTGGGGGGCCTGTCTTCCCAGCACAACACTTGGCCCTGAGAAAAGGGTCTGCTGAGGAGCCTGGAGAGTGAATGGACCTGTGCTGCAGTGGGTCAAACTGAATGGCCACAAGTTCTTCAATGATTACAAACTATGTTGTGCCGGGCCGGGCTACACACATGTACACAAACTCACACAAACTCACACAGAAACACACGTAGATGGCCCTCACCCTTCCACCTCTCCCTCTCATTGAGTTATCTTTACTCAGGCTTTGTCTCCTCTAATTGGAGCTGATGAGGGACTAATTGGTAGCTTTTTTACAACACCCAGTACTTAAGCAATGGCAAGCCGAGGGAGGCAGCATGAGCAGAGTTAATGAGAGGCTTTGCACAAATAAAGGCTTTAAAATGGGCCTGTTTCACAGAATGGAAGAAGAGGAAAGTTGAGAATATCTTTTGTGTCCTCCACATCTTTCACTTATGTGCAGGTATCTGAAAAGAAGAGGGAGTGGTTGAGGGCACACAGTGGTTGCCGAAACGTTGAGCACTTGTGCGCATAAAAGGATCTGTTCTGTATTGTTTGGGGCCCATCGTTTAGTGTGTCTGTTAATAATGAGAAAGGACTGCTCTTCAAATGAATGTGGCAAAGTCCTTAGTGGACAATAAGTGCCCTCTCTTGGCTGGACCACACTGGACCGTGTTGAAGCAATCTGAAATAAAGGTTTAGTCCTTCTGCATTGTTGAGGGTGAGTATGTGGCCTATGTGTGTAGAATTGGGCCAACAAATAAAACAGCAGCAAAGCCAGTCTATACTAATGTGGAGTAATCATTAAATCTTAGTTTGGAATTATCATGATCAAAATCTGGTTTTAACTACAGTAAGTAGGGCCTGTTGGATGCACTTCCATCATATTTTACACAGCAGAAATACTGAAAGAAATCGAAGCTCATCAGATGGTATTTTAAGCATTAAAAAAAACATGCTCTCCTCGTCTAGGGCCAGTTAGAGATTTGCATCATGGTGGTAAACTTAAGAGCACAGCGGGCTCAACCACAGGACATTTCCTCAGCATGCTGTCATCTCAGCAGACATTTTGTTCTTGTGATAATGGATTGCTTTGTGCTTTTCAGGTATGAATAAACACCATGAGGCAACAGGCTTCATTTAACTAAGCTGCAGTGTCACACCAGGAGGTGACAAGCCACTCTCCCTTTCCCCCTAATGTGACATGGGTAATACAAACACCTTTAGATCCTCCAGATACAAGTAGCCCCATGCACAACACAACTGTTATTTGTTTATCTGATGTGGATCACTAAATTTGGACTCATCCAAATGATGGCCAAAATACACACAGCAAGTGGATGTGAGGTAGAACATTTCAAGTTATTGGCTTTATTATGGTTAAAATTAAAGAATTAATAGATCAAACTAGATTCAGTGTGGGTATAGATTGATAAAATGCAGATCTCCAATAGCCCTAACCCATGCGACACGTTTACTACAGCATCCTATAATTCACTGGCCAAATATTTGTGCTGACTCATGTAATAGGCTATTCACAGTCTCAGTGACCCATTAACATCCTACAGGTTCTCATTGTCTACCACTAAATGGAACCATTAGCATTGCTATTGTTATTTAAATCCTACATTTCCTTACAAAGAGTATGGTTTAACTCTCTAATGAGGCCTTCCTCAAACAAAGGACATAGGCCTCTATTTTCTCTGCTCTCTAATCCACTGCAACCTAGTGCTTTTCATGAGTTTTAAATGTTACACTAGAGTTATGAGAATTTCTTAATTTAAAGTACTGCACCTTTTTGTTTTCCTATAGATTATATAATTATTCACTGTGTCTACTCATGCACATCCTAATTTTCCTATAGAGAGCATCAAGATCTTTTCATAATCAGGCGTGTGTCCTAATACATCACTTTTCAGAGTTGCATACCCTAAAGCTTCTCTGATATATGTCTGTACATTCACAGTGTGTCTAACTATACTATTTAAAACACTACATGGAACCAGTTTAATAAGTAACAGACATTCCTGTCATACTTATGTATGCATAAATACATACATAGATACTTACTTACTTAGGCCTTTGTATTCCCTAACATTGACGAAGCCATCCAATCTTGTGCCATTCGATCCATTTGGCATCATTCCTGCTATAGAACGGATTTTATTATGTCACTTTGACTTTGACATTAACTCCTTCAACACAAAGAGGGAAAAAAAATAATTCAAGTTGAAATTTTTGTGATTGTGATTCATCTTAATCCACTGTGGATTGACTGAGCACCAACTACCACCATTAAGGATAACAAACGTGTGGAAATTATGTAAATGGCCTTGCAATTTGCTGATCATTTGCCAGAATAGTCAAAATCCCTAGATTAGTGGCACCACAATGGCCTGTTTCGTTAAGGGGGTTTGTTTCTGAACCCGTAATCACAGGCCCTCACAGAAAGTGATGCTGCACCTCCAGAAGCAATAGGAAGAAGCTGGTGAAAGTAGATAGAAAGCGAGTGGCACATTATTGTGCATCTCCTGTCTCCCGCTGAGACTTTCAGACTGCAGTCAGCATGGCTACGTCATTTAACCTTTCTCTGACCTCATGCAGACTAATGAGCGAGCCAGAAAAAAACAAGTGATGCTACAGCAGCTGAAAGCCTTCACTGTATGTGGATTTTGACTTACCTGAGACATATATGTTTGTGGCTTGTTTCATTGTGGTTCTTTGATTGCTAATTCAGCTAATTTGTATATCATATAAAACATTTTTGTCCAGGTGCAATCTGTGCAGCATGTAGTAATGATAAGGAAAATGCCTATTGCTGACATGTCCCACAACACAAATACACTATACAACACTATTAATAAACAAAATATTAGCTAAACATATCTTAATATGTATGGCATCCTTTGAAAGTACATTTTTTAAATACTGTAAGAAGTCTTACTTTCATTATGTACACACAATCACAGGAAATCAGCCATCATTAGATTTATTTTCATTATTATTATTTACACCTGTGCGTTTCTTACTGTGACAGGTCAAAATGTCTTCTGTGAAAAAGGCCTATTGATCAAATTACTAAAAACAAAGAGGTCTGGAGCAGTTGTCAGGTTGGTAATCCAGCCTAAACATGCACAGTTTTGTACATTTAAAAAATATATCTGTATTAGAGCTGACAATAATAAATCCATTCATCCATCGATTAACAGAAAAATAATGGAAAAATATTTTGATGATCAATAATCATTAAGTCATATATCAATCAATATTGCTAAAAATATCTCAGTCCCAGCTTGTCATTTGTGAGGATTTAATGACACCATCATCTTTAGGAGATTATGATGGGCATATTTGACTATTTTCTGACATGACATTAGTGTTAGTGTTTGCATTCGTAGTAGGTGTAGTATTAGCACAGTGTCAGTATTACCTTACAGTGGTATTAGTATTTGCATTAGCAGTAATATCAGTACATAACATATAGCAAAACTATTAGCATTAGTATTTTTGACAATGTACCAAAATATCAAACGCACTTTAGGAAATTCTGATGGGCATTTTTCCAAAATGTTCTGACATTTTATATGTCAAACAATTAATGGAGAAAATAATTGGAAGATTAATCGATCATGGAAAAGAAAAAAACAAACATTAGTTGCAGCCTTAAATTTGTATGCATGCATATACCCTTAATATATCCACATGTCTGTATTCTTATTGATTTATTATTATTTATTTTACTGACAACGTGACGTAAAAAAGGCCCCTATTGTCGACTCAGCTGTAACCTTAAAAAAAAAGAAGAAAAGAAAGAAAAAGGAACAAAAAAACCCGACCAATCAGAAACCGCCCTGTTGGCCCTACAGACATCCCGTCATGCTCATGGCCTCAGCGCTACGTCAGCAGTGATACAGAAACATGGCGGTGTCCATTGCACAGCGCCCGGCTGCCAGCGCTCGTGTGTTGTTATTAACTTTTCTCACAACGTTAATATTTCATCGCATTGTCGCCGATATCGCCGCCGGTGCCTCGACGTCAGAAGAGCTTCCCCACCGCCGGTTTGAGTACAAATACAGCTTCAAAGGACCGCACCTGTCTCAGACCGACGGCAATATTCCGTTTTGGATTCACACTGGAAGTAAGTTTGCATCCAGCTGTCAACATCAAAGAGCTACAGAGCTGCTGGTCGTCTGTTGTTTGAACATAAAAGCCTCTTGTATCAAGGTGACATGCGGACAGCTGAGGCCGGTCATGTTTGGACGGTTTATAACTGACGTGTTTCCGTTTAGGATGTTGCAGAAATGACAGCGGTTGGCTTTGTGCATTCATTTAAAACGGAACCAGGGAATTGACCCATTTTAGCACCCTAGCTTTAAATGTCAGAGTTACAGTCCTATTCAAACGTGTCCTAGGCTGATTAAAACTGCACGTTAAAGGCGCAGACTGTCTGTGGGAGTCTGTGCAGACACATGCAACTCAAGTGTTGAACTTTCCTCTTGCACAGATGGGCCTTTGGATTCTTGCATCACACAGTGAGTTGTCTAGTTGCTGATATGAGAATTCAATAAGCTGCAGCAAGAGATTACACTGCGTTCCCTCGAAATCAGAATTGATTTAGGGCCCTAACTAAAGATTATTAGTCTGTCAATTTCCCAGAGTCAAAGGTGACATCATAAAGAATCTTTTATTAGACAGGACAATATAGAGGTGACAGGAAACTAGGGGAGAGAGATGTGGGGGGTGGCATATAAAGTCTAGACTCAAAGTGGGGACATTTTGATTACATGGACAGTGTCCATGTTGTTTGTTTTGACCAAACAACAGTAGAAAACCTTAATTTATTCAGTTTACTAGTAAGAAAATAATAAAGAAAATAAGCAAATCCTAAGTAAAAAGCTAGAACTAGGTAATGTTGACTTAAATATTTTGATCAATCAACTGTTTAGTCTACAAAATGTTCAAAAACCGAGACAGAAAAACAATTAAATGCCCATCACAAGTTTCCAGAACAAAATGCTTATTTTATTGGTCCAGCACTGCAAAATCCAACGTTACTCAAGTTAAAATTATATGAAACCGAGAAAAGAAAAGCAGTGACATTAACAATAAATTGATAGGTTCCGTTTCAGCACAAGTATGCAAATGTTTATGTAAAGCTAAGTAAACCTAGATTGTACAAACAAATCGGAGGAAAATGTTTAACAGTTTGTGAATCTGGTACTGAGGCAGTAAAAAGATTAGAGTAGGCACACCCTGATAATGCTGGCTTATGAAAACAATACGACAAGTTGGCGGGCATGAGCTTTTTCACATCAGCTTAAGTGGAAGAAGGAGACACAGACTACTTTTTTGTGTGCATGTGGTTTTGGTAAAACACCACATATGGTGTTGAGATTTTTGTAGATGACTTAGTAGGATATTATTTTCTTAGGGATTATTGAACATAGCATGCTACTAAAATCCTGCTTATTCTTTCCATCTCTCCTCTCCATCCAAGATGCTATTCCTAGTGCAGACCAGGTGCGCATTACAACGTCCCTCAGGAGTCAGAAGGGCTCTGTGTGGACAAAAAATAAAGTCAGCTTTGACAACTGGGAGGCCGAGGTGACCTTTAGAGTATCTGGAAGAGGCCGGATGGGAGCGGACGGTTTGGTAAGGACAGGAAGTTCAGTTTTCTTTTAGGGCATGTGTTATCCTATACAAATTACTAATGCACTTCCAATCACAGTCGTTATTCAAGTTTACTTTTAATATATTGTCAGTACAGAACCATCAGACACTACACTGAACTGGCATACTCTACTACTCCGTGCATTTACACTGGGGATGGGTATGAATACTTTTGGAGCACCAACACAATTGTGTCTGTAGCATCGAGCATCATGATTCAAAAGTTGGTATTGAATGTGTGCTCACATTCTTGCTCACATCCTTGCTTTAATCAGATATTTAATAATCCAAATCAGTAAAACATTCTTACTTTTCACTTTTATATTTTATGTAGGTCGAGCAATTAATGAAAAGTAAACATTAATATTCCCCAAACTGAGGAAGTATTGTTTTTGGTGTTACAGAAATGTTGCTATTTTACTGACTGTGACATCTTCAAATGATATCCAGCCCTAATCTGCACTACCCTGCAGTTTACACGTAATCCACGACTTTACAGCCAAATTATGTCCAACCTCATAATTGATGAATAAGCCAAACCTATATGTTGACCGTGTTGATGTGAGAAATAAAGATGACCTGTACGAGACCTCCTGTGACAACAGGTAAATAAAATATTCCGGTTGCATATTAAAACTGCATTTCGAGAGAAGGTGCATTTCCTGTTTCATGAGGTGTATCACGCCAACAGGGTTTACATTACAAGCATTTCCTCACCTGACAGAACAACAGTTATGAACAGCATAAGCATCTTCAGCCAGCTTGTGCTGCATAAGTAGCTTAACGTTTTTAATATACATTCTATAATGTTGCTTTGATGAGTTAAAACATGCCACTGGATGATTTAATCATGTCAAGGTGTGACGACTGCAGATCCGTTTACCACTGCACTTAAACACATACGGTAAATACCTGTGATATTTTCTCTCCACATTCACTGTTTCACTGTTGACCTGACTTAACTTATTCGTCAGAAGAGACCCTAAAAGAGGCAAATCAAAAAACAATCGCGAAGGAAAATGGCTGCTGCCTTTGACTTTTGTTTTGTCAAGGGTACTGAAACAAACTTAATATTTGTACCACATTTTCTTTGCCTACCAGGCTTTGTGGTTCACCACTGCACAAGGCCTCGACGGTCCAGTTTACGGTGCTGCCGACAGGTGGCATGGAGTTGGAATCTTCTTTGACTCCTTTGACAACGATGGAAAGGTTGGTTTTCATTCTTTAGCCATAACCATCAATGATTGTATATTTCCAAAAGTGTTCCTGAAAGTGTTTCATGGGGAGCTTTTGTAAACTGGCCAAAAAGACTCGCTGCTGAAGCCGTGTTCATTCTTTGACGGCTTCTGTTTGGTTGTTATCAACTGGTTTAGTTATAGAGGAAGAGTGTTGAAAATGAAATTACAGCTGTGAGACGATCCATTTTTCAGATTAACTTTATACGTATTCAGAAACCTGAAGGCACAATGAGTAGGATTTTTTACATACAAAAAGAATCCCTCTCAATCATCACATACGACCCATATGACTGTGTCTGTATCTGCAGAGACCCTGCCCTCTGCCCGTACTTTCTGTGTTCGTGACTTTTTTGGGCGTTAACCTCTAAATCCTTTAAAAACGTAGCGACCACGTGCCGGCACACATCCAAGAGGAAGCCACAAAAATGGTGGACACGGCACCAAAACGAATGCAAATATAGCGAAGTGAAACACCAAGCAGACAAATCTCATTCCAAAACAAGAGTGGATCGGGAGTTGGCTTTCACCTGCTGGCAACCGACAAATCCTACTCATTCTGTCTTTTAAATATTAGTAGTAGTAATATTAGTTTTGGCTCATTTTGGGGGTTATAAGAAACATAAAACAAAAACATATGTACATGTTTTCCTTTTCTCTTCATAGAACCCTATGAAGTCATAATTTATTATGTATGTTATTTTAAATATGAAATGTTTATTCTTTATATTTTGTAAATAGTTGTAGAAAGTAGATATATTTATAAGTAGATAGTTAAATAGGTTGCTGTCATGCAAAACAAATGCTTCATAGCTCTGTTTATCTCACATTTGTATATTATTTATTTCAGGTATGGGATTGATATTTTTTAGAGATTACCTAAAACCAAATCCACCTCTGGTCGTCAGATGAAAAAAAAAAAAAGGATTAATGGGTTTCCTTGTTTTCCTCCATCTTCATTCCAGAAAAATAACCCCGCTATAGTTGTTGTGGGAAACAATGGCAACCTTGTTTATGACCATCAAAAGTAAGTAAACATTTCTTTTGCGTTGCTCAGATGTCATCACCAACTCAAAATTCATCTTAAAGAAGATTAGGAAATATGATTATATTTGCTTGGAAAGTAAATAATCCTCTATCTTTCCTAATCTCCCCCGGGCCAGTGAAAGCTTTAAATCACTTTTCCAGTGCCATTTCAGTTTGTCTTAGAATTCACACTGTTTGCTGTACCACTAAACAAGTATTTACAAAAACATACATGGGCATTAATGTTATTCAGTTATTTAATAAACTCCGCTCGTGTTCAGTGTTTATGTGGAGCACAGTGCTATATATAGATAAATGCAATTGTTATATTTTGTCTGAAAATGTTGTTTTGATCCAGTGACGGCACTACACAAGCCCTCGGCACATGTTTACGAGACTTCCGCAACAAACCCTATCCTGTCCGAGCCAAAATAACGTACTACAAGAAGACGCTGACGGTAGGAGAAACCATAAACACGAGTTATTATTACCTATCCATAGAAAGCTGTATATGAAGAGAAAAGAGGCAATTCTACCTTGTTAACAATCAACACTTTTCAGCCTACGGCCCTGGTTTCATAATGCCACATAATGACGATTAGCACAGTCGGTGGTGTTTTGTTCAGCTGCATCATTGTTCTGTCTTCCTCCTCAGGTTATGATCAACAACGGTTTCACTCCAGACAGAGAGGACTATGAGTTCTGCACAAAGGTGGACAACATGATCATTCCCAGTGAGGGCTTCTTTGGCATTTCAGCTGCCACTGGAGGTTTAGCAGGTAATATTCCACTCTCTGTGTTGAAAAGCTTTACAGTTCTGAGTTAAATGTGAGTATTGAGTATTCTCTACTACTCTGTAGTCCTCTTACCGAAAAGTCCCTTTTGAGCCATTTAGACACCAGACTAGTTTTCTCACCTGAGCAAAAATACAAAATCATTAATTTAAATTGTTATTGTTAAGTATAATAATAAAATAAGTACAAACAGGCAGCTTTGTATTTTATATATTGGCAATTTCCTAAATTTTTTTTTTTCTTTTCTGAAATTACTTCCACGAGTTAATTCCAAAGAGTTAGTTCTCTGTTATCCTCCTTTTCATCAGCATATTTCAACCCCTTAACATTACCACATTATGACTCTCTAAAAAGATTTTAAATTGTTATTCAAAACATTATTAAAGTTTTTTACCTCGATAAAACATAATTGTTTTTTATTGTTATTGTTGTTAAATAACAAGTATCATTCTCATGTTTCTGACCTGCTATTCTCCTGTTGCAGAAAATGATATTACCATTGTTATAACCAAGATATTACTGTGTAATTACCCCATAATCACCCCTTTCCTCTAACTTATACCCTCTTTTAACCTTGTTATTACCGTGCAGTAAGTGCTACCATAATTTAAAATATGTTCATTTCTGTTGTAATTTTCTAATTCAGAATGTCTTTCTTCCATCAGATGACCATGATGTTTTGTCCTTCTTGTTGTTCAGACTCACAGAGCCAGGCCAGCAACCGGTATCTACATTTTACTAGAGCTCCTAATACTTTCACAATCCTGTGTCCAGTTCACTTTTCTGTAGCTGCGCTATGTCTCAGTGTGTGCATGCATGAATGTGCACAACGTAGCCTAAGCACAGCCTCTATTGAGTTCACGGAGGTTGTTTTTTTTGTCTCTCCCACTGAAGCCCCCACCTGATTCTGAGATTCCTAAAGAAGAGAAGGACAAGTACCAGGAGGAATTTCAGATCTTTCAGCAAGAGCTCGACAAAAAGAAAGAGGAGTTTCAGAAAGAGCACCCAGACGTCCAAGGAGATCCAAGTTAGTTTTCTAAAAAGCAAATCATAAAGTGATCGTGAATTGAATCATAAAGTTGAAAGTTGTTTTTATTTACTCTTTATTATCTGTTTTACTGCATATACTCTGATCAAGCCAAGTTAAATTGTTTGGAAAATTATAAATCAAAGAGCCACGAAACATTACAATATCTCATGAAAGGTTTGTAGGTTGTATTTTAATTGGTTTGAGTCTTTGTATCCTCTTCAGTTGAGGACTTGTATGAGAGCGTGAATGACCGGGAGATCCGTCAGGTGTTTGAAGGCCAGAACCGGATCCACCTGGAGATCAAACAGCTCCACCGGCAGCTCGCTATGATCCTGGACGAGCAGCGGCGATATGTTTCCGTTATCACGGACGAGGTCGCCAAGAAGGGGACGAACGCTGAGTCGGGACAGGTGAGCGTGTCGTTGCCTAGAGATGGGTTCTGCACACGAGATGCACACAAAAATGTTACAGGATTCCCAAATAATTTAAAATAGCATGTATCATTTTTCACACAAACACAAATGTGGGGATGTGAATAATAATCGGTGGTTTTGCTTCTACAAGGCATAGATCCATTTCCAGTCAGTTTATTGGTTCAAAAATGTATTTGGATGATAAGAGACCACTGGCAACCTGCTCAAACAAATGATCAACACTTCAAAAAACAAAAAAACAATGCATTCCCTTCAGTATCATTTCTGTGTACTCTTCCTGAGGTTAACCGCTTGTATCGATCGAGATGCACCGATTACAACTTTCTCGGCCGATTCCGATTTCCTATTTTCTTTGAGTTAGGCCAGCCGATACCGATTGATTCAGATTTAATTTTTTCTAACCACTTTACAGCACACGCAAATATTTATTTTCTATCTTTTCTTTAATAGAACATTTTGCACAGAACATATAACATTTGAACAGATAATGGATCACTATAAAATAGAACTATATAAATTACTCCTGGTGTGGGAAATTCACACACATCTAAAGTGCAATGTTAGAACCATTTCCTTCTTTTCACATCCAAGATCCAACTAAAAAAATGTGATTTTGGTTTTTGGCGTCGTCCCTCCACGCCCTACTTTTTCCTTGCAGGTGTTGCATATTGCAAACTTGTTATCTTCTGCACACACACGCTGAAGAATTTCCAAACAGCTGACATGTTGCAGGTTAATTCATGAGGTTCCCTACATGTGTGAGAATAGCGCGGACACGCGCTTCACACCGCGAGCGGGTACGCGCGTCACACCGTGAGAGAAAGGAAAAAGAGACTGTGCTGTCGCGTCCGTCCGTGTGTGCGTGTGTCCTTGAGAACTGTAACTCGTATAACTTATGTTGTCAGTTAATTGTAGCGTTGACCGGCATGAAATCGGCATATATCAGACTGATCTGCCGTTTGCCAGTCATGGCCGAGCATGTGAAAACCGGCCAATTCCGGTCACCGGTCGGTCTATCGGTGGATCTCTAGTTATCAAAACGAATTTATTCATTAAACTTTTTTTTAATGACTGCTTTATCAAATATGGACACTGGAGTGTTTAACCTTCAGACCATTATGTTGTATTTCTCTTTTAGCTGGATACTGTCGGTCAACAGCAGTTGGGCACTGTCATAACCACCCAGCAGGAGGTTCTCAAAAGTCTGAATGAGCTGAGGTAAGTAACAACAGTTGTTGTCAATAGTCATTGTTTTTGATGTTTGGTCAGTCTTAAAAACTATCTGTTGTTTTTAACATAAGAGAGATCCGTGATACTCCAGAAAAACAAGAGAAATCCTGGCGGTTAAATCCCTCAAATCATATTTAATCTCAGGATGCAGCATCACAGGTATCTGCCAGCCTGATAATCCATCTGCAGCACTCATACACACACATATATGCTGAAAGCCTCGGCACTAAATGGGATAATCGTCACACTGCCTTGATCTTAGCTCTTAACCATTTTACTCATTTGTTGTGATTAAATAAAAATATAAATTATTAGGGGTGTGAATCTTCACTGGTGTTTCGATTACGATTATCCTGTTAACGATTCAAATCAATTCGATATCACGATGCGTCATCTCTTCAATATTATTATATAGTCTGAACACAGCAGTCAACAGACAAAAGGCAACAACAACAAAAAAAAGCAGCGACTGGAAAATCAACAAGTAAAATAGTAGGCAATAATCGATTATGGTCTGTCACTGCATCGATGCAGAACCGTCCATCGCGATGCATCAATGCATTATTTAATTGTAACACCCCTATTAATTACCATGGCTGTAGTACTTAAGTCTGGCCTCGAGTCCACCTTGTTGGATTCTTGCACTTGTCTTGGTCTCGTACCTTGTTGGACTCGGAATTGTCTTGGACTTGGCTACTGGGAACTGGGCAAGTTGTCTGCTGCTGATTTGGGATCAGTTGTACAGAACTCCTTAATCGCCATATTAACCTCCGATTGCTCGGCCTCCGGTATTTCTGCTTTCAGCTCAAGAAGTGTTAGCCCGGCTATATAGGCGATCAGATGAACATTTGTCGAGAAAATCAAAGGACAGACAGAGAGCCCTTCCATTTTAGTTAGATGGTCTCCTTACCACTCTCAGATGACGACAGCTTTTTTGTTTTATCCTTTATGTTTTGGGCTTGTTTGCTTTTAATTGATAGGACAGCTGTAGACAGTTAAGGGGGGAGAGAAAGGGAGGACGACGTGCAGCAAAGGGCCGCCGGTTGGAATCGAACCTGGGCAACTGTGGTAAGGACTGAGCCTTGGTACATGGCCCTAACCCAGGGTGCCGCGAGGTGACGAAAGCTTAGCATGTTTTTAATGCTGAGATAATACAGCTTAAGAGATTTTATGATGGTGTCCCTTCCATGACTGTTTTTTTAATTTTTAAATGTTTAGAGCTTGTATCTTGTGCTTTTGTATTGCTTGCCTAAGGTGCTTGTAGGCATAGTCATATTGAGCATGCAGCAGATTTAAAAACAAAACCCTTCTCATAAATTTGTGAGGGGATTTTAATTGATCTTTTTCTCTATTTCGCCAATAATTAAGTTCTAAATGATCCAACTGGTCTTGTGTTCAGCTTGTAATTGTCTTAGTCGTGAATTCTTAAATTTACATCAGCACTTTGTCCCCTTTCTAAAAAATCAATCGTCTGAACAAAGTGTCTTTATTTTATTCAACAACAGCATATTTGTCCTGTGGCCGCAGTTTGATTATGTGTCTTAATTTTGACACACCCGCATTAAGAATTAATCAGAATCACAAGATATTAAATATTTTATTTTATGTAACATTAATCTCTTGGTCTCATGTATCATAAAAGAACCAAGCTGTTTATTTGCCCTAAATCCAACAGGACCTTCATCCTCAAATGGTTTTGCATACATGATTTTCTTTATTATATTGTTGACCCATAACTCACATGGACCCAAACTCTCACTTACGGGTCTCATTTGTTCTATTTCTACCTTTCTATAAGTGAATTACACTGTATAGATGGCAGGGAACGGCAGAGTGTCTGTAATAATTCAATTGTAAGAAAGCACATTATCAGAGGTGAACATGAGTAAGCTGATGGACAGTTGAGACCCTGGCAAAAGGCTGCAGCTGCTCCCCCTAATGTGCTAATGTGAGCGACTGATCTGTATTACTTTGTAGATTAAACTCTCAGTTTATCCCGGCCCATCTTTTAAACACATGATAGGACTTCATCTCACTCCAAGGAGGGCTTTCTGTTCATAAATGGGTCACTTGTAGCAGATGAAGATTAGATGTAGGGTTTAATAAATGCTCACTTACTTTCTCAAGGGAGATTTTGTTTTCCCCTCTCTGTGAAACAAATTAGATTTTGTTTATATGTCATCCCTGTCCATCCTTTCAGACCTCAGCCATGTGGCCAAGCAAGAAAAGGCCACCATCTTAGCACCATTTAGTCCTTATCAGATTAGTAGTCTTAAAATACATCTGTCATACGCAGCCCAAACATGGTTTACCTCCAATTGATTTCTTTTCACAATCCATCTCTTAGGGCCTTCCTACTTACGCTGCTGGAATTCCTTTCATTTGTCTAGTCACTTTTTTCTTTATAATCGTCTTTCATGTGTTTTATGATGATAAGGGAAACTTATTGCTTTCTCCCTGTAAGTAATCAACTTTAAGAAATTTAATTTTGTCGAGAACTATGATCCGGGCTTAGACGTCTTCATTCTCTTCTAAAAATGGTTTACACTGTATTTGTAGTTCATTTGCTGATTAAATTGAAAGTGAAGATACAGATTTACAGATTTCACATTTTATTACTGGTGAGCCATGACAGTAATGGTTTTGGATTGTATATTTTGATGTCTTCTTGAGAGAATGATGCTAGAGTGAACATAGTTTTAGGTAACAAATATTAGAAAGATGCGAGCAAAGCCATTTGGTCCGTTGTGGCAACGCCGCCGAATATCCAGAAGTTAAAGCCTGAGCAAGAACAATCTTTGCTGAGTTTTGTTGGTGGCCATGATGTTGTGGCCCTCCTCCCCACGGCGTTCAGGAAAAGTTAGATTTTCACGCCCGCTCTGTTAGTGGTGAAAGAGTTGGCTAAGGCTAAAGCTAGCGATGCTAATACTAAATATAAGCCTTGACGGTCTCCCCTCTTGTTGCACATGCGCATGACATACGTCACGACCAAACATTAGCGATTGGTTATGGCAGATCCAATAGTTTTAAACTTCAACAGACTACCCGCCTTCAAGGAAGTTAACACTTGTCAATGGAGAGAGGCCAGACTCTCTGTACAAATGAAATGTACGAGAGTCTGGTTGGACCAGGCTAAAGCAATACCACATAACCCCTGTAGAACCACAAATTGGCAATTTTACACAGGTTTTTGTACAGTTTAAACAATATATAGCATGTTAATTAGTGCTTTACAGGTGCTGCTAGGATATTTTTTACCTTTTGGTTTGACAGAGCCAACTAAGTTTAAAATTAGACCAATATACAGTATTTATATTAGGTCTGGTATTACTGGTAATGCTTTAGCATAAATGTGGGAAGTTGCAGATTGTGCTCATGTGTAAACAATAGCAGCTACTTTGGGTAGGTGCATCAATAGGTCTCATCTCAGAGACCCACAAAGAGGAAATTTTGTACTAAAAATACTGTAACTCTTAAATGATGCTCACTTTTTTTGTCTGATTTAATCACACAAAAAAACAATTACAATTGTCCCCATTGTGGACCGTTAAGTTCCTCATTAGCTAAGCAACCAGTAATGTGAAAACATTTGCCAACTATCGAGAGTGGATCCAAACTAAGTCGGTGTTTTGCTCACCAGAAGAACCAGGCCTTTTTTATTATTTAGTTATTTAAAACATTTTCTCTCCCTTTCTCACATAAGGCTGCTTGACTTCACTCAATGAAACAATACATTTACAATGAATTTTTTTGTTTCCACCTTTCATGTGCTTTTTTATTTTGTCTTTAGCATTATTACGAGACTCTGGATTCCCGATAGCCTTCCTCTGTGATCTGTTTCTTATCCTCCTGTACTTGTAATCTGTTGTAAGAACATGTTTTTTTATAAGGGATTAATTCAGCAATCATGACCTCTTTTATCAGATGGTAATTTTCTGTTTTTCAAACTTTGAGAATATGTAGCCTCTAGTGAATAGGGATTAAAAGATTAATTTTGGACAATTTGTATTACTGTAAATAAATGATACCACACAGCATATTTACTGTACATCATGTTTCCAAACATGGATCCACTGAACACATGATTCAAATTGTCAAAAGTAAATACTATGTTGCAGAGATATTTATTTAGTATTAAAAGGCGTTTGCACTAAAGATTGTATCATTTCAGTCCTTTGGGGGAAGCAGTTGCAACATTAAAGTGCTCATATTATGCTTTTTGGCTTTTTCCCTTTCCTTTTTATTGTGTTATATATCTTTTTGTGCACGTTTATAGGTTTACAAAGTGAAAAAGCCCAAAGTCCACCCCAAAGGGATTTACCATCTCCCACAGAAAGCAATGTTCACAAACTGCTCCAAACAGCTCTGTTGTAGTCCAGCCTTTACTTCTGTGACAAACGTGCATCACTTTGTAACACATGTTATAATGGTCGCCTAGCTGCTAGCATGGCACGCCCTCATACTCTGCAACTGACTAGCTAGCAGTGCTGACCTAGGTACTGCACATGTGCGACTTCCAACAAAGATGGAACAGAAGTGAGATGCCTCACTCTGTAGCTAAAACAGAGAGCTCAACACACCAGGTGAAAAGAGGAGCTGCAGTACAACAAAAAATTGTGTTTTTGAAAATTAAACCACATAAACCTATTCTGGTACAATCTCTAAATACATTGAGGAACCTGAAAATGAGCATGATATGAGCACTTTAATGTTTTTCGCTCCTACAGGGACTTAGTGCGTCTTCTCTTTGTCACTGCAGAAACTCCTTTTATGAGTCACTGAAACAGATCGGCTTGACCCAACACCAGGGTAATGCAGGCGGTATGGGAACATACGAGAGCATTCAGCACTTCAACGACATCAAGGAGCATCTGCACACGGTCAAAAGGGATGTGGAGCACCTGGTCCAGCGTAATGCTCAGGTAGGAATCACAGTGTGAAACCTCTTATGGAGCAGTTTACAAAATAGATCAGAATGGACTGAAGTCTGTGCTCTTTTCTGTGTGTTTACCCTCACAGAATCCTGCTGAGAAGGTTATGAAGTGCCCCGAGGTGCCTCCCATGCCTTCCTGCTTATCCACTGTTCATTTTGCAGTCTTCATTGTCATCCAGTCAGTCCTGTTCTTCTGCTACATCATGTACAAGTAAGACATCAGTTGTTTTTATTTGGCTATACAAATGCTTGTGGATTTAAATGCCTCTAACCAGTAGGGTAATGTAACTTAGTACAGTTACTCAAGTGCTGTAAAACAATAGTATTAAAAATTGAATTCAAGGGAGTTTTTCCATGTTATGCTTCTTTATACTTCTACTCCACCACATTTTGGAAGCCAATATTGTATTTTGTTCTCCACTGCATTTGTTTGATAACAGTAGTACTTTGAAGATTCAGACTATTAATACAAAATATAAATCAACTAATAAATTTGGATGTATTTTTATGGATTACCGACAGTATATAAAGTAATTGAAATGAGCTCCACTCTTACCAGCTCCAACAATAGTGATACTTGCACATTAATGCATTCTGAGTATAACCCAGTGATATCATATATATTAATTTGTAATGTGCCATTCTGCATAAAGAGTACTTTTACTTTTGGTACTTTAAGTGTATTTTGATGCTAATACTTGTACTAATACTTCTGCTTTTAATTTAGTACAATTTTGAATGCAGGACTTTTACTTGTAACAGTACAGTGTGGTATTGCTACTTTTACTTAAGTAAAAGCTCTAATTCCATTCTCTAATGTTTTGAGTCTCCTTCTTTTCTCTTGTAGAAGTCAACAAGAAGCAGCAGCAAAGAAGTTCTTTTGATGAAATGCATCTCTGAAAGAGTGTGTAAATGAGGGAATGTCCATTTTGATAATTTTATTTTGGTTTGGTTATTTTCAGATTATAAGTTATTTTACTTGAAAAATTAGGTTTTGATGACGTTTGTTTAAATATATTGCAGATTTTTAATTAGATCAGTAAATCGTTGTGTATGAATGCTTTTGTGAGACCTCTGGATTTCAAATATTATGTAACATGTTCCTTACAGTATTTTGGTCGGTGGGATCCTTTTGATTTTGTTTTCAAAAGTTGAAATTTGCCCCAATGAAACTGAAAACAAAAATCCCTGTGTTTTGAAATGTACAATTTTGTAGAAAATAACGCTATCGGTGATGAAAACCTCAGAGAACAAGTCTGCTTCTGTTTATCTGCTTTGATTGAGTCAAACGTGTCAGAATCTGGCATATCTTCTACATGAACAATTTACATAAACAGAAAACCCAAATCCCTCTGGTGTTTGCTTATTTCATCATGTGTGATGTCTTCTCTTCATCTCTCATGATTCCAGTTTATTCCAGTTAGCACCTACAGTACAAAGATTGTTGTAGATTTACAATTATTAATTTTAAATTCACACAAAAGGCAAATTACAATGTTATAAAACAGTCAGTGTATAGTATGTTGTAAAAAAATGTCATAAAAAGTAATAGTATAGTATGTCATAAAAATGTCAAAAGTCATAGTATGGTATTAAAAAAGTCATAGTACCAAAGTTACAAAGTCATAGAATAATATGTCTAAAAGTCATAGTATAGTATGCCATAAAGTCATAAAAGTCAGTATAGTGTGTCTTAAAAAATGTCATGGCATAGTATGTCATAAAAAAAGTCATAGTATATCAAAATAGTTAATAAAAAAGTCATAGTATAGTATGTCGTAAAAAATGTCAGTATAGTATATCACAAAAATGTTTTAAAAACAAAGTCTATAGGATGTCATACAAATGTCATAAAAAGACATAGTAAAGTATGTCATACAAATGTCAAAGTCATAGTATAGTTGTCACGCTTGAACAGCAAAAGACGGACATAAACGCAGCCGAAATTAGGCTGATGCAGTCAAACAATTTAATCAGGAACATCTAGTAGCTTACAAAAATTCCAAACATCAAGGAAGACAAACTGACAATGAGGCCGGGGATCAAATACACAATGCTAAATTAACACAGGTGGAATAAATGAGGGCAGAGCAAGAAAAATCATATTATAGTATGTCATAAAAAGTCATAGTATAGTATGTCATGAAAATATTAAAAAAAGCCATAGTATAGTAAGTCATAAAAATGTTAAAAAATCATAGTATAGTATGTCATAAAAGTAAAAAAAAAAATCATAGTATGTCATGAAAAATCATAGTATAATAATTCATTCAAAAAAAATCATAGTACGTCATAATAAATGTCAAAATATCATGGTATAGTATATTGTAAAAATGTCAAAAAGTCAGTATAATATGTCATTAAAAATTCAAAAAAGCCATAGTATAGTAAGTCATAAAAATGTCAAAAAAGTCATAGTATAGTATGCCATAAAAAGTCATAGTGTAGTATGTCAAAAAAAGTCATAGTATAGTATGCCATAAAAAGTCATAGTGTAGTATGTCAAAAAAAGTCATAGTATAGTATGCCATAAAAAGTCATAGTGTAGTATGTCAAAAAAAGTCATAGTATAGTATGCCATAAAAAGTCATAGTGTAGTATGTCAAAAAAAGTCATAGTATAGTATGTCATATAAAGTCATAGTGTAGTATGTCAAAAAAAGTTTAAAAAATCATATTATAGTATGTAATCAAATGTCATAGTACAGTATGTCAAAATTTTAAAAAGTCATAGTTTAGTATGTCATAAAAAAGTCATATTATAGTATGCCATTAAAAATTTTAAAAAGGGCTAGCATAGTAAGTCATAAAAAATTCTTAGTATAGTATATCAAAAAACTAAAATAAAAGTCAAAGTATAGTATGTCGTAAAAAAAAAGTCATGGTATAGTATGTCTTGAACAAATCACATTCATAAAAAAGTCAGAATGTCATAAAAAATCATGGTATAGCATATCATAAAAATGTCATAAAAAGTCATGGTCACGCTTGGACAGCAAAAGACGGACACAAACGCAGATGAAATCAGGCTGATGCAGTCAAACAATTTAATGAACAAAAGGCTACAAAACAGTCAGGAACATCTAGTACCTTACAAAAATTCCAAACATCAAGGAAGACGAATTGACAATGAGACTCAATACACAAATACATATAGACAAATACACAATGCTGATTAAATGAGGGCAGAGCAGGCAATTGAAAACAGACAAGGTAGGAAGTAAAATGAGACATGACACATGAGGAGTTAACCTTCAAAATTAAACAGGAACCAGACTTTACAAAAACCCAATATCATGACAATACTATGTCTTTAAAAAGTCATAAGAAGTCATAGTACACTAAGCCACAAAAATGTCATAATAGTATACTATAGGATGCAATTTACGTTATTCATTTAGCAGATGCTTTTATCCAAAGTGACTAACAATTACTGTGTTCAACCTTGAAGATACCAACCAAAAATAGCAAGAATCATGCGAGTACATGAAATTCACCAAATTAGAAACAAAAGAAAGAACTTTTTTTTTCATCGGCCAAGATGCAGTCTGAACAGGTGAGTCTTCAGTTTGCGACAGAAGGTGTGTAGGGTTTCTGCTGTCCTGATGTGGGAGCTCCTTCCACCATTGTGGAGCAAAAACAGCAAACACTCCGGATTTTGTCAAGCGGTAGCTGTGCCACCTTCATAAAAAAGGTGAAAGTATGGTATGTCTTAAAAATGTCATGAATACGTCATGGATTAGTATGTCATAAAAATGTCATAACAAATCAAAGTGTAGTGTGCCAAACAAAAAGTCTTAGTATAGTATGTCGTTAACAAGTCATAAAAAAAGTCATAGTATTGTCAGGAAAAAAATATAAAAATCCACAGTAGGCTATAGTATATCATAAAACAAAAAAGTCATAGTATAGTATGTCATAAAAAGTTCAAAAATGTCATGAAATAGTGTGTTATAAAAATATCAAAAAAGTCATAGCATATAGTGTATCATAAAAAATCTAAAAAATCATTGTATTGAAAGTGATTAAAAGTCATAGTACAGTCTGTCGAAAAAAATAGTATAGTATGTCAAAAAAGTGATAAATAAGTTATAGTATTTAATGTCAAAATATATAGTAGTAAGTCAAAAAAATTAATTCAAAATCATAGTATAGTATGCCATGAAAAATCATAGTATAGCAAGTCATAAAAAAACATAGTATAGAATGTCAAAAAATGTCATGAAAAATGATAGTATAGTATGTCAAAACAGTGATTAAAAAGTCTTAGCATAGTATGTCGAAAGAAGTAAAAAAAAAGTCCTAGTATTGTATGTCGAAAAAGTCATAGAATAGTATTTCAAAAAAAGTTATTAAAAAGTTATAGTATAGTCGAAAAAAGTCATAGTATCTGATGTCGAAAAAATATATTAGATAAAAAAAAAGAAGTCAGTAAAAGCGATAAAAAAGTCACAGCACACAGGGCGGGGTTTATCAGAGACTACCTCCAGAATGTGGGAGTGGAGAGGATGGAATGGCCTGCCAGCGGTCCTGACCTCAACCCCATTGAACACTTGTGGGATCAGCTTGGGCGTGCTCTTCGTGCCAGAGTGACCAACACAACCACGTTGGCTGACTTGCGACAAATGCTGGTTGAAGAATGGGATGCCATCCCACACCAGTGTGCGACCAGGCTGGTGACCAGCATGAGGAGGAGGTGCCAGGCTGTTGTGGCTGTGTATGGTTCCTCCACACGCTACTGAGGCTCCTGTTTGTGAAATGAATAAATTGTTAAATTGCCAATATGTCTTGTTTCTTCAAACTTCAATCATCCAAACCACCAAACACCAAACGAGTCAATGGCAGAATAAGCTGTTTGGCATTGGCAGAGAAGATTTGGCAAATTTTTCATGGGCGTAACCCACATACTCAGCCCTGCTGCTCATCCCACAAATGCATGTTCCTTACAAATGGGGAACCATTTGAAAGGGAACTAAACAGGCTTTCCAAAGATATAAGATATATTGCCAAAAAGCATCGTTACCACAGAGAAATAATCTACCAAACACAAATTTCCTTACTTTTTGTGCTAAGTTTAGTATGTCTATATCTATGTCTATGTCTAGTATGTCGAAAAAAGTAATGAAAAGTCATAGTATAGTATGTCCAAAATGTATACAGTAGAGTTTGTGTGAAAAAGTGATAAAAAGTTATAGTATTGTTTGTCGAAAAAAGTGATAAAAAGTCATAGTATTGTTTGTCGAAAAAAGTGATAAAAAGTCCTAGTATAGTATGTGTATAAAAAACGATTAAAAAGTCAGTGTATAGTATGTCGAAAAAAAGTCATAGTATCCGATATTGAAAAAAGTGATAAAAAAGTCACAGCATAGTTATATAGTTTGTCAAAAATGTATACAGTAGAGTATGTGTAAAAAAAAAAAGTAATAGTATAAAATGTCGAAAAATGTAATAAAAAATGTCATAATACGTTGAAAAATGTAAAAAAAAATGCATAGTATGTAGAAAAAAGTAATAAAAAGTCATAGTATAGTACGTAGTGGGGTTTTCTCCGGGTACTGCGGTTTTCCCCACCACTAAAAATATGTTCCCCTCCCTCTCTACCAAGCTAGTGTGTGGTGGTGAGCGTCTGGCGTCGTAAGGCTGCCGTGCATCACCCAGGTGGGTGCTACACATTGGTGGTGTTAGAGAGTCCCCCGCGCGCTTTGAGTGTCTATGATAAAGCGCTATATAAATGTAATTAATTAATTAATTAGTATGTCCAAAACGTATACAGTAAGGAAAAAAGTCATAGTGTAGTATGTCAATAAAAGATACAAAAAAGTCATAGTATTGTATGTCGATAAAAAGTGATAGTATTCGCAGTTTGAAAAAAATGATAAATAAGTCATAGTATAGTATGTCGAAAAAAGTGATAAAAAAGTGATAGTATAGTATGTCAGAAAAAAGTCATAGTATGTTATGTCGAATAAAGAGATAAAAAGTCATTGTACGGTATGTCAGAAAACGTGATAAAAAAGTTATAGTATAGTAAGTCGAAGAAAGTGACAAAAATGTCATAGCATAGAATTTCTAAAAAAAGTGTCAAAAAAGTCATAGTATAGTATGTCAAAAAAGGTCATTGTATTCTATGTCGAAAAAAGTGATAAAAAAGCCATAGTATAGTATGTCGAAAAAGTTAAAAAGTCATAGTATAGTAAGTCAAAAAAGTGATAAAAAAGTAATAGTATAGTGTATCGAAAAAAAGTCATAGTATATTATTTTTTAAAATGAATGAAAAAAAGTCATAGTATAGTATGTGTGAAAAAGTCATAGAATAGTATGAAAAAGTAAAAGTATAGTATGTTGAAAAAAGGGAAAAATAAGTCATGGTATGATATATCTAAAAAAAGTCATAGTATTCAATGTAAAAAAAAAAAAGTGCTAAAAAATGCTAGTATCATAGAACTATATAGTATGCTAAAAAAAAGTTTGTTAAAAGACATAGTATAGTATGTCGAAAATAAAGATAGTATTGTATGTTGAAAAAAGTCCTAGTATAGTATGTCAAAAAATTTTATACTATAGTAAGTAAACAAAAGTGATAAAAAGTCATAGTATATTATCTAAAAAAAGTCATGAAAAAAGTGATAGTATAGTGTGTTGAAAAAAGTTATAAAAAAGTTATAGCATAGTATGTTTGAAAAAGTCAAAGTATAGTATGTCGAAAAAAGTGAAAAATAAGTCATAGTATAGTATGTCGAAAAAAGTGATAAAAAAGTGATAGTATAGTATGTCGAAAAAAGTGATAAAAAAGTGATAGTATAGTATGTCAACAAAAGTAATAAAAAAGGCAAAGTGTAGTGTGTCGAAAAAAGGGATAAAAAGTCATAGTATAGTATGTTGAAAAACGTACTGTTTATGTCAAAAACGTTACAGTATAGTATGTCATTAAAATGTCAAAAAACTCTTATTATAGTATGCCACAAAAGTCTTAGTATAGTGTGTCAGAAATATCAAAAAGTCATAGTATAGTGTCAAAAATGTCAAAAAGTCTTGGTATATGTCATAAAAATGTCAAAACGTCATAGAATAGTATATCATGAAATGTCACAGTATAGTATGCAATACCATTGTCGTCGTGTATAGTATGTTATAAAAAAGTCTTATCATAGTATGCCCTAAAAATGTCAAAACTTTTATTTTATTTTCATAAAACATGTCAAAATGCCATACAATTGTATGTCGTTAAAAAATGCCAAAATGGTCATTGTAGAAATGTCATAAAAAGTAATTGTATAGTATGTTATTACAAATTTGAATAAGTCATAGTATAGTATGTCACAAAAAGTAATGGTAAATTATCACATAAAATTGTCATATAGTATGTCAAAATAAGTCATTGTACAGTATTTCATAAAAAAGTCAAAGAAGTCATTGTATAGTATGTCATAAAAAGTCAGAATAGTATGTCATTAAAAATATCATAATATAGTTTCTCATAAAATGTCTAAAATTCATATTATAGTATGTTTAAAAAAAATGTATCAAGTCATAGTATAGTATGTCATTAAAAAGTCAAAAGAATCATGGTAAGTCATAAAAATGTCATAAAAAGTAATAGTGAAGTATGTCATAAACATGTCTTAAAGTCATAGAAAAGTCATAAAAAAGTCTGAGTTTAGTATTTCATAAAAAATCATGCATGTTATTAAAATGTCATAAAAAGTCATAGTATAAAAAAAGACGGAGACAAACAGACAAAATCAGGCTGATGTGGTCAAACAATTTAATAATCAAAAGGCTACAAAACAGGCAGGAACATCTAGCTTACAAAATCTCCAAACATCAAGGAAGACGAACTTACAATGAGGCCGGGGATCAAATACACAATGCTAAATAAACACAGGTGGAATAAATGAGGGCAGAGCAGGCACATGAGGAGTTAACCTTAAAAATAAAACAGGGAACAGACTTTACAAAAACCCACAAGGCAGGAAGTAAAGCCAGACATGACACACAAGGAGTTAACCTTCAAAATAAAACAGGAAACTAAAACCCAGTATCATCACAATACTTAAGCCATAGTACATAAGTCATAGTACACTATGCCATTAACAATTTCCTAATAGTACATTATAGGATTCCATTTACATTATTCATGTAAATTATGCTTTTATTCAAAGTGACTGACAATAATTGCATTCAATCATGAAGATACCACCCAAAAATAGCAAGAATCATGCAAGTACATACAATCCCTCAAATAAGCAAAAACTGTTATATATCTTTTAATTGGCCAAGATGCAGTCTGAACAGGTGAGTGCGACGGAAGATGTGTAGGGTTTCTGCTGTCCTGATGTGGGAGCTCCTTCCACCATTGTGGAGCCAGCACAGCAAACCCTATATATTGTTGAGTGGTAGCTGGGCCCCCCTCATGAAAAAGTGATAGTATAGTATGTCATTAAAAAAAGTCATAAAAACATCATAGTATAGTATGTCGTAGAAACGTCAGTATATTTCAGAGACATTTCACTAACAACCACAAATGATAACATAACACCAACCTCAAGGTGGCGCTAGAGGAAATGTTAGGGGAACATCAAACTCATTAGCATTCACTAAGGCATAATGATTCTGTGCAAAGGCTACGTTCACACCATTGACTGTAAATATTAATGGACAATGCATCCGGTTCGGGGAAGTGCTGCAAATGCGGAAGTGCCTTAAACCTGCATTCTATCGGAATTCCAGCAGGGGGCGACACGTGTGGTTGCAAAAGGAGTTCGGTTTCTGTAGAAGTCTTTGAGAAAGTGACCTACTTCTCAGTTGATTTATTACCTCAGTAAACATTTTCATAATGAGTTTATGGTCTCAATCGCTAGTTTTAACTCTTCTGCAACACAGAATGATGTTCATGTTTTGAATTATGGTCTCGTTGATTTTAAAATCGTCAATAAAGCAGGGGGTGTTTTAGGCCGTGGCTATGATGTGATTGCCAGTGAAAGTGTGTAACGTAACGTGGCTCCTCCCTCACTCCCCCCTCTCGTCTAAAATCGTTACATCCGCAACCGGGATGGCTGCGCCGGTAATGGCAAACTCAACGACTCATAGCAGATCTCCACCAACCAATGGGTGACGTCACACATGCTCTGTCCACAGTCTATGGTTTCACACTGCAAGTCTTAATGCTTAATCTGAATTTTTCGCTCAGATCTGATTTTGTTTGGCTGTTCACATTACCTTTTAAAATGTGGCCTATGCACACTGTTGCACTAAAGTTAGGGAGGTTATGGAGGAAGTAAGCATTTTCGCTTTTATTTCAAAATGTTTGTGTAATAGCAGCCTTAACATTAATGAGCAGGTGCTGAGGAGGAGAAGAATGAAGAGAAAGAGAGCCAAATTGGCTATTTTGGCCTTTTGCGGGGTTATGGCTGCAAATTCACTACAGAGGTCTGTGTGGATCCAGAGACGAAGCCAGGA
This sequence comes from Perca fluviatilis, assembly GCF_010015445.1. Classification (NCBI taxonomy): domain Eukaryota; kingdom Metazoa; phylum Chordata; class Actinopteri; order Perciformes; family Percidae; genus Perca; species Perca fluviatilis. The sequence continues at coordinate 22,538,651 of NC_053128.1, read as the reverse complement.
GTGGTGGGACTGCGTTGTGAATAGCTAAACAGAGACCATAATTGTGACAAATGTCGATGTAGATTGACAGACCTGGGTCCGATTCAGGACCACATATGGAAGTGGTCTAAATCTGATTTGAAAAAATCTGATCAGTCTGACCTGTTCACTTGACCCTCCAAAAAGAATCTGATTTGGGCCACTTTTGCCTGCAGTCTGAACATAGCTAAAATGTATAGAAAAACCATCCACTTACCTTTCACACTTTAGATCTCTTTGTCAATCATGTAGCCCAGTGTTAGGCAGGTACAGTAGGTGTAGAGTAGGTGTTTATTTAATAATGCTTATCACTGTCAAAGAGGATGACAGGTGGCAAACAAAATGATAGACCACTAAGCCCAAGGTAGAAGGTAGAAGATGCAGCAAGTAACCACAACATCCAGTTTAAAATCTCTGGAGGAATGTCATCCCTCATTTCCCGTTGCTGATTGACTGTACAATTAAATAAAGGATAAGTAACCTTTATAATAAAAACTCTTAAAAAAAAACAACTACATACATTTAAATGTTTCATGGCTAAAGATAGTGGTCGCATATCACTATCATTAGGTATATTTTGTGGTGCTCAAGAATATTGGGGTATTCTACAAGTCCTTCACCAAAGCTTGCAGATAGTGATGAAGTGATAGGGTGAAATGAAATGAGAGCTGTCTCCTCCCCGTCTCTCATCCTCCCACTGAACAATAGCACGGCATGAACGTTGGCCCCAGTGGGGGATAAACAAGACTGTAATCCCGCTCCTCTCTCTCTCTCTCTCTACTCTGCTTGGTCTCAGCAGCATAAGCTGCACACGGGCCAGTCAGTACTTTACTAATATGATTAAGCACTAGTGGATATGCATGGTCCCAAACTGAGGACAGTCATCTCCAAAACCATTTTAATGATGAACGCTACATCTAGTTCTCCCAAAGAATGCACAAAGTGTCAAAATGAATAAAGAGAAACGTCTACAAAGATCTGTATGACTTAAAAATAGAGAGAAAACAGGCCATCTGCCTCTTAGCATAGTAGAGCAGGGGGGATTAAATCCAGATTATGGCCGTTGTGTGTGTCTTCGTGTACGTGTGTGTTTGTGTCTGTTGCTTGTCGTCAGTGTGTCCTTGGCTGCATAGACCAGCAGCAGGTTAGCTAGAGAGCTACCACTGGATTTGACAGCTATAGGAAGCCGAACCGGAGGGCGCCATAAGAGGAGCAGCATCATTTTCACCTACAAAAGATTTTGTCACCCTTGCAGAGTGAACAGTCACACAACAACTTAAGATGGCTTTCTTGATCAAGAGCATGATTGGGAACCCCCTGTCAGGGATCGGTCTGGGTGGTGGAGGTGACAAAGAAGAGGAGGCCGCCCCCACAGATCCAGCCAAAGCAGCAGGGATGACACGCGAGGAGTATGAAGAGTACCAAAAACAGGTGGTGGAGGAGAAGTAAGTAGTAACATGGACAGTGCTCCATTTGAAATCGATGCCATTGGCCTCTGGGAAACAGTATGGCTGCACAATGTACAATCTGACCTTGACAAGCTGTTTTCTACTTCCCTCCACTGTTTCCTTTCCCCTCGTATGCACCACCATTTTTTTTTAACCTAACCCATATGTAAACACTCATATATTTATTGTATTCATGATCTTAAATGAGCAAGCTGTGTTTTTGAGAGATGCATCTGTTGCTACAGTGGATCTTTTCTACACAATAACGCACTGAGGCCCATGGTCATGCCTGGATCAATAATCTCCCATAATCTGTCATCTACAGTATTTCTGCATCAAGAACAGTTATGGGTAACATTTTGAGGGGCTTTTGAGTTTAGAAAATAACGGAGTAAGCAATTGTAAAATAGCTGTTTTATACGCAGCTTGAAAACATGGACTCAAGGGCAGAAAATATTTCAATATTTAAACGGAAACACTAAAATTCTATGATTAACGAGGTTCTGTACTGGTGCAGCAAAGGGAAGCAATCCAAATCCTGCAAAATTATACTTATTTATCTATTTATTTGGATCTCAATATGATGTAAATGTTGTAAAAACAAAAAGTCCACATCAAAGGACTTTTTTTTAAGGTTTTTTAAGCATTTTATTGTCATTCTTTTTTTATTTCCTGTTGAATATATTTTTATTTATTTATTTTGACAGACATTTAAAACTTTAAAGTAATATGAGCAGCAGTTTTTGTGCACCACCATGTACAGATGTACACTTAATAACAATGTGATTAATCCATCCTAAATTCAATTTGAGAAAATAATTTGACTAATATTTTCTTTTAAAATTTGGACTTTTGTGATACAGAGTAGATTTTGCAGCATCACGCAGATCCTGTATTACATAACAGGATTAATCCAGGCTCTCCACTCTTATGTTTGGGAAATTAATTTTTTTTAAAGTAGACATGACAACATTCTCCATAATTGTAGATGTCTAGTGATGGATTCAGATCTACAGCGACAAATTCTGATGCACACAAATGGAAATTTAAAAAACATGAACGTTCTTTCTTCAAAACTTTACAAATATCTTTCTAATCTGTCTGGCCAGAACGAGCATTTTAATGTAGAGTTTATTTTCCTCAGTCCACTGTGTTGCTGCTAACGACAGTTCAAGTTGTGGCGTCTTGGCTTGATTTCAAATCTTCTTGACTCAGTCTGGCCTAATAATCCCATGTTTAATTGGCTGAGGGAGAGTACGTGAGTCTTGCCTTGAAAATACTGAATACACAGGTAATCAACAACAGGCAAAAAAATTGGCTTTGATAACTCTATTCAAAGATATAAAAAAACTATTATTATTATTATTATCATCTATCAGGCTTAATATATTGCTAACACCTATGTCACAACACACTTCATTCACAGCATAGTTTTGTTGTATTCTATGCATCTAAAGGAAGTAAACAATGAGTAAATGAGTACATTTATTACATTACTAAATCAAATACATTAAGGTGCATTTTACATTTCAGATTTAAGTAATAGGATATATTTTCTGCAAAAAACCTAAACAAAATTTACAAAAGTAAAAGTGTCAATTGTTTTTCATCAGATAGTATAACAAGACACTTAATAGACTGCAACATCCAATGCACCTGCAAATGTCATAATAAAACTAGCATGTAAGTTTAAAATAGATCAAAAATAGATTTTAAGATGTTTTGTGAGATTAATAATAGTACATCTTGAATTAAATGGAAGACAGACAGACAGACAGACAGACAGACAGACAGACAGACAGACAGACAGACAGACAGACAGACAGACAGATAGATAGATAGATAGATAGATAGATAGATAGATAGATAGATAGATAGATAGATAGATAGATAGATAGATAGATAGATAGATAGATAGAAATCAGCAGACATGATGTCCTGCTTTAATAATCCGGGTTACTGGAGGATGTTGTATTGAGCTAATCTGTCTCTCTGTTGTGTATCTGATTGGGCCAACGTATACATATGTACACAACCAAAACAGATTCTGAGCCATCAGAAGAAAATCAAAATGCTATAAGATCTCTAATGCTGCTCTTGAGCCATTGCTACACTGCTGACAACACAAGGCCATACAATTCCACCTTGGTGGTATTTTCTTGATGCTTTTCCCCTTTGCATTTTCCAGAAATAGATTAAAATGAATAACATTCTTACTTTGAACCAACCTGGGATGTTCTAGATATATATCATTTTTTAATTTTTTAATTTCAGGATGGAAAGAGATGCAGATTTCTTACACAAGAAGGCAGAGAGGGCAACACTCAGGGTGTGCCTCAGAGAAAAATACAGGCTGCCAAAGGTAAGTGTTTTTATCCCTACAGCTCTAGTGTAACTCATATTTTCATAACAGATATTGTCATTTATACTATACATTAGTAAACTCTTCTCAATAGGAACACAAAGCACTATTAAATATCTAATAAATTGCAACACACTATACTGTAGTTTAAAGGAAAACATTTTTGTGAAGCATTTGTCAGCAATTATAACTTCTCCCATGAAGACATATTTTATATTATTACAACTGTATTTTACTTTATTGTCATAATCTGTTTATACAGCAGCCTCCACTAATGGATGCCAACAGGAGTTATAATTGTTGACAAATACATTAATAAACACTTATATCTGCTTACAACTACATTACAGTGAGTTATAAACCATTTATTAAATGTTTATATACTGCTTATGAATGCTAAATAGGGGTGTTAAATTAAAGTGTTACCAATTGCTTCAAATCGACACCTATGAGGTAGTATCTGTATCTATTTAAAAACAAAAAACAATCAGATTATATACTTCCTTTCTCAGTCTTTTAATTAGGGCTGGCAATTATAACCAACTGTGGTTATTGAATGGCTTTACCGTCCAGTGGTTGGTAGAAAAAGCAGGATTTGATGACTGAGCTAGGTGTCCTGCAAATAGTTGCTTCATAAATGAGGTTTTCTTTAACAGCAGCACTTGGCAGCTGCAGCTTTGACGACAGGAGGTGGAAAACATGCCAGTAGATTAGTGAGGAAGACGTTCAACCAGAGAGACGTTAGCCTATGTGTCCCATATTGCACCTTGAGTCTTACAAAGCCAAATGCAGCTGAGCTGGTGTCCCAGGCTCATTAGGGAGCACGGGGCAGTGTGAACTAGCTTTAAGAAAGAACAACATCTACTTTAGTAGATGTAAACTGACCAACTGCACGATTTTAAAGGACTGTTAAAGAAGAAGAAAAATAAACTGTAATGGAAGGCGCAAATAAGGTATGTGGGGATTTTATTTAAGCCTTTTAAGGAGAAATAGCAGTAGAGTGTCTTCTAATCCTATAAATTAATCTAGAGGTCAAAACGTGCTTTTAATGAACGGTGTTTTTATGACAAAAGAGCAAAAATCTATTTCTAATACAGCTTTTCTAAAACCATGATTTTTATTCATCTGAATGCAGTGATGACCTCGGCTGCTGGAGGCATCTCTTATAGTGTAACAGACAATCTATTGTTTAGTTTTATGGTTTAAACAATGGGTGCATTTCTTTTCACTGTTTGTCTTATTTATTTAAATCATACATATATGAGCAGGACAATGGCAGGAGGCTATATATATAAATCGAATTATTTCCCCCAATAATGTTTACATCGCATGCCAGCTTGAAAAAGAACCAAGTGTCTTTATTAGAACTGAAATATGCATTTTAAAAAATAAGTATATATATATATAAATAAATTATATATATATATATATATATATATATAATTTTTTTAAAGTACTAGTGTATAAACAGGAAGTTGGTGCTGTTAGTCTAATGGAATTAGAGTCTCGTGCCGCGCTATAGAAGATATCTTTAGACTATCGTTGGGATTCAGAGAGGAAAGGCTAAAGCAGGACTGAGCTAATCCCACAGATTGAAGTTTAAAGTAGTCCCACTACATTGCCTATTGCATGACTATTCCAGATATTATGTGATTACACTGAGTTTGTTGGAAAAGGCTTTGAATTTAGCATTTCAATGATGAAAAATGCACATGAAGTAAACTCAAAGGAGACTTGAGTCTGCTTCATAACAATGTAGGAAACTCAGACAGTAGTAGAATATCCTCGACGGCAGAATGTGGATTAAGACAGATCCTAGAGTTCATCTATTTTTGTTTCCTAGTTTGCCTGATTGCTTGCTTATAATTAGAATGCACACGCAGACCAATGGAATCTTAAAGTTTGTATGTGTTACATTAGAATTAGTAAATTTAGTAAATAAGTTAAATTAAACGACAATGTAATTATTAAAAAAGGAGTCAGCAGATTAGGTTAACATATAGTTCATCTTATACTGTATGTCCTCTGATAAACTGTGGTCGATACATGCAATGTTTGTCAGATCTGAGTGTTAAAGGTCGAAGATAAACTGTATGCTTTAAAATTCAGGTTGGCAGACAACATGTCAATCCATTAAAAAGCCATTAAGTCAGCCTTTAGGTCGTTTATCCTGCAAATAATATAAAGTCTTTGTTATTATCAGGATAAACAAAAGAAAAAACGAAGCAAAGAAAATGTAATTACATACTACCTTTTACAAGCCTCTAAATAAAATGTTGTGACCTTTTTCATTTCAAGATTTTAAAATTAACAAATATATTTGGATAACACAGAGAGGAAAACTTTGGGGCTACAATTGCATATCAAATAAGGACCACTGTGCTACTTTATAGGTGACAAAACAGACTTCTGTGTCATCAGTATCAATAATCACACTGAATGTAAAATCAGTCATATGTCTGTATTTCTGACCGTGTCTTCTCCCTGATGTTGTCCTCTGCAGAGCGAGCAGGATGAGAACATGATTGAGATAGCCGGGGACGACGTGGACGTGCCCGAGGAGCTGCTCAAGATGGTGGATGAGGACGCCACGGAGGAGGAGGGCAAGGACTCCATCATGGGCCAGTTTCAAAACTTGCAGAACATGGACATGGACCAGCTGAAGGAGAAGGCCTCGGCCACCGTCACCGAGCTGAAGAGCAAAGCAGAGGAGAAGTGCTCCGTCATGTGAACAGCCAGAGGGGGGTCGTCTGTATTTGAATGATGGAAAAGAAAAAGAGAAAGAGAAGAACACAAGAAAATGAATATCTGGGAATCTGCAGACTGAGCTGTGTTAATAAGTCTGGGATTCAGTTACAACCGCCTACAAAGTATTCAATTTTGTTATAAGTACTAAAAAGGCAAATCATCTCTGCAATAAAAAAAAGGTGTGTTATCATTACTGCTACAATTCTGCATCTAGGTTTCCCTGTTAGCTTGTAAGTGAATGGGTAATAATTTACAACTTATCGCAATAACCGCAAAATACTTTAAACTACAACCACTGTGCCCCATCTCTCCCCTATAACCTTTTTAGATTTAGATATAAATTATGTAGAAAAGTGCTTTTTCCAGCCAGGTATTCCTTTTCACATCATTCACAGGCCACAATGCATTTCAAAATGATGATGATTTGTGATATAATGTTCACCTTTTTCTCTGTTTGTTGTAAAATGAGAGTTAAGCTAATTCCATGACTCGCTTATAAAAACAAAATCATTTAAGTTAAAAATTCAAACCTGTGTGAATGTTTCTGCTTTCCTTTTGGTTTGTTGGTTATTCTAGATTTTTTTGTATGTGGTGTTTGAATTAATTATGACATTTAGATTTTTTTTTCTTTCGGTGTTATTACAAAACAGACCATTTTCAAACGTCTTGACATGTTGATTTATTTTGAATTTCTCCACATACACATTTGAATTGTAATAAAAGCTGTCCAGCCTGAAACATTTGCTGACATTTGCAGATTTGCACAGATCATAACTTTAAAATACTGAATGATTAATTCCATACAAATGAAAACAATGTAGCCTGCATAAATACAGATGAAACACATGGAGGTACTTGTAAATGTATTGTTCAAATAAAGATGTATATTGAATACAGTACATGAAATATGTCTGCTTGTTTGTGAAGCTAGGTGCTGGAAAACTTCTTTCACATCAACAGTCATATGAAGCTTTTCCACGAATACAAATGTTCAAAGCTCATGTCTTTACTAAGCTCCAAGTGTCAGCCACTTATTGTCAATTTAAACTATCAAGGATCCCGATTTTTGTTATGCTTATTAACTGTAATGTTGCTGTATGGGGCTTTATGCTTGTCATTTCAAATCCTCAGTGGCTTTTAAAAAGGTCAGAGATTCTGTTGTACAACCATTAGACATTTAAGATTAAGCAACTTCAATTAATCCAATCTACCTGAAATAGGGCTAATGCAGTGAATAAAGAAATAGGTCTTAATTTAATTGGGCATTATCTAAACAGTAGTTAGGGAAGATTAGGCAGAATGGGGGGGGGATCCTCAACATTTAGAGTTTCACATGAACCCAAGTTTAAACGGCTGTGGATTTGTGAAGTCTGGAGATTACCTTATAATAGGATCAGCAGAGCCAAAGTTGTCAGCCTGTTCTCTCTCTTTCCCTCTCTCTCTCTCTCTCTCTCTCTCTCTCTCTCTCTCTCTCTCAGATACGTCATTCTTCTTTTTCTTGAATAAGAAAGTTGAGCTCCCAGCTATAGTCATATGCCTGTCTTCAAGTAAGAAAAAGATACAGAAACTCCCATTCGCTGATTCGCCCAACAAAACTTGCTGGAATTTCAACACTAAGCTAATGTTAGTTCTACTTTGACATTTTAGAAAATACACGTATTTGCTTTCTTGCAAAGACTTTGATGAGGAGATTGATGTAACTCTCATACAGTATGGTATGAAGCTAAAGCCAAGAGACGGTTAGCGTTGCTTTGCACATGCCTGGAAATGGGGAAACAGCTACCCGGGCTCTGTCTGAAAGTGACAAACTCCACCTACCAGCACCTCTAAAGCTCACTAATTAACACATTATATCTTTATTTTATCTGTACAAAAACCAAGTTACTGCTCCCAGCCAAGAAACAGTCATGGCATATAACCGCTGGGGAAAACAACAAATACAAACAATTGTTTTGTGCAGGTTAAACTAACAACATAATAAGATGTGTTAATTAATGAGCTAGAGGGGTGCTGATAGGTGGATCTTTTTTTTTTATCTTTGGTTAGAGCCAAGCTAGCTGTTTCCCTCAGTTTCTAGTGTTTGTGCTAAGCTAACCTAACAAGCTGCTGGCTGTAGCTCCATATTTACCAGACGGATATGAGATTCATCATTCATTCATTCAGCCTGTGTGCACGCGACTTTCAAGGCTAACCGGCAGCTGAGCATTGAGGTTATGAGACAGAAACGGAATGCTTAGCTTTTTCCATATTTTAACAATAAAACCGAATCAATTCAAACCCAATGAAATAAAGCTTAAGAACTTATTAGCATGCTCTGTATGTTGTTAGAGCTCCTCACATGCAAACACAAGAAAATAAGAGAGCCTCTTTAAAAAATGTTTACTGTATAAATAAACTTTTGCATGTGCTCAAGTCACAACTTTTTGCTGTTAATTGAAACAGTGCTTAGTTTGCACCTTCTCTCCCTCTGACCCCCCTCCCCTCATACAAACAAAGGATAAGGTCACCTTTTGTAATTAGGAAAAGCTAAATAGTTTTAAGGGTTTTAACTCTTTTGAGTAACATAATGTAATCCCCTTAAGCAGGATTACCACACTGCTGTCAATCTTTGTTTGCTGTTAAGTGGTTATAGCCCAAAATTGTTATTGTTTGGGCATTGTTACCCTCTTTGACTCAACACCGATAAGAAACTGGTTAAAGAAACTCCTCATAGTTTCAGTCTGATTTATGAATCATTTATTGTATTGCTTTTTAATGAGCCTATAAAAGTGTGTATGTCTCTTTTATTCAACGTGTCAGGAGGTGCATGATTTGTCCTTTATGTCAATAAAACACGTTTGCTCAACTAAATGAAATGTCTGTTGGGTTTGGCAACAATATCTTGACGCTTTGATTAAATATTAAGTTGTCATCTTGCAATCCCTGTCCTGACCAGAAATCATGTAATTATGATTTTGTTGTACCTTAATCTGTGGGCCCTAATCTTCCTCTTTTTTCACAGACTGACATGAACATGACATCTGGAGGAGTGGAAAGATGGGTTTAAGATTTATGTAAGTAGGTTTAGAGCCAGCACTGACTGATGCACTTGAGATGGGGAGGAGTTATATGGGAGGGTGTGCGCACTGGTGCCTGTTTGGGCGCACAGCTATACCCCTAAATTTAGGGCCAAATCCAACAGGACGTCCCCTCTCTGACGTGCAGCGTGGGTGCCGCGTGAGGAGGGGGTCTTACAGCAGGCACTACTTTAAAAGCCCCCTCTGAAGATGCTCATTATCCACTGAGCAAGACGGACTTACTGCTGTGCGTCTTGTGCGCAACTTTTCCAATCGGCTCTGCTTTGAAACTTATAACTTTACCAGACACAAAGAGCAGCGATACGTTATAAAGAAGTTGCGTAATTTTGACAATTTTTTTTTACTTTACCGACCAATGTGGCTTCTTGGATCAACTTCCCAAGTGATGATGATGATGGATGAGCGCCTGTCTCCTTCCGCACGCTCCGTGCAGAACCAGGGGGACAACCCGTCCACGGTCCACAGCATAGAGGCGATACTGGGATTTAAAGAGGACACCATCTTCCACAAATCAGCCTGCTACACCATGACCGAGAAAGTCCTGGTCAAAGATGCTGAGCGGAATGTAACCATGACCCCACTGAAGAAAAGTCATTCCTCAGAAAGTTTTGACAGTACGTTTCCTCCACATTTCAGCATCAACTCAGTTTAAGTGCCAATATATATTTACAACGTGCCATGTAGCCTTAAGTTTCTAAATTTTTAAACATTTAACATAACAAGTTTACTTTTTTCAGATGTTCTTGAGTTGTGTCATTTTCTTCATAGTGGCAAACACTCAGCAGATATAAAAAGCCTAAAAAAACAACAACGAATTCATTAAAAAAAAAAATCGTTTTACCTGAAATGATAAGAATTTGATTTCAGGACGCCTATTTAAACAAAACTTGAAATGTTCAGCTTTTTCTCCCGGTACTCACGCTCTCCTTTCCCCGCAGGTGTGGGTTGTGCCAGCGGCGCAGCTGAAGCCTCGGCCTGCCCGGACTCACCGGACGGAGACGGAAAACTGTCCGATGATGAAAACCCCAAGAAGAAACACCGTCGGAACCGTACAACATTCACCACCTTCCAGCTTCACGAGCTGGAGAGAGCGTTTGAAAAGTCCCATTACCCGGACGTGTACAGCAGGGAGGAGCTGGCGCTAAAGGTCAACCTGCCGGAGGTCCGAGTGCAGGTATGTCCCCAAAAACAACCGCTTTCATCGCTTTTTATTCCACTGTGCGCGCATATATTTGACCTGGAGGCCTGCAGGCAGTAAGGATGGCTGCATAACAAAAAGAGGCCACAAATGTGTGGCCATATCTGCATTATCTCCTAACATTTGTAATATTTTAAATAAATAAAACAATAGAAGAAAAACAAAGAATATTTCCCTAATGACATCATTATAGATGTAACGTTTACATTAAAGCTTTATTTTTGGGTATCTAACATTATTATATCAACTTTAAGAGATACATTAGAAATTTAGAGCAACAATTTGTAGGATAGCTTATTGGTTTAATTTACTCACAATCCTTTCATTTGTAGGGGGATCATAAATATAAAACTAAGGATCTTAAGATCTCTTAAGATTTATTTATTTATATAAATACTTCGTAAACATCAACACAGTAACAACATTTAGGAACGCAGTGTGTTCGGAGCATAGAACAGTAAGTGACTGCAAAAGCTGTTTTATTTATTTTGGCTGAATTCTAATTGATGTCAGTTATTGCTTTTATCACAGATTCAATATTGAAAGAAACTGCAAAAAGTAGAAGTTCAATGAATTTCTTAAAATATTACGTTTGTACAATCACTAATTATTGATTACAGCATTACGATTTAATGCAAAGTGCTTCCTTTAATAGCTGAAATCATCACTTATATCTCATATTGTCAACCTCCACATTTCTTAATATTTGAATACTTTCACACAATATTAGGTTATATAATAGCAATTGTTTTTTAAGCCTTTGATTGTTTTTAGCTTTAAAAACTTGTTTGTCCCCTCTCTCTTCTATCTATTATGTGTATCAGTTGCCTGAATAAAGTTGTCTTGAGTTTAATTTAATTTAAACCCCCCCCTCTTTCTTTCCAGGTGTGGTTTCAAAACCGGCGGGCCAAGTGGCGTCGGCAGGAGAAGCTGGAGGTGAACTCCATCAAGCTCCAGGACACCTCCTCCTCCTTGCTGTCCTTCAGCTGCTCTCCCAGCAGCTCCCTGGGCTCTGGTCTGCAGCTGGACCCCTGGCTCTCCAACCCCATCACCACCTCCACCTCCTTGCAGTCCCTCCCGGGCTTCATCACGGGCTCACAGGGCCTCCCGGGCACTTACACCCCTTCTCCTCCCCCTTCCATGCCCTCTGCCTTGCCGGCCTCCTTCCTTACCTCCCCGGCCCTGGGACAGAGCCCCCACCTGCCCCACATGGGCTCCATGTGCCTTCCGCCCCCGGCCTACCACTGCTCAGCTGATCCAAGGAACTCCAGTATAGCCTCACTGAGGATGAAGGCCAAGGAACACATTCAGTCTATTGGGAAGACGTGGTGATGCTGAGTGGAGGTTCAAAATGGACATCGAAACCCAGAATGCATCATGCTGCATATTTTGAGAAACTGACTACATCCTCATGCTGGCGGGATTGTTATTTTGGAAGAGTGGCATCTTCAGTTGACATCTATAGGATTCGAGACATCCTATAAGGGTAACACTTTACTTCTCTCTGTTTAGCAAGTAGTATTAATACATGGTTTATAACACACTATAATAAAGTTGTAAGCAGATATAAGTGTTTATTAATGTATTTATCCTCATGGGCACCCATAAGTTGAGGCTGAAGTATTAACAGATAATGAATGACAATATAGTAAAGCACAGTTGTAATAATATAAAATAGGTCTTCATAGGAGAATTAATGTACATTAATATTAACTTAAAATAGCCTTAGCTGCTTACAACTACATGATAATGTGTTATGAACAATTTATTAAATGTTTTTATACTGCTGATAAATGCTAAATAAGGAGACATAATGTAAAGTGGTACCCTTACAGGCAACTATCTGAACGTCTGTGACACTGACTGTAAAATTCCTGTAAAATATGAAACTAATGAACACTGATTATCTACACTGGTTTTCTTTTGCTTTGTCTTCTCTGCATGCTGTGTTTACTGTAAAGTTTTACATTCATTCAGCCCCATCTCATTCGTATCCAGTGTTATGCCAATATAACAAGTCCATTAGTACCCATCAGTATTTATTCTACTTTTGTAAATGGAGCTCTCCTCATTTGGACTCATTCCTCCCTGCTGCTTATTGATCTTCGTCATGAAAAGATTTAACGAATATGAATACTTTCTCTACACAATAAACTTCATATTGTAAAATTTATAAACAAAATTGTGGCTAATCATGTTTTCCCTGACGTGTCACATTTGAGACATGAAGATTTGTCGGAACATGTCTGACAGGATGAAGAATATGTGTGTGTACTTCAGGAACGACTGTGATGCAAAATAAATAATACAGCAGAATAGTTATGACCTGTAGTTGATCTGCCAATATCACATTAATGTCAAAAATGTTTCAAGTATTATTAATCATGCTGCAGAGTGGAAGTACATGGAAGCTCAGCATACACTAATTGTGGAAAATACTGAATACAGCACCCCTTAGTGGTGGATTCCACTAACATAATTATCAGGTTGGGAAAAATAAGCAATAAAACGTAAATTTAACACTAAATGCAAAGTTAGTGAGGAAGGGAAGCCAGTTGACATTTTCAGCTGTTTCATTCGGATAGATCATACTGAAGTGAGTTTGCAAATGCTGACTAAAACACAAATAGGGCCACACATTATACTGTAAACACAATTTTGAATAAAAAAAAATACATTTAATAACCTCTTTATGGTATCAAGTTTCACACCACCATAACATTTAATATAATGACAAGAATGGAGGGTGTGATAAAGAAGCAGCTTAAACTCCCCGACGACTTCCTCCCTCTGTTTTTACACATAGTTTGTCAACCCACTTATTTCCTCCTCATTAACTCCTGAAAACTTTATCCCATTCGCTCCTGGGATTAGACTCATAATGACGGGGTGAAAGTGGCTTGTACCTCTATTGTTCGCCAATCATCTGCGACAAATGAGGGAAGAGCACAGAAGAGAACACTTTCCTTTGGCTTTAAGAAAAAAGATGTGTAACCAAATTGTTTCAATTAGCATTTTCTATTGTCTGCAACCCCTGAGGGCTAATAATAGCCCCTGTCATCCTTTATCCTGCTGTCCTAAATACACACTGGGGTGTGTTGCTGTTTGTTCTGAGGAAAGCATCAAAGCTCACTGAATGTACCACAAACTGCTTTTGTCATCTGTAATTATGATGAGAACTCTTTATGCTTCACCCTGTTGGTAAGTTACTTAAAATGTAACAACAGAAGCTCTCAAAATGGATGTTGTGCGCAATCTGGTGGTACAAACTGGTTACTGTACAGGTGGCGTAAGATTTATGAGCTTTACATATTTTCAAACAAAAACTGAATGTGTTAAAAAAAATAAAAGGCCACTTGTCGTGTGCAAAGCATGATTAGACATCCACAATGCAGTTATCGCAATGTTAAATTTATTCAGCATCTCAATGCATTCAACATAACCTTATCCTGTCAGTCTGTAATCAAACTGCTGCATGATGCATATTAGAAATATTAAATTACTGATAAAATAATCTTCAATTTGCTTTCCAGCATACTCTTACAGCAGAAAAAAATATACAGTGTGAATATGTGATTACAGCACGTTTAGTTGATAATGATGACTGTCTTGTATTCAGGTGGATTCATTGTCTTGCAGTTTCAAAGCCAGAAGAAGAAGCTTGGACATCTATAATGGAGAAATAACTGTAAGGATAACATCTTATTTCCAAAAATGGTAACATTTGAAGAATCACCAATAGACACTGTCAACCCACAAACTAACCTCTCTGAGATATTTGTCTCTGTCCTCTTCTCTCCAGCCACTCTGCAGCCGAAGCAGCCGGTCTGCAGTCTGTGGCGTCGTCTGTTCCTGGTTCTTTTGTTGCATCAGTGCCTCCATCAGTTGCTCTGTGACCCCAGCTGTTTCTAAGGGTGTGAGGTAGTCACTGTCATGGTTTGTCTCCTGCAGTTCAGGTAGGCTCTCGATGCTCTTCTTTCCCATCAAATGACCTGGGGAGTCAGACGTAACGGGATGCATTAACTTTTCTGGAATAAATGTTATGGTCTAACATTTGGTTCAAACAACTGCCATGATAATCTGTAATTAAACTGTAAATAAAAATCCTCACTTTCACAACATTGGAAGACTGGATCAAACACATTGTATTCAGTATTTGTCTCCCATGAAACATCTTTCTTATCTAAAAGAGGTATGATTAATTACTTTAATGTAATTCAATTTGCTGAAATTGATTTATTTTGTGAGCCTGTCTATTACATGAACAGGGTAACGTATGAGTTATTAGAGCTGGCACAGAGATGAGATGTGCAGGCAAATCACTACATTAGTCCAATTAATAAATAGGCTAAGTTATCATTATGGTTATTAGTTATATTTGTTGGCATGCATATCAAGGAGTTCTAAATTAGCTTCAAATATTTTATTATATGATTTGCTCTAAATATTATCGCCAAATATGGTGCACATTTACCAAATAAATCACCAAATACAGTATTACGTCTAAAAATATATAATTTTGATTATCCTTTTTAAAATATGAAGTTTCTCTTACCTACTGCCCAGTGGTTACCCCGTGGATACATTTTGCCAACGACAGCTGCAGGACTCTCTGAGCAGTACAACACACACGGTATTGTAGCCAGAATAATAAAAAGTGGCCACACCGGTCTGCAAGTCCATAAAAAGCACAAGCACACTCCGCCCATGTTATCAGAGAAAAGGTCAGATCTAAATAGCAGTATTTGAATCCTAAGTTGAAGTTATTCAGCTTGATCTTACTTTAGAAAACCTCCACCATAGTTGATATTTTGTTGTGTGAGCCGACGTTGCAGCGGGGTAAAAGTGCTCCAGCTGCAGACTTGTTGAAGTTACACTCCCCGATGCCTTTGATAGAAATGACTAATGATGAACGTTAAACGCCCCTCCTGATACAAGCTGCACGTCAGCGGGTGTTTTTTTTAAAAGTGCCACGGTGGTGAAAAAGTCGTGATGACAATTGATTATCTATAGCATGTAATTATGAGGCTATTGCTCGCCATTGTTTGTTCAGAGATTGCTGGTGATTGCGGGAGGTGTCAACGTCATTTCACTATGATGGATGGGACTTCTGAGTAATTGCTTCCGTTTCAGTATGTAGGGAAAATATAGGCCTAAGTATTCAGATATTTTACATAAGAAAAAGTAGTAGCCTTATATATTATACATGTAGTAAGCAAACTGTACATTAAGTTGGCTATCAGGAGAAAAAGTACCTATCACCTTTCAAAGTATTATATAGGCTAATAATAATAATAATAATAATAATAATAATAATAATAATAATGATAATAATAATAAGGCTAAATTATTATAACAGAACTAGCATGTAAAAAGCATTTTAATACTGAAGGTTGAAGTGGAGCAACTTTTTACTACTTAATATAGATAACTGTAAGTGATATGTTTTAAATGCTATAAGTCTAAAAAGTACAGCTGTCAGATAAATCTAGTGGAGTAAAAAGAGTATGCCTTTGCAACCTAATTAGCATTGCTCTTATGTAGTGTTAATTTTGTCACCTATTTTTTATTTAGTCTTAGTCTTGTGCCAAATATCCTTGTTAGTTTTAGTCATTCACATATCTTTTTTGTTAGTCAAGTTTTAGTCGACTAAAAGTCTCGTCAGTTTAGTCTAGTTTTAGTCAAAAGAGAATTCCGTATATCTTAGTCAAGTTTTAGTCAAAACATTTTAGTCTTTTTTTAAATAAATTATTTCTGAGATTATTTCTGATAACCATTTCAGTCAAATAGTTATATAAAAATAAATTATATAATGTTATATAAATATCGAGCCTCTTCCTTATTTCACCAGTAAATTCCTGTTAAACGACAAAAACAACCACTGCATGAGAAAGGGATATTTTACAATAACTTTGAATGCAGCACAAGGCTGGCAAGGTGTATTTCAAGTGAACGCAACATATGTGTTATTTTTCAGGCAACGGCAGCTACAGACTGTCGTACGTCCCCCTGTTGGAATCCTCTACAGTGAAATACAGACAAACTTTTACACCATTTAGCTGTCAGCATTTTAACCGTGTTTACTCCAGCTGCTAGCTGACGGTAGGCTAACGTTACCTGCTGTCAGGTGTAGTGTTAACTAGCTAACAGTAGGCTAACGTTACCTGCTGCCAAGTGTAGTATTAACTAGCGTCCCGTGCAGCAATGTTTCGGTTGCCTCTAACGTCCATTCGTGCGCTTGCGACTTACAATGACTTACTTAGATACATAACAGCTACAAGTGTATGCACTACAGGATTTACCCTATCATACTTTATCGACAGGAGTAGATAGGTCAAATAGCAAACAGCCAGCCACAAATAGTCTATAAATAAGCATCAGGCTGTTTTTGAGATTTCACATGAACAATGGTTAAAGTAGAATACCATAATTCCTCCGTTCAATTAGACCTTAGCGACGCACCCCAAGCTTCCATCCTTAACAAACAGCCATGTATATGGGCTCTTCCAGGCTCTCCACTGCTGGCTGTTCCAATTTAACGGGAGAGAGGAGCAAGAGTGGTTAGGATCATCTTCAGCCAGAGAGGACATTATTTCTTCAGCTTCTTCTTGCGTTGTCACCCCGGGGGGAGATGTGCTAACAGGGCTTGCAGCAGGTGAATTAGTCGTGCTATTAACATCATCGCTACACAATTTCTTAGTAAAACCCAAATTAATTAAACGTACAATATGTAACTTTCTGCCGCTAGGGGTCTCTCAACCAAAACAATGGACAGTAAAACTTGACTTTTGAGGACGTTGGGGCATTTGCGTGGAATTATGGGAGTTTTTAGTGTTAAACACCTTCGCTGCCAGTTAGAATGCATCAGTTCACGGATGAGTTTACCCATTCAAGTTTATTCACGTTACATTTATTCATGTCATTCTAATAAAATAGCTGCAGTTTCCCCAACATAATTACGTTTTTCTTGATTAGATTTTTATTTGTAGCTGACCAGTTAGCTCGTGAGCCAGCAAGCTAACTGTAGCCAGCAGCTAAAACACAAAATATTTCACATATCAATGTCACCTTTTGGATCGTTTCAACACCGGCGTGGACGGGGTTTGTTGTAACGCTAGCTAGCTACTAAACGAGGCTGAGAGACGGGTGTGGGTGGGGATTGTCGGGGGAATCTCCGCGACAGTGAGGACGTTCGATGCCTGTTGTGCAGCAGCAGAACATCTCCCAGCTGCCTGGAATTATCTCCCCTTCACTTTTCAGTAATCTTAACTTTTTGTTTTGGTGCTTAACCCACCTTTTGTCGGGTTAATTTAGCTAACTGTAAAGACAGCTAAACGCGAAGGGGGGAGAAATTCGGCAGGGAGGAGATTTTCGGCACATACACCGGTAGCACTACGGAGATGTAGCTAACTCTATGGATGGCCGTTGTTGTGACTCGGTGACTGGTCTGATATGGTCCGTTTCCCGACGTTTAATTAAACTGCCGTTAGCGTCGTAAGCACCAGGCACTGGAGATGAGTTCTGGCCGGGGGGTTGCTGTAATAAAAGTAGCTGGCTGATAGCTGACTGGGGGCTAATGATAACTATGTCCCAGGGCTGTTGTCAGCTGTCATCCCGACTGAGTCTCTCTGCGCCGGAGGAGTGAGGCAGACAGACCGGGGTGTGCTAGCTGGCTAAATTAGCATTAGATTAATCGTCTATCTATACAGCTAACGTTAACGTTACTAGTGAAGTTATTTGTGGGTTAGCCCAGTCCTGTTAACTGTGGTCGAAACAGTCATACTAAAAATAACTTTATTAGCGTATGGATAATGTTGTAACCTCATAAATTTTACCCACAAAGCATTAGCATCAACGTTAGCTACTTGTCGATATTGAAAATAAATCTAAATAAATAAGGTCTCGGTTGTATTACTGTGATAAAAAGTGGGATGTAATTAATCACAAAATTATGCTGTATGGCCAAAAAAAAAGCAGTATTATGGTTTTTCTGTGACATTGTATGATTTACAATTACTCCTGAATGTCTCATCTTGGTGCCAGTGTTCTGACGGAAGTTAGAGTAACTACACAGTGAAAGGTTATATGACGCCACTGACTGGCGACTAAAGGAAACGTGCCGTGTCTGAAAATAAAATAACAGATTTCTCTGGGTTTGACATTTGGTGGAAACATTTGGGATAGTGTAAGAACACAACTCATAAAAATATATAACATAGGTATGGTCGTTTTTAGACATTTTAAAGCAGAAATGTTACATATTGTACCTTTAAACTGTCTTGTTTTCTTTTTGCCATGGCTATATGATGCTTACTGCAGAATGGATTTCAAGGATTTTGCGCGCCGATTAATGGCCTCCAACGTTTATATTTTTTCTACGAATCTTTGAGTTAACATCATGGTTAACATGTACTAAACATGAGTTGAATTTGCACCGCAGCGCCACCACACCTTGATGCTCATAACAAGAATAGCATGTATAGTTATCTTTATTGAAGTGAATTATGTTCAAATCGCCGACATGCATGAATGATATTTTTGCAGTTTTACACATAATAATCCACGATGATCACATTACACAAAACTGAAATTGCACGTCAAAATGACACATTGTCAACATTTTTAGAGACCCCCCAAAATTTCACAAATCACGTTTTCAGGGGAGCCCATGTCTTATTAAGGGGAGCCGAGCTCCCCCTAGCTCCCCCGTAGTTCACACCCTGCCCTTATGTCAACATTACCCATGATGTATCAACCGCTGAAAGCTCCATTTGTGATTTGGGTGCGTTATGCTAGTAGTGGCTAATGTAGCAAGCCTGAAGCAGAGATGAGGAGCGGTTAGCTTTCCAACTCCACACCCCCAGGACTTTTTTACATTTTCAAACTTGTAGTTTAACTTAGAGCTTGTAGTTGCTTTCAGCCACAACTGACATTGACTCAAGTGACATCATTTGAGGCAGTTAAGGCTTTGCGCAGCTCATCCGTAACCACAAAAGTATAAATTTATTTTAATTTTATTTTTTTACATATGATGACTATTCATGGTTAGTACTTCTCCACCTTTTGTATGATTAAAATATATGTATCAATATATTTTCAGTATCCTGTAGGAGTGTTAAGTCTGAGAATAGGTTGTTTGTTCAAGCAGCAATTACGACTCATATTAACGTTTATAGTGGTGGCCCCCTCTAGTGGCCACAATCTTTAACAGAAAGCCTGTGTTACAAACTGGGCATTTACCAGGCAATGAAGGTCCAAAAAAAGATGCTATTGGTTGCACTATGGGTAACGTAGGATCCAGGATCCATTTTTTGGGAGCTTGACTCATACTATGGCATTGTGGTTTAATTTCATCAGGTCTCAGTACAGTACTTAAAGTACATTTGCTGAGTTACTTTCCACCTCTAGGAATGTCAGAGTGTATACATACTCTGTTACACGTGAAAGCCTTTTCAGTCCATTCAAAGTTGAACAAGTACAGAAGTATTAAAAAGTATGAAAAGTATTCATCGTACAGAATGCCCCCTTTCAGAATGTTACATTATTATATATTATGGGATTATATTACTGATGCATTAACATGTTACCAGCATTATGTGTTTATTTTAGATTTGAAGATTCAAAATAACTACAAAGCACAGCTGTCATATAGTAAAACATACAATATTTGTCTCTGAAATATAATGGAGAAGTTTGAAGACATACCTAACCTGTATGCAACACCAGTTTAATTTATTGTTTTAATTCTTATATTGTGTCTGTAGAGTTTATATTTTATTGTGAAGAGCTTTGTGACATTTAATGTGCAGCTACAAATAAGATGTACTCATTTGCAGTTTTCTAAACATTGCCTTGTTTTCAGAGTAGGGGAAATGACGCAGAAGTTGCGAAAGAACACAGGTCATGAACGATAATAATTCATATTTTCGATGCAGACAACACCTGTTGTGTGTTCAGTTACAAGAATCTGACAATGCAGCATATGCCAGCTTGTTATGCATAGTCCACATCATTTATCGGTACAGTTTATTAAAGTGTATTTATCCCTTTGGAAATGTCAACAGTGTAAATTAAGCAGTCCTCAAACAGTGAGGCGCCCATGCATGTAGCGGTGTGAAATTCTCATACTTGACTGATCCCTTTCATGACAGTATTGACAGACAGATTGCTGGAGGAAGAGATCAATGAGGACAGATAAGGAGTCCACACAGGTAAGTAACATTTTGTGTTGAAAAGGTTGGCGGTTTCCTCTGGGTATTGTCAGGTCAAAAGCCCCACACACATCGCACATTGGAAAGTATCTCTGCCTCGTTACATATCTGCGTCCAAAGATGACCTTAACAAAACAGGATGAGTCACTTATAGTCAAAGGGCAGTATCAGGTAGTGCCATCTGAAATATGTTAGTTTATTTTTAATGCGAGACAACAAGATCCTGCTGTAGTCGTAGTCGTTGTAGATGTTGCTGAAGGAGTTCATAATTATTCACCGTCTCAATTATGAGTTCACCAACAGCCAACAATCATGTCTGATTGCCAGCCCTTGAGCACCTGCACTAGAGACCATTAAAATAATTTATAACCACACAATTAAACCAGATAAATTATTAGTTAGAATGTTTGAATAAGCATGCTTGACTGCATCATTCAGTTTTTTTGCATGTGCAAGCTGGTAATTATGAGTTTTGATTGATTCAAAAAAAAAAAACTATAGTTCTCGATACATAGGTATCCTCCTGCTATGCATAACTTTTTTTTTTTTAATCCAGTAAAAGTACTATTAAAAGTAAGAGTGGATAATGCAATAATATAACTCCAACTATAATATCCTGGTTTCATTTGTTGGCAGTAGAAACAGCAGATGGCACTGTTGGGCGAATTTAGGGAGCATTTTTATGGTGAGTCATGTATCAATAACTTAAAGTTTATATTTCACGTGTACGCTATGAATCATATGTTGTTAAAAGCATGAAACTACTGATTTCACTTTATACATTATCTACACTCTATGCTTTATTATCATGTATATAAAACAATACATTATTGTAATGTTACATGTTTCTTCAGTCTTATTTGATTGTATGTCATGTAATAAAGTGAAAAATAAGTGATCTCATTCATCAAATTTCTTTTTGAGCTGTGAAAATAATCCCCTTTCTTGTTTCTATTCTTCCTTTTCAAGTGTCATGATACATTTAGTGTCCTGATAGTGCTGTCTAGACTATAATAATATTGGCTTTATGAAAGCAAAAATGGGCCATTTAAGGAAGGAAGTGACAGAGTGTCAATCAGTTTGCCATTATGAGGTCTATGCTGGCAACTGTCCAATCAGAGACATTGGTAGCACTGGGATTTAAAGAAACATTGCTTTGCTTTCATATAGTTACACAAGCGGCAGAAAGAATATAAATGACTACTTCTATTGTTTGCAAATTGGTTGTTTTGATAAAGAATGTGCAACTATTCAAGCAACATATTTCCTTGCTGTATCTTTTTAATCCGAGAAATAATCTCCGTGCAAATTCCATTTGTTTGCAGGACAGGGTATTCCTCTTACATTTCCCTATAAGGTTGGAAAACGCAATGTCTGAGTGTATCACACATTCACTCCAACTCTTCTCCAGCTATACGAGTGAAATATTCAAACCCAAGGACTCCATATTTTTATGGATGCAACTATTCTAGGTGTTTTGTTCATTATTTTTCACACATTCCACCCCAAAATCAACCATTCAGTATCTATGGAAACTCCACTAGAACTTAAAATAAAGTTTTGTGGGTTTGATCATTGTCTGGGTGACCGCTTAGTGAGGCAGTGGGGTTAAACAGGTTTTAATTCGTGGTTAAACTGGGGGTCTGGATTCCCCGAAAGGATCAGATACAATGCTGTTAAGCAAAATTATTACTTAC
Organism: Perca fluviatilis; assembly: GCF_010015445.1. Taxonomy (NCBI): domain Eukaryota; kingdom Metazoa; phylum Chordata; class Actinopteri; order Perciformes; family Percidae; genus Perca; species Perca fluviatilis. Next base: position 22,515,892 of record NC_053128.1, on the reverse strand, counting down.
TACTTACTCTATATTTTTTGACAGAACAGGCCTATGTTAATAATTACATATTTCTGCTTCACTTAAGGCGAGGCAAAACAGGCAAAAACTGTTTTTTCATGCACTGGTCAATTTTGAGATTATGGGCTATATTGCATTCATACCATATCTTCTCTCAGACTAATGAAAAGAAAATATCCAAAATACACATTTAGGTGTTTATTTTACTACGTCTAGATTTCTCCTAAATTCACCAAACGTTAGTATTAAATAGCCTAATGCCTTTTTTGCACATCTACACATAAAAAAAATCAGAAACATTGTAATAAGAATTGTCTTAATGTAAGTAATCAACTGGCTAAGTTTCATGGCAATATCTATTAGTTCAACTTTTTACCCCATTTACCTGTAGTGCATCCCCTTAAAGTGTTAAGCAGCTTCTCTTTGCTGCTTATAGCCGACATGAATGGAGACAACGTGACGTCGTGACTGTGACTCTGTTCGGGGTGGGGGAGCATAGCAACCTCAGCCTCCTCTCCTGCACGGAATCTGTCAGAGGCGGGGGGCACCATGAGGGCCTATTATGATGCACAAATCTAACTGCCTTGCAGTGTATAAATTGCATTTGTGTTGTCTGATGAATACATCTGGCTTGATCCTTTCCATAATGAAGGCTAATTAGTTTATGCTGCAGCATTCATGGCTGTCTTTGATAGGTCTGCCAGATGTATCAAGGACTGGTAGCAGGCCAAAGAGAGACAGCCTTATTCAGCTGAAAGCCTCTCTCTGCAGTCTCCCAGGTAGGTTATGAAATACTTGTTTTGATCCTGTTTGGTTTACCAATTTATCTATCACATGTACTATAATGGGATGCCACCTTTCACGTTTAAATTGCCTTGTTTTTGTCGAATATAACATGTTATTCTGTCTGTACACTGCTGTGGAATCTACATGAATAAGCAAATCATGCTCGTATTTGCATTGTGAAATAGCATGATAATGAGTTACAATCCTTCATGTGTAGAAGAAAATGATGCCATTACTGTGTGTGTCGTCATACCATTTTAGGCTGAAAAGTAGCCAGATATCTCTTATTTTGATATGTGCTTTATATGTATGCATGTAGGTATGGGTGTTGCTAGATTTAAATCAAAGTTTATGACACTTCCATCCTAAATAACGAGAAGCCGACACAAGACTCGTTGACCTTGGAATACATTGCCGGATAATGGGCAGTTGGGCCTAGGCCTCTGCAATTTATGCAATATGTTATAAATATATAATTTATCGATTCCTGCATACAAATGTGCAGGATCGAGACAAGTTTATCAACATATCCCCGCATCAATTGGCTATATGCTTATGCTATGGCACAGGCCTAAAAGAACATGTAAAAAATGTAAGCGCCTATTTACTCTTCTCCTGCTCATTTCCTTTTCTTCCTCTCTATCTCCCCCACCTCCCTCTGTCTCCCACTCTCTCTCTTCTTTCTCTGCACCAGCTGCTGCTGCTGCTCCAGAGCCAGAGTGGAGAGTCCCCTCGCCCCCCTGCACAGACAGAGACAAAAGGCCTGATTCGCCTGCTGAACACTGCCCCCTTTCTCTGTCCGTCCCTTCATGAACGGCCGTAGTGATGGTGGTGGTGGCGGGGGCTTTAGGAGAAAACGAGGCCCGGACTGGGACTAATATCTAGGACTGACCCAGTGAAGGAGAGTGGAAGAGGGGGAGGGGAGGAGGAGGATGGGGACTGGAATGGTTGGGGCTGAGTAAAGGCAGGTGCTGAGGCCTCTACAGGAAGACTTTTTTTTCCTGAATATCTCTAAGAGTGGAAAATAATTTGACAAGGGTATGCCACATTTACCTTTATATATGCATGAACGTGCATGTTTATGTGTGTCTCTGTGGTGGCATATGTGGGCAGGGGTGACGTGTTTGATGGAAAGCATGGTGCATGTATAGCTTGTGTGTGCCCATGTCAGATTGTCTGTCCTGTACATGGGTGTAATGCTGCTGCGGGCTGCATGAAAGATTTTAGTTTTCGGATACTAGACTAGACTACCAGTGTATCTGGGATGAGAGCACTGGGGGATAAATAGGCCAAGGTACCAGACTGAGCTTCTACTACCATCATGGTTACCTAAATATGCTCCTTCCTTTCAATGTGTTAGTTGAAAAAGTTGAATCTCAGTTCCTGTTATCAGCCACCATTTGTACATTATTTTGTTTTAAATAATACCTATTTTGTTGTTCACATTGTATGATTTTTCTCATTTTCTTTACTGTTGTCCTGTTTTTATATGTCATGGTAACTGTGCTAACCCAAACACCATCTTTGTTGTGCATTTTCTGGACTTATTCTATGGTAGTGCAACCAACCAGAGAAGTTAATCTCCTTTAAACATGTTGCCACCTGTCTATTAAATGTTGTGTTCTTTTTTGACTAAATGTATGACAATATACTGTACATTTAGTTTGGTGAAAAATGTTGCAGTGTTTCCAGGTAGGTGGGCACAATGCTTCTGCCTGTGTGTTTCTGAGGCCGTACTGCAGCGCAGGGCTTTATGTTGGGTGACCGGAACCAGATGAAACCGGTTTGAGGCAGACAGAGGGCTGACAGGAACAATGCCGTCCCTGTGCTCCAGAGGGATAGAGATAGCCCAAGCTACTCCATGGCAGCCCTTCACATCTTAGCCACCGGCTACCATGGAACAGGCAGAGACCATGCCTCTGCTGTTGCTCGCTGCTGGCTGGATGTCGGTGTGCTACGCAACGCGGCTCATAGCGAGGGGGGCAGGGAGATTTGGGAAGGGACGAGGGCAGGGGGACGTGGCTGGTTGGGAGTTCTGTGAATCTGCAGCCTGGACCCACACACGCACACGCACACACACACACACACACACACACACACACACACACACACACACACACACACACACACACACACACACACACACACACAAGCATGATCCATCTGTCTGTTGTATGTCTATGGGCTGCTAGTGGTGCAGAGAATGACTAAGGAGGATCCTTACCCAGGACCACCACCACTCACCAGATCCATGGATGTAACCTGACCCTGTATTCTGGGCCTTTGCATGGTCGGGAAGAAGCAGGACTTTTTTTTTCTCCTCCAGGCAGGGTGGGGTGGTTGGCTTTTTGAGGGTTAGTATTGTTGTGACTGTTTGTTGCAGGATGGAAGGAAGAAGGGAAAGGTTTGGCTAGTGGCTGGAGAGGGACGGAAGCAAGAGGGTGAGGAGTGGCTGATTCACTTGCATGCTTCCACCATTGTCGTTTTACATTCACTTTGCTGAGATTTTAGTTTTACATAGATTATAGATTTCAGGTGGTAATGGTGCATGTGTATATTACACTGCTGTTGTTGAGAGGGGTTCTGTGTATTTTTCACATTTGTCTGTTTTTTACGTCAGGCTGCTCTGGCCGTTATGGCTGTGACTAGCTGTTCTTTCCACTAGGCTCTCTCTCTCTCTCTCTGCTGCAGCCTCACAAAGCTCAGCAGCCATTTTTTCCCCTCACTGCATTTCTTACCAGCCCTCTCCCTCCATAACATTTCTCCCTTTGTCTCGGTCATTTCGTTTATGTTTACGTCATTGTTACAACTACCCCATCGTCTGGATTGAACTGAGAATTGTTTTTGGAATTTTTTTAATTAAAAGATGAGGCAACAAGATAGGTAGGTCTTTGGGTGCAGATGTGTTTGACCATGCAAAGAGCAGTACTGGTTTAACTGCACGCACTGTAAGCAGCTCAGCAGCTGTGCCTTTTGTCCCCAACACCCATAATAAATACAGACACAGTGCATTTCAGTCCAATCATATCTTATTTGCAGTGCTCACTATAAGAAAAATAAAGAGTGGTTGGTTCTGAAGAGTTATAACCCACTGAAAGTTAAGTTTTTCTGATGTTGAATAACATTCTAAGACCTTTTGCTTAAAGAATTCACCTACAAAACATGTTTATGAACATTGCTTGTTTTCGATAAATAAACGTGTTTGCTTGAGTGACCATTACATCTTTTCCATCACCGTATCAGAAGTCTTCCCCTGTCATCATGGTCATATTTACATATTTCATTCAGCTTAAGTATTGTTTAGAAGTTTTATTCACCCCTAAAACCAGCTGCCAGTCTACTGATCACTGAGGACTCAGGAAAATTATTGAAAGGAAAACTTTTAAAAGTACTAATCGTCTATATTGTATCAATTACTTGGACCAGATTCATAATCCTCCTGATTATAGATCAGAATATATAGTATATTCAAAAAGAGGAACTCTCTGATGCCTCTCTTGCCTAAGTCCATTGGAAGCTTTTCAAAATGGATTACATTAGCACACTGGTTTTCTGTTTTTCTCCCTATGTCATTTGTTTAATTATAGCAATCCTGACCGTGTATTGATTGAAGAGGAAATGTTTTGCTAAGTACCCACATTTAATATAATCAAAATGTCAAATCTACCCCCCGTGGTGACCAGCAAGTGGTTCCCTGGTGTTTCTCTCTGAAACAGCTCAATAAAGTTACCCAACGTAAGGACAAATGAGTCATACATAGGACTAATTGTACGTCACCTGGACAAATCTTTTCAGAAGAGCTTTGCATCAGTGTGGTGCACAGACTGAATTGAAGATGTAGCAGGAGAGAACCATAGCTCAGTCTGCTAATGTATTAAGTAAACATCAAGCACCAGAAAGCAATGACTAAGTCATAGTTAACATGGTATTTTATAAGCTGTACTATATATGGACACTGGTGCACAATGTGGTGACGAATGATGAAGTCATACAAGCTGGGAATCTGTGTAATATCACACTATTAATAACATAAATTTGTTCTTTCATGCAGTATATAGCTAGGACCTTTCCCACTAACAGTAAACATTAGACCACTTTCAAGAACTCAAGTAATGCCATTGTCTGTTATAATATTTAACTATAAAAAGGATGAAAAATATAAAACACATTTTTATTGCATTGTGCTTCAGTTGTTTTTTTCTTCAGAATCCAACAGAGCAGGACTGAAAACTGTTAATTATTCTTTTATGAATAGCCTCAGGAATCAGTATGTGAAATTCTCAACTCTTCAAGAAATGATTTTAACAGGTATTTTTAATTTAGAATGTCTTGAGCAGCTGCTTCCATTACAGTCAACAATCAACAGTCTAGTAAATGTGAAGGACACTCTAAATAATTTATACTGACTGGAATGTACATCCACCCTCCATGCCAAACATTCCATTAAATCATTACCTTTGAAGAACTATTGTGTTTGTTTTATTTCCTTTACTGGGTAAGACAGGATTGTTTATACTTTTCTCATCCACAATTTATGAATTTTTCAAGGAATACAGATTTTTGCATTGCTGACTTCATTTCCCAATGTCACACTCCAACTTGATCAAAACTGAAAAGCAGAGACACTCATTAACAGGATAATATTATAGTGGCCTTAGTCTTCACTGCAAAATATCACCAATTTATCACTTTTAACTAGGGTTGGGTACTGAAATCCGGTGCTTATACAGCACCCGTGCCTTAACAACCGGTATCTACCAGACCGAATAGTAACGCGGATTTCGGTGCCTCATTTCGGTGCTACTGAAATGCCAGCGCTGCCCTCTGATGCTCCAAAATGGACGTTAGAGGCAACAGAAGCATCGCTGCATGTGACGCTAGTTAACATAATATACTTGGCAGCAGGTAACGTTAGCCTACCATTAGCTAGCAGCTGGATTAAACATGGTTAAAATGCTGACAGCTAACGTTAAACGGTGTATTTCACTGTAGAGGATTCCAACACCAAGACGTAACAGTCCGCAGCTGCCGTTGACGGAAAAACAACACAGACGCTGTGTCATTTGAAACTGGTGCATTCAAAGTTATTGTAAAATACCTTTTTTCCATCTAGTGGTTGTTTTTGTCGTTTACTGGTGAAATAAGTCATTGTTATGTTATTGTTATTACATTTTTAATAAAGCATTTCATTTTGACCATATGGCCTTAGCAATAAACAAGCCTTTCTTGAAGGTCGCCAAATGTTGTTTTGTGCTCCTTTTTTCTTTTTTATATACTTTAAGTATCGGTTCAGGCACCGGCACCATTTTAAAAGTATCGTTTTAGCACCGGTATCGGAAAAAAACCCAAACAATACTCAACCCTAATTTTATCAAATTCTAGTCTCAATATGAATTGATTGGTTACTTCCAATTACCATAAGAAAAGATAATGATGGATTTAGGATGAAAATTGAAAATTCATGTCTACAAGAATATGAACCTTATGTTATCTATGATCTATGGATATTATTGTCTTTTATCTTACCCAAGCCTAAAACCAAAATATCAGCTTCACACACGGCAATTAAAGGAATATTTCACCGATGGAAAGCTGAATATATCTTTAAATTGGGTCACTTATGTAGTAGAAATGTGAAAAAAAATTTTTAATTGGTGCCTTCTAGGCCGAGAAAAGCCAGAAAATGTGTTTTGGTCTTATATGGATGAAAAACACCAAATCCCAGAATGCACCTGCTTCGTTGCTTTGAGTCCACTCCCAAGCCACGCCTACCGCTTCACAGACAGACCGAGGCATTCAACTCAACTCGAGCGTGTTTTATTTCAACCATATACATGAAACAACGTTTCCTCGTGACTCAACGACATTATATAAAAACGACATACGAAACAGGCTACATTTAGTACACACACTTTATAGGCTCCGTAAAGTTCAGCTAACACATACTAGCATTAGCGCTTGGTGGGCTGTAAACACCGAGCATAAACACAGCCGTGAATTAGCGTGCAATGTAGAATGGTCGGCATTTAACAGTCACAAACTCCACCAGCAGTTCGCAGTTAAATGGATACAAATCACCACATTTCTGCGCCACTCTGTGTTAACACAGCCCACCTCTTTTACCTGGCGACAGAGCATCTCTAGCTCGGAGGGCTAGCAGGCCTGGTAGCTGGACAGTCCAGTACACTATTCAGGCATGTTTCCACAACAACAAAAACACAGCAGTCTCTCAACTCACGTTGGGAGTTTCGTTGAAGTTGGATGTAGTCCAGTTTGTGGTCTAAATGAGCGGACACTCCACCAGCAGTTAGCAGTAGCTAATTGGATTTTATTTCTACACCAGTCCGTTTAACACAGCCCACCTCCACGGGCCGGCGAGAGCAGCCTGGTAGCTGGATAGTCCCGGTTCCGGTACACTGTTGTTCAGGCATGTTTCCACAACAACAAAAACACAGCAGTCACTGAAATCACGTTGGGAGTTTCGTTGAAGGAGGATGTAGTCCAGCTTGTTGTTTAATGAGCAGACACTTGCAAGCAGGATGGATGGGACAGGTGGACAGCTAGCGTTAGCTTTCCACCTAGCCGATGAGGATGTCCCCTAGCCCGTACCGTGATTGAGCGACACCGCTGGTCTCCGTGCGAAGCGGCTTCGCGTAGTGTGCCGGTATTGCGTCTGTAATAACGTTTCCTGCATATTCTTCGATCTGTACCGATGTATCCCGGTGGTACACACGTCCGGTAGTTTGAATGCAGATAATTGTTGTAAATGTTTTCTGCTGAAAACCGAGAGCCTGTTTAGCGAAGATTCAAGATGGCTGACAGTCGTTTTCATTCGGAATACCTCGGCCAGACTCGGCAGTCCAACCCCCTGTGGGCGTGTTGAAAACATACGGAAGTAGATCCTACTACTGGCTGTAGTCCTTGCTTCTGGCCCAAAAATCTTCCGATGACGCAAAAATCGTCATTTTACGTCATCGGAAGATTTTTTCCAGGCCCCAAATGCAGAAATCTCTCGTCTCAGGGGGACATGAGGGAGGGAGGCACGGTCATTCAGAAATACTATCGGGTTTCTACTGATACAAAGCTGAATGCTAAATCGGTGAAGTATCCCTTTAATAATCTAATAAACAGATTGCCATGAATAGGCTAGGAACATCCAACACCAGATCACAAGGGATCAACTATAATAGTACACTGTGTTGATCTTTGATCTGCTATGCTGATTTTTGGCAAAGATAAATGAGTAAAACCATTATTCCCCTTTCACTATCACATACAAGACTGCATGTTGCAGCAACAGTAGTCTATATCCACGACGTTCAACTTTCGGGATTGCTCCAGTGCCGCCGGAAATTCCACCGAATGTAACTCTTTTCGGCCGGATGATCTCATTTTCTGCTTTCTTTGTGTTGTAATTTTAAACTATGGTTATGGTTAACTGCTCCTCAGATCTCTGCAGAGTAAATCCAGACAGCTAGCTAGACATCTGTTGAATCTGACTTTTCTGTTGCATGACTAAAACAACCTTTAAATGTACAAGTTCCTTCCTGAGGCTATTTAGCAGCGGCACCGTGGCTCCATCCAGCGCTTAGCACCGCCAAAGACGATTGTGATTGGTTTAAAGAAATGCCAATAAACCAGAGCACGTTTTTTTCCCGGAATGCTGTGTGGACTAGCCAGACCCTCCTCCGCAGCGCTGTGGATGAAGGTCTGGCAATGCGAGACTACAGCAACAGTAACAAGAATGTGATTACATTCAATTCTGTTTTTCTGTTACATTAATCAGATACAAACAACTGAAACAGACAGTAAGAAGACATTGATTGCAAAATGTGATATCTTATAGGATGTTGATGAACTCGTATCATTAGATATAGTTAAAAAACATAAACATGGCTTACATTGCTCATTACTCTACCATTTCATCTGTGTTACCCAGGTGATCCCCTCATCAGAATAGGAGCAGGACCATGGGAGATATGAAAACGCCAGACTTCGATGACCTGCTGGCGGCCTTCGACATCCCCGACATGGTGGATCCTAAAGCTGCTATTGAATCTGGCCCCAACAATGACCATGATGGACAGGTCAAGCAACCTAGTGGTCGGGTGACTACCAATGAAGAGGAGTCCCACAACCCCTCAACAGGACAAGACATTGGCGTTAGTGTCATTGTCAAGAACATCCGAAACACAGACACTAGTAAGCATGGTGAAATCATATCAGAGGAGGATGGTCATTTCCACCCCCAACCCAATTCTGGTGGCACTGGAAATGGACTTCATAATGGCTTCTTGAAGAATGGATGGATAGCTCCCAGGGAGAAAAAACAGCCAGTTAACAATGAATCACCTACCTTCAATCAGTTCAGCCCCATTTCCAGTGCTGAAGAGTTCGATGATGATGATAAAATAATATACTCAATCAAGTTTCCATGAGGGGGAACATCTAAAGGGAACTGTACCCAAGTATCAAGGTCTGGAGTGCAATGAGGCTGAAGAGCCAATGGGGCTTGTAAATGTGTCCAGTATGTCTCAAGTCAAAGCCAAGTCCTCTGCAAAACTTTCATCTTGTATAGCAGCCATTGCAGCCCTGAGTGCCAAAAAGGCTTATGCTACAGACTTGGTTTTTTTGGATTGTCCTACAACACAAAAAGAAGCCACTCCGATTAATAAAAATCCAAGAGCTCCAGAGAAGCCACATGAGCAGGAGTCAGCCCTAGAATTTGCAAAGAGGCTGCTAACAAAACAACCAGACAGCCCCTCTAGTGTCATCAGTGAGGGTAGCAGCAAAGATTCCCCTGCCTCAAGCACAGACACCCCGGTCATCCCAAAAGTCAGGATCAAAACAATCAAGACGTCTTCCGGCCAGATCAAGCGTACCGTCACCCGAGTTGTACCAGAGTTTGATCCTGAAGGTCTGAAAAAAGACGAGAATAGCCTTCTTGTCATTGCAACCACCAGTGCAAATTCCTCATCTCCTACCACAGTATTAGCCACCACTGGAGGCCCTTCAATTGAAATAGCCAAGCAAATGACTATTAAACCAGTGGCGACAGCTTTCCTGCCCGTCTCAGCAGTCAAGACAGCCGGTTCCAAGGTCATCAACCTGAAGCTAGCTAACAACACCACAGTCAAAGCAACAGTCATCCCCGCTGCGTCAGTGCAGAGTGCCAGCAGTGCCATCTTGAAAGCTGCTAATGCCATCCAGCAACAGACTGTCATGGTACCTGCCTCCAGTCTGGCTAATCCCAAACTTGTGCCAAAGACTGTCCATTTTAGTAAGCTCAATCTTCAGCCTCAGACTGTATCCTCTGCTGTCTGTGATCTCAAACAAGCCCTGTCCTCCTCAAGACATCCACAGCAAGTCAAACAGCATACAAATATGGCTGGCCGGACCTCAAAAAAAGTCTCTAGGATTCAAGTGTTCACCAGCTCTCAAAGCTCTGTAGTGGATGCCTTCAACAAAGTCCTGAGTAGCATAAATCCTGTCCCTGTGTATGTCCCGAACCTCTCTCCGCCATCCTCAGCTTGTATCTCGCTACCCTCACGTGGCTACAAGTGCATGGAGTGTGGAGATTCATTTGCTCTTGAGAGAAGCTTGACACATCACTACGAACGTCGTAGTGTGCGGATCGAGGTCACCTGTAACCACTGTGCCAAAAGTCTAGTGTTCTACAACAAATGCAGCCTCTTGTCTCATGCCAGGGGCCACAAGGACAAAGGGGTTGTCATGCAGTGCTCACATCTAATCCTAAAACCCATCCCTGCAGATCAGATGATAACCACATCACCCTCATCAGGCCCACCCAACATTACTGGCACCACTCCCAACCCCCAAGCACAAACATCCACAAGTCAAATCTCAGGGAGAGTTACTGGTGGAGGGTCCCAAAGTACAGTGATTTCAGCTCCATGCAGTGCTTCTCTTGTGGCAGCCATGCCGTTAGAGTATGATGCATCGAAGCTCTGCAGGCACAGTCTAAAGTGCTTGGAGTGTAACAAAATGTTTCAGGATGACAGCTCGCTAGCTATGCACTACCAACAGGCACCAGAGTCCAGTGGGCAGGTGTGTGTTTTTAATTTGTGAACTGCTACTTAATATTTATTTAATTAATCAGCCTTTTAGTGATGGGAGCAGCTATTTTGGGGAGGATCTGGTTCCCATTCATTTTTCCCATACACAATGGTACGTGACTCACATTTGGAGCACAACTACGGCTTGGATCCACATGAAACATTAAAAGAAGTATCATTTATTCAAAGATAACCCCTCAAATTATGGGTGCAATCATTTCAGTGCCATGATAAAATGCAATTGATGATCTTCTTAATCTCCTCTTTTTTAGAAAACATGCTCCATCTGCCAAATGCTTCTCCCAAATCAGTGCAGCTTTCTGTCACACCAGCGAATCCACCAGCACAAGTCTCCTTACATCTGCCCTGAGTGTGGTGCCAGCTGCCGATCTGTCCACTTCCAATCACATGTCACCAAGAACTGCCTGCATTACACCCGTAGAGTCGGCTACCGGTCAGTCTACTTTAACTAAAATCATAATGTTATTTATTTGCATTTTGGTCTTGTGCTGAGATGTAGTTTTTTAACTTTAATTTCCAAATTATTTCTTCTGTTAAGACCCTAATATTTTTGGATAGTCAAATCTGACCTTTGAGCAGTGTTCCTCCTTTCTAAATCTAAGTACAATGTCACTTCTAATTACAGTTATTATTACATTGGCCTCAACTTGACAATCCCATATTACTGAAAGGGGTATTATTCACTATGAAACTTATTGGCACATTTATTTTGTGGAGTCACCCAAGATACAAGCCATTAAAACTGAAAAACAGTATCTGACCAATAGTTAAATTATGAGTCTGGTCTTTCAAAATGTTGTGAAATTAACATCTTGTCTCAAAGTTAAAATCTGCATTGTTATAATATATTTGCATTGCTGACTGGTATTGATATTTTCAGGGCAATTCGGTTTCTTGCAGAGTTAGATGTCCTGTACTGATCAGTCCGCTAAGGCTCACCAATTAAACAAATTAAAAAAAACTACTAAAACTTAAACATTTTAAGACTTAAATTAGAAACACCAAAGTGCTTCTCTTTTTTAAATCTGTCTTTTGCCAACTCTTATTTGTTCTCCCTCCAGCTGTATCCACTGTAGTGTGATATTCGCTGATGTAGCAACTCTAAAATCCCACATCCAGAGTTCTCACTGCGAGATCTTCTATAAATGTCCTCTCTGCCCCATGGCCTTCAAGTCTGCGCCTGCAACCCAATCCCATGCGAACACACAGCATCCAGGAATAAAGGCAGGAGAGCCCAAGTAGGTCAAAAACACTGTGGGCACTTATTCATATATGCCAATCTAAACCAAATGTATTTCAGTTTTATATTCTGTTTAAGACCAAATCCAGCAAAGTGTATTCCAGTTGTTGTTGTTGTTGTTGTTGGTATACATTTTGATGTACACAAAATTTTATTCAATGCCAAATGAAATCTAATACATACAGTATTTCAATACAAACAGTATTGAAGTACAAAAAGTAAGCAGTACACACACAGTAGACTAGATTTTTCCTCAAAGAATTGTCAAAACACATCTACAAGCTCTTCCTTTCACACAGGCACACACCAATATAACCTAATACCCACGTCCAATTCATTTTTCAAAGGAAAATCATCCTCGCTGCTTCATCAGTAGCAGGATTTGGGGGTTTTAGACATGGTGGCTTAACTTGGGTTTGTTTTCTCCACATGGTAACCTTTCACTGACTTGCATACAGTCCATCATCAGCACTACTGATGATGTGGGTGCTTAGGAGCAGGTGTTCTTGTACCATTGTTTGGGTTTGGGCCTGGTTGTGCCCCAAGCTTAAAAGTTAAATAAACATCCAATGTGAAACAATATTCAAAGTACTAAAGCATCTTTCTAAACAGCTTTCTTTCCTATTTTTTTTATATTTTGCAGTGAACTTACAGTGCTTTTTTAAGGATGATTTGTTTTGTCTTACAGGGTGATCTATAAGTGTTCCATGTGTGATACCGTGTTCACTTTGCAGTCCCTGCTCTACACTCACTTCGACCAGCACATCGTAAATCATAAAGTTTCAGTTTTCAAATGCCCCGACTGCTCCATGCACTACGCACAGAAACAGCTCATGTTGGACCATATCAAGGTGGGCATAAAAAGCAGTTATTTGAGGCATGCCTTAAAATAATATCCACTTTTTATGGATGTATGAGTCTGTTTTTTTTTACTTCTATTTATCTCCACAATCAAACCTCATGCTGTGGGTTAATGAATATAGCACAGTATTATCTTTGAAATTTGTAAGGCAAATTACATGAGTACTACTAATTAGTTTAGTCTAGAAATGTTTCACATACCAGTGCTTTATAAATCTTTCGTTATCATTAAATCTGGATGTGTGGTCCCTTTCCAGGCCATCCATGGAACCCTGAAGACCATCGAGGGTCCACCAAACCTGGGCATACACCTCCCCCTCAGCACCAAGCCCACTAACTCTAATAGTGCCAACAGCAACAGCCCTAGTAATAATAATAATAATAAAAAAGATAGAGGAAATGTCAGTGGTCAAGACAAGGGAGAAAAGAGGCGTTCAGCTTCACCTATGAAGAAAACAAACCGTAATTGCTCAGCGGATCTCAAGAACCCTCCCGGCTCAGGATATACATGTAGAGAGTGCAGCAGCCTCTTCAGTTCCAGGGAGGACTTTGTGGCTCACATGAGGCGCGAACATGGCAAGGTGAATGTTTGAAACCATTCTCATAAGGAAGTTTCCGATAATTATTTGAGATTTTGCTTAGGGATGGTAAGGGAAACAAATTTAGAGAGTTGATACTGTAAGTCCTACAGCAGAACTAATTTATCAACTATGTTTTTCAGCTTTAAATTGTATACACTGTTGGATAGTATAATATGACAAAACATATTTCAGGAAATCTTCATGAGTTTTGAATGTAAAATCTTAATTTGTAAAGTAATTTGTAGCTGTATAGGCCTAACTGTCAAATAATTGTAATGGAGTAAAAAATACAATATTCCCCTCTAAAATGTAGTGAAATAGACATTTAAGTAAAGTACAAGTACCTCAAATGTGTACTTAAGTGTAATACTTGAATAAATGTCCTCAATTACATTCCACCACAAGTCACACTAGAGTAGAAACATGATAACTGCCTATATTTTAAAAAGTTATCATGCATTCTCCATATATTGCAGATACTGAAGAAACACCCATGTCGGCAGTGCGACAAGTCGTTCAGCTCCTCCCACAGTCTTTGCCGACACAACCGTCTCAAACACAAGGGACTGCGGAAGGTCTACACCTGCCCGTGAGTACACCCACCCACTGCGTTTTTGACAACAAGTCCAAATTTAACGACAAAATACTTTGTTGGTCCATCATGCCCTCCAGAACGACACATACAAGCGTTTTCTGATCTGACATTATGATTACGTTTTGGCTGGGTTTAGGCACAAAACCCACTTGGTTAGGGAAAGATTATGCTTTGGATTAAAACTACACTACTACTACTACTACTACTACTACTACTACTACTACTACTATAACTGCAGGTTAAAGTTAGAAGATGTTGGTCATCATGGTTACCATAATAACGACTTGGATACAGTTGTCATGATTACAAGAAATCAATGATCCATATGAAATGAATAGCTGTCTCCTGCGTTGTTGACCGATTCATCCACCCTGACTTCTTTGTGGCTCCATAGTAATGTCAGACTACTTTTTCTCAAGACAGGCAGAGAGACAGGGATTGTCACTTACACATAGTTTTTGTCCATTAGCTTAAACATCTCAATGCTCGTTTTTCTGATGAGGACAGTCTTGTTTTTTGGAGGCGGATTGGCTCTAGAGTATCACAAGCCAATAATCAATAAGGAGCCACATGTAGTTGTTGTCAAATTTCAAGAGGCACACATTGGGTCGATGCAGGAGCCTAAATTACTAAACAATTCAAAATGAAAACAGTAATAATGTGTGGGGAAAGCAAAAATCAGCTTGCGAGGAGTTATCATTTTTATTTTCTTGTACTTTGATAGGCACTGCCCAGCTCTCAGTCAACCGTTCACAAAAAGAATGCTGCTGGATCAGCACATTCATCTAATGCATAAAGTCAAAGACCCAGAGGGGAAGGCGGTCAACTCTGATAATATCGAGGCTTTACCTGACAAAGAAACGGTACTGTGGCACACATTTTTACTTTACAAGTGATTTCCATGGTTCTGTCATTCCTAACTGATCGTTTTAATCTCCTCCACAGACCTTCAGCCCCAAAAGGAAGCCAGAAGAGGATGAGGGGTCTCCAGGATTGAACTGCAGAGGCTCTGACTCACAGCCGTTGAAGAGGCTCAAGGTGAACATCCTTAAAGTTCACAAGTGTGCCGTCTGTGGCTTCACCACTGAGGACATTGGGGCTTTCCATGAGCACATTCCCCAGCACAAGTCCGATGGCTCGTCCTACCAGTGTCAGGAGTGCGGCCTGTGTTACACCTCCCACCGCTCGCTGGCCCGACACCTTTTTATCGTCCATCGGCTGAAGGAGCCGCAGGGCCTCGCCCGATACAACGCACGGGGCAAGGACGACGATGAGAGTCAGAGAGAGAACCAGCTGAATGACGGGACCCCAAATACCAAATGCAAAGTGTGCGGGAAGATGTTTGAAACGGAGGGAAACCTGAATACCCACATGAGGACACATGGGATGGCGTTCATAAAGTCTAAGAGACTGAGCGCCGCTGAGAAGTGACACTTTTAAACCATTCCATTTAAAGCACTGTAGTTTAAAACTTACAGTTTGTTAGCGTGCTGCAGACAACCTTCAGTATATTACAGTATGCTGTATACACAATGTTCATGTAAGGTACAATACAGTATACACACACAGATATGTATTATATATACAGTGTGTGTGTATATTATAAATATAAATGTCATAGTCACTTTGTGTCTTTAAGTAAATTGAACCAGATAGTTTTTGTACACACATAGATGTTTCTATAGGCTTTGAATATATCTTTTTTATAGAAAGAGCTTTTTAATTTTAAACGGTTTCCATTATTCTCACTAGGGCTAGATCATGTATGGATATATTGTTGTAATGAGATTAATCCTCATACAGTCAGCAGTGTTCTGAATTTGCAATGCTGCTAATGTCAAATGAATGTCTGAAAGAAAAATATACATATAACTTTTGGGAGCCTAAGGTTTCCCCAGTACAGTACATATTATCCCCAGCTAAGGTCTTTTTTAATTTCATGGATAACTTGCCTCATATTTCTCTCTGAGCTCTCCTCTGCTTCTACAATGGTCTGGTCTCCTCCTAATACATCCTCAAACTATTGATCCTAAAACAAAATCTCTGCATTCATTTTGAGATGAAATGAAGTGAAAAATCAGAAGATATCAGACAAAGGTAAAGCCTATTTTCAGCTGCAGCTTCATACCACTGTGTCAAATTATTATTTACATATCAAATACATACACAACAATTTTTTACATCAGAAACAGTCTTTTAAAGACAAATATATGGGCCAAATTTGTGTCATGGCAGTTCTTTGTGATTACAAGTCACAGTAAAGGTTTACCTAAATATTTAAAATAAGATAAAAAGCACTTGCCTTTCTTTTAACAGCAGTCTTCTTTACATCGTAAGTAATAACATTTACATAACATTTTAAGTTTCTTGCTTGTTTCTTCAGTTTTAGTTCTTTGGTTTAATGTGAAATCATGAGTGTTCATTGACAGGAATAACTGAGAAAATCTAACCTGAAGAAAATGTAAACTTGGAAATGGAATTATTGATAGAAGATAACCAGATCAATTAAATGAGAAATAATTGAAAGTTGTAAGAATCACAATATTGTTTTCCATTGCTTTCTTTGTTCCAAGCATTTCCAAAAAAAACAGACAGTAGATTTTTCTACTCTGACAATAAGACTTTAACTGTCCGGCGCTGTAAAACTGCATGTAAGAAGCAGTCTGTGAATTGTTTGTTGATTAGAATGTATCTTGCTACTGCTGTTTTAGACATTTCTGATGCCTGTGTACAAATCTGTTCTTTATGTCAATAAACAAAGTCACCTTCTAGCGGCAAGATCTGATGTCGACTGCACATGAGACATCAGCTCTTCTCTGTGGAAATATATCAGAAATCCGCTTGTGATCATTCATACTCATGCTTGTATTAGTGCCGTATACAGAGCTAAAGGGAGAGTGAATATTCAATCAACATTTGTCAGGCCACCTAATCCATGATTCTAAATGAATAAGAAATATGCAACTGTCTTGCCATATGGACTTTACCCAATCAACCCCCAAGTGGCCAAAAATATAAATCTGTTAATTCCGGTTTAACCAAAGTGTGGTACTTCTGTGTGGTAGAAGAACGTTAACACTTCCTTGACAAAACAAAACATGTTTTAATTTTGTTCACACTGTGGAGTAAAAAGACTCAGATCTAATCACTTGAAATCAGGTGCCACATAACTAAATTATTATCTACTTTCTATGGCATGTGCACAAAAATAAGAATGGATTATAATGGATAACTGCATCATACTAATTGTATATGGTTTCCCTCACTGTTGTCTGGTAAAGGCATGGCACTTTATGTAGGTTTTTAGGACAATCTCACCATCTAGTGGCCATGGGTGATTTATTACCATTACTGGACTGTTTGGTGTTGCTTCTCCCATATTTTAGCTTGAGACAAATAGTTCCAGTAAAAACAAACTCAGTAGAAATATTTGTTAAAAACGATTAATATTTAAATGATTAGGGGAAATAAAATCAGACTGATACTACTGTAAAACACCTGTCGTTTCAGTGGAAGTGATGGGACAACAACCCGCCTCTAATTATGTTGATCCTGTGTGGTGGGCATAATCAAAGCCTGGATCTTTTTTGTTTTCCTCTCATCCTCATGTAACCAAATCCTGTTCACACCTGATCTAGAAAACCAGGTGTGGAGGATCTGCAGTTGCTAAAGCAGTTTTTTAATACACCCCATTCAAGATGAATTTCAAGCTACCTTCTTCATGAGGATGTGTCCTCTCCTATGTTATTTAAACAACTTCTCTACTGAAATGATGCAGTCAGTCCTAAAAATGGCCCTGGCGGTAACGTTCCTTCTCTTTGCAGGGTGTAGTGTAGCGCTGGAAAATATGCAGGCCTTGACTGTGTCTCAAAGATGTACAGAGGATACCAACACTTTCCTCTGGGAAATTATCCAGGACAGGCCGAAGGAATATGCTGTTCTCAGTAAGTATTGCTGACTTTTAAAGGGCTTTTCTTTCTGTATGTTAAAGTTGTAGAGTTACTGAGCCTGGGGCAGTGGAGGTTCAGGTCCATTTACTACAGTACAGGGGCCAGCTGTTCTTTGAGAAGGGTCAGTTACATTAACTTTGAAACTAAGTGTTCACTTTAGCCATGGAGTGGAACAAAAACCAAGTTGGCAAACAGGACAATGTGAGGTTTGTTATACCGTCCCACTAATATGTAATGCAACAAACCACATAACAGTAAACTTTTAGACGGCATAAAAAAATGAAGAGAACATTACCGTACATTAATTGCACATTAACACATGTATTTCCTTAGAATCCAAATAAAATATACTGTACTACAAAATATGAGAGTTTATGATAACATCAAAAAGATGACATAGTCTTATCGTTTAGGTCTACAAAGTATCAATTAATGCTAACTACACCAAAGATATTTAAAGGATTAGGCTACACTTATTTTATGATGGTGAAAGTGGTAATGATAATTTCTGTTGTCTGCTCACTTTTTTATTTCTATTATTATCACTATCATAAAGCCCAATTTAAAACCAAAACATAATTTCAAATTACTAACAACAAATTGATGAATGAACAACCTGTAGGCTACACAATATGATCTCAATAACAACTAAACAGACATGTAATTTTGGAGAGAAAAGCAAGCGTTAAGAGACAGATAGACACTGTTAACTCACCGTTGAAGCAAGTCCTTGAAGTATACAGTCCATATCCATGTCATATAATGCCCTTATCGTTCCACTTGTTGCTCAGAAGGTTATTTGTTTTTTTGCTCACAGAACTAGCTGCTAGCTAACTAGTCTCACAACAACACGGCTAACGTTAACAGGCAACACTAAAAAACAGGCTGTTGTTTCATGTAAATATAAACTATTGTTGTTTTGTTTTGAAGCCAAAGTATGACTGGCTTCACATTTTACTTTGTATTTTCTCTTCCTAAGTATTGTCCATTCAGTTTTACAGTAGCATCATAGTGACCGCGTCAGATTGTTTGACAGTAATCAAACAGTAAACAACTTCACCTGTCCCGTCTGCGATATTACGAATCCCACTATGGCCACGCCAAGACCCGCCCTTCAATATCATTCACACACTACAATTGGCCAGGCGTCCATGCTTACACGTACAGGTCCTATCTCCTGACCAATCCCCTAACCCTAACCTTAACCACTCGAGGTGAAATGCCTAATCCCAACCAATCGAGCTGCTTCGTAGGGCGGGTCTTGGCGTGGCCATAGTGGGATTCGTCTATGGTAATTTTGCGTCCCGTCTTCACCACCTGTAAGGATGCAACGCCAGCTTTGACCGTACAACCCAGAGGGGCGCTGTTTCACTCCATTGAGGCAACTAGATGAAGAAATTGGGAAGACAACGAAATTACGTGTCTGTGATCTTTAAATCTGGCTTGACTTTTCCTCAGAAAAAAAAACGTATACATGTATTTTATGTTTACACAATTTCATCTTTTACATTGTATAGCAACACACAGTGAAAACTTAATTTCTGCTGACTCAAATTACTTATATCATTTGATTAAGGTGCAATACAGTCAAATAGCAAGCTATGCCACTTTAGGCTTATATTGGAAGTAGAAGCAGTTTCAACCTGGGTTTTTGAAATGGGTTTTTGAAGAGTCGCCAAATTTATTTTTAAATGAAGGAAGCATATAACTTTGTGCAATCATAATCCATCATCAATAGCCTATCACAATTTACATGTTTATTTCAATAGTCAGTCTCTTTTTTTTAACCCAAAGGACTGTGGATCATCGATGTTTGGTTATTTCTGCTAAGTTGCATTTGTGTGTTGTACGGTTGTGTGTATTGTCAGTGTATGATGCATTTGGAAAGATGGGTAGCAATGTCGAAGGAGGTAATGCCAACCAGCCAGGCCTGCTGCAGCAGTGTCGTTCTGCACACGGTCCCACCTTCTCTGGACAGTACTGCCAGGTGTTCCTCAGGCAGGTAACAACAAACAATGTAATTAAAGAAAATAAAATGTCATCCTGACACTTGGCTTAGATTTTGAACAAAGTGTTTTTACTACCATAGGAAACTGTCCAGTACTTTGTGGGTATTTGTGTCCCTGATTCCTGCGGAGAAGACGACGTGCAAATGCTGGTGCTGTACGGTCAGTAATTTTATTTTTAGGTTTAAGTTTTCTCTGGTCTCATTGCTTACCACTCAGTCAGTCCAACACTTGTGTTTCACGTGGCTTGCTTCACTTTTTTAACAGGGAGACTTCAGTTTGGCCAGATATCCCTCATTCCTCCTTTACCTCAAATCTTGGTCAATCAGTCCACTCAGGAGATGATCATGACCCACTGTTTGTCCAACAACATTGCCCCTGATGCATCAGATGTTACCTGTCTGTCAGTATATAATTGGATGTCACTCTTTTCAAATCCTCTCTACTGTCTTATATGCATGCATACTTGTAAACTGAACTGGAGAAGTGTCTCATACATTTCTGTTTTTGGGGAGTCTTTACCTAACACAGATAACCTTTCTCCTGCAGGTTTGTGTGTTGTATAATGGTAGCAATTCCTCTTGCGGCTACCCTGTTTACAGCTATAATAAGGTGGCAACGGAACAGAGAGGTCAGTCACACAGCGGAGTCTTCCTGTTTAAACACTGGCATCAACCTTTATGGGACCCTGAAGACCAACGGCTCCTATAGTAGCGATATTTATAGTAGCACTTCAGAGGGAAATAGTAATAGTAAGTACAATGTGTATTATGTGTTTCTGTTTAACTACGTGTTCCCCGAGATTTCCTGAAAATGTTTCCCAGATGATTCACCACAAGCATAATGCTGTTCTGTGATTGGACTACAGAAGGTAGATCATAGTAAATGTAAATTTTTGAACACCGAAAAGTTTATTGAATATTGTCTTTCGTAGACAACACCGGGGAAACTCCACTCTGTTTTCCTCGAAGCTGTATGTACCGGTGCCTTCAGGCGTTCTCTCTACAGACCACCAGCCAGGGTGTCTTTAGCACCTCCTCATCCATCACAAAAGGAGGCTACTCCTCCCTAAATGGCATCCGTGTTCTCAGCCTGTTATGGATCATATGTGGACACTCTGCACAGTTCCCCGTAATAAACAACCTGGGTACGACCAGACTCAATGCCACTTGCTCATTCAGTCTGCACGTCATTCACTTACTTATATATTCTTATATACTGCATTATCTCTATTGCAGATAACTACAAAGACTGGAAGAAAACTGTTGAAAGCAGCCCTGTGCATGTGCTTACCATCAGCGGGCCTGTTTTCCTGGCTGTGGACACCTTTTTGCTGCTAGGGTGAGACTGAAACAACACAGTTTAGACAGTTTAAACAGTGCTGGATTTGCTATAGTGTGTCTGTAAAAAGCGGTTTATAGAGCAGCTTTTGTGTTGTAGGGGTCTGCTTAGTGCAAGGTCTCTGCTGGGCTCCATTGACAGGGCTGAAGACAAACTGAGCCCCAGTTTGGTGGCCAACTACCTCTTTAGGAGGATTAAAAGGTACTGTATGTTGATCATTTGATAAAAACAGATTTACTTTGTAGAAGCTCTTCTTGTGTGTGTGAACTAAAACTAGTGACATTCAGTAATTGCAAATTCTCTTTGTCTTTCCTTTGCTACAGGATTCAACCACTGCACCTGTTTATTATGTGTCTAACCATTGGCCTCATCTCGCTGGTCCAGTGGGGACCCTACTGGTTCCCATTCATAGATACACTAATGGATTGTAAGACTTACTGGTGGGCTAACTTACTGTTGATTAGCAATCTCCTCCCAGTCCACGAGATAGTAAGTTTAAGCAATAACTCAGTAGCTCCAATTCTATTTTGACATGTGTCTACACTGACCTATTTGTTAACATTTTATTTTCTAATCTTTCCTCAGTGTATTCCTTGGACATGGTACCTGTCCCTGGACTTCCAGTGTTATGCCACCACTCCTCTGCTGGTCTATTTTTATAGAGTGTATGTCCTTGATTTCTACCTTGGACAAATTCAATGTTTGAATCATGGCCACAGCTCACTAATACAACTCTAGTCCTGTGATCTTATTCATTCTGTCTTTTGTTTATCAGAAACAGAAGTGTGTTTGTGGTTGTCGCTGGAGGCCTTCTGCTGATGACCACTGTGGCTGGTGCTGTTATAACTGCACTCCTGCAGCTGCCAGTCTTTCAGCCATCTACACTGTAAGGTGTAGTGATGGTGATCTTGTATTAATGTAAACAGCTTAGGAACCGAATGCATGAAATGTGACAGGAAATTAGCCATTCCAATATTTTTAAATTATTTTATTTATTTTGCAGGACATCTGAGCATTATGTCTTGTATTACTATGTGAAACCATACACAAGATATGGGCCGTTTTTAATTGGGATCTTGACTGGAATATATTTGACAACAAAGAAAGATCAGCTGTTAAAGCAAAAGGTAAAGAATTGTGAAATATGAACATATCATATGCTTTTTTTTGTGATATCAAGCTGAAACAGACTCTGTACACAAGCGAGCGGCTAATGCTGCCATCACACTCATGTGCTTATGGTGTCTTGCTGTTGCTCCAGTGGCAGGCAGCACTTGGTTGGTTCTGCTGTCTGTCACTCATGGCTGTGGTGGTTGGATTGGCCTACATCCTCAGGGAGACCCCAGCCTATCCATCTGTACCACATGCCCTCTACCAGGGACTGCACAGGCCCCTCTGGGCTCTGGCTGTGACCTGGATCATACTGGCCTGTGAAGAGGGTTACGGAGGTAAACCAAGAGCAGAGATGTTCCAAATACCATATTCAGAAAAAAGCAAAATAAAATTTGAAATATGCATCTTAACAAATGATCAACTATGTGTTTGCTCTGCATACTATTGATCATGTTGATCAATGGTTGACTGCACTATAATAGTGTAACTTGCTGTTTAATTATTTCATACTTCAATAGTAGCAATGGCAATATGAGGAAAATGTACTGCACAATTTGGGGGGATTTGGCCTTTTCAGCCTAAGCAATACTCAAAATAATACAATACAATGCAAACTAATATGAATATAAATACATAGCATATCTGCACACTTCTTGTTAAGTGACATGTGAGTACAGTCACATGAAAGCATAAATATATATTAAAAAAAATCTTTCTCTAGGTTTCATCAAGAGCCTCTTGTCATTTGAATTCTGGGTCCCTCTTTCCAACATCAGTTTTGCCTGCTATCTGACACATCCTGTCTTCATCATCCTCTACATTGGCTTGCAACAGACCCCAATCCACTACTCAAACATCAACTTTGTAAGTCAGCACATTTTATTCAGTTTCATCAAGCGTAATGCTGAGGTGTTTCAGATTTGAGCTTTATTAGGCCATGTTTTTGTATCCCTTTCTAACTTAATGTATTGCACGTCTCCTGTCTTCTTTAGATGTACCTCTTCCTTGGCAACCTGGTGCTCACGCTGGTGGTCAGCTATGTGTTTACTGTGCTGGTTGAGAAGCCATACCTTCTCCTAAAATGGAACAGTACATAACAAGACAAGTCAGCACACAAAAGACTTTCCTTTATTTCTTTTATTTATTATTCTTTTATATCTATTCAGCTAATGCCCCTAATCTTGTATCTGTTTGCTTGTGCCTCGTAAGCTATGTCAGTGTTCTTGTTTAATTCTGCTTTTGAAGATAATAAACCAGTTTATGTCTAAAAAAATAAATAAATAAACCAAGAAAGAAAATATCAAAGTTTTTTTTATAGTGATTGCTGAGTGGTTACTACTTTTACATTGTAAGTTGTTCGAGATTTAACAGCGGGTTTATTTACTGTAGATAACATCCTGCAGAACATGGTCAAGATCATTAAAATCAAAAAGTTTACTATTTAAGATCAGTTATGATTTTCCATGATATGAATTACTGTGTCTCCACAGTCTAATTTCAATTAGGAAATTATTAAAAGAGGAGAGGGCTAAGATTATGGAAAATATTTGAAGTACTGCCCTCTTGCCAGAAGAAGACTAGTGTGACTGGCTTCCTTGTGACTCAAAGTTCACCATATTCCCCTGCCATCCTTGTTTTATTGGTTCTGCTGTAATACAACACATTAATATGGAACATATTTCCACTTCACTTTCCATGGCAATGAGTCAGAATTTACAAGTGACACAGACTCAGCTGATGAGATCATAACAAAGGTTTTCAGTTTCTTGTGACGCAAAAGCGCACAGCTACGTTTCCATCTGAGCACTTAAGTTATGCATGGCATGTGCTCTGTTGTACAGTGCATTAAATTGAGTAATGCTTCATTAACAGCCTCGAAGAAACACCATTGTTGCTGCTGCTCACACAAAAACAAACTCCTTATGGTGATTTTCACTGGAGTAATGTTGTAAAATTAACATGATGAAACAATGTGGTTTGACACCAAGATGGAGATAAAAAAAAACAATATGATTTCTACCAGAAATTGTTCCATCATTTCCAGTTTCTGCATCCAGTGTGCTTATTAAATCACATTATTTCATAGGTTAGGCAAGGCTATGTGTTCAGTGGTGTAAGATAAATGCCAAATATGGTTTGCTATCAATATCACTTGCCTGTTATGGCACCCCTGCTTTAATTGGTTCTGAAAAAGCATGCTTTATATCATGCACCCAGACAAAGAACGTTGTTGTCATGCACACTTCTTACATGTGCAGCACCATTCTCCACTTGGTCCTGTCCCTGGGAGTTTAGGGAAGGAGTGTAGACGCCAGGCTGAGGCAGACTGTGCAACAACACGGTGTAAAAATATATCTTGCTTTGGTAAGATGACACTTCTCTCACCATGACTACAAGAGTCCACGGGGCCACGTCCAATCCAAAACCTAACAACAACATGCTGGTGATGGTGTAACATTTCTTAGACTGTTTCAAATTTGCACCGACACTGTTTTGGAGAAAGAAAAAAATGAAGTATGCTTGTAGTTCAAGAAATACTGAGCATGACAAATACTGTACGTTTTACATTGTGTAATTCCATATTAGCCTGTAAAAAGATATAAAAGATATAACATGCTGTGTATAGAAATTGGTTGTCTTCAGTGTTCAATTTATTCAATGAATGTCTGTAATGATTACTTGCCATCTCAACCAATCAGCTGTTCGGGCAGAGACTGTAAATGTGTTTCTTCTGAGAAGCCACAGAACTACACACACACACACACACACACACACACACACACACAAACACACACACATCCTTTCATAGCCACATCATATCAAGTCCTTTTCTTATTACTGTGTCTTGTCCAAGTGCTGCTTGGTGACTCAATTAATGTAATGGTCAGTCAGGTAACATGACACCCTAGCGTGTCTTGTTAGCAAAGCTTCATTTTATTGGTTTAATCACATTGCTCTCCTTTATTGTTTTTTAAACTTACAAAGTAATTTCATTCAAATCAAGCTGCCTGGAGATAATTTTAAAAGGAAAGGAAACAGCCGGGTCAAAAGCAAATCACTACCCAACAACAACTCCCACACACATGCACAACATGCACCACAAGAACAGGTGTGTGGATAGTGTTCCATAATGACACTAAAGGAGCAAAAGGACATGACATCATTTCAATGGTTTGTGTCCTCATCCTCTTCTGTCTATTGTATATACTCGCAATGACAAACCCTTTGTAGTCTGTGTTGGGGGGGAAATTCATTCATAAAACTTGTTACTGACACACACACACACACAGAGGAGGGCCTCTTGTTACACGACTATTTACAACCTGGTGATTTTACAGTAAAGCAGTAAAAGTTTCCACCCCCTCCACCTGTCACAGGAACAATGATGTAAGAGCCATGACTTACTCTTGGTTATAAAACTGTCCTTCACACGTCATTATGAAACAACATTCTGTTTTAGTTTTTCTGGAAGATAATGGAAGATGATTTATGTGCAATTTGTGAGCAACTCTGCAACAGTGTTTGATCCGACCAAAAGAAGAAAACAACTAGAGTTTTCTCAAGTGTAAAATGCTTTTTTGTTTTAAGTGAACAATTAGCATCCAGAGAGGCCTGGAGATGGTGGCTAGTCTTGGGGGAAAAAAGAAGAAGAAGAAGAAGAAGAAGAAGAAGAAGAAGAAGAAGAAGAAGAAGAAGAAGAAGAAGAAGAAAGAAGAAGAGGTCAAAAGTAGGAAGAGAATTGCAAGGCATAAAGTCAACTACACAGACATGAGTGTTGTTTAAAAAAAGGAGTGAAATGTGACAAAAGAAAAGATCATAAAAATAATATGACACGCTTTTTCTTATAAAATGTGTACAGTATGGATTTTGGGAGCTTGGTAAGAATTGTCTAATGTCTTTAAGTACAGACAACAAATTATCACTTTCTAACTAAATTAGAATCATTGGACCATTCAAATTATTGGAAACTGACCTGCCATCTATGTCATTAGGGATTCACTTGTGTTCACTGCTTGTGAGAGGAGTAATTTGGCTAAACGAGAGGCAAAGTCACATTGAATCACTGTCACGCCAGGGTGAGATAATTGACAACTAATAATTTTACATAAAAGAAGAAAGATATGTCCTCATTAGGTGATTTTGGCCAGTGACAACAGTGCATTGTTGCTTTGCCAGAGCAGTTAGAGAGGCGATAATGTTGCCAGAAATGTGACCCTCAATGTCACAAGTGCACTGTAAACACGTCTATATCAGATTTTACATTGTCATACATTGTTTTAGTGGAAGAAAAACTAAATATATATGTTGTTGTATTTCTTTTCCCCCATGCAGGTTCAACTCCAAGCTGTAACCATTCCATGTTCTTTTTTCATTTATTAGCTTATTTGCACCTATTGAATGTAAGTGGATATGAACACCGTCTGCTAAATGTTTTTCACACTAAATATAATTGACAAACTTGCATACAAGCTAATAGTAACCTTCAGAAAATTATCAGTGAGAGTGTTTAGTTTAATGCTTAGATTACGTCTTTGAAAAAACAGTATTAGCTGTTTGTCTCTATTTTCTTTGTTCTGTTCTATATACTGGGTTGAGTTGGACAGACAGGAAGGAAATTAACATTTCATTATTTCTTTGTCTTGCATACAGGATGTCTAATTGTGGCAAAATTACCATCTAAACCTTAATTATTACTCCAGTGTGTGCTTGTTTCTCATTATTTCTCTCTCTGGTCAGAGCCATATACTTCTCTTAATTAAATGTCTATACCACCCACAAGTCAACGTCTTATTCTGTGAAGTAGGGCACTGAAACACTCAAACAGCCTGTAAATATAGATATTGAGAGTTAAATGTTCAAGATCGCCACATGTCCACAATATCAGGTAACTGACTTTGTACTTGCGGGGGATAACAGTTAAAAATAGATTCACGCCCCGAGACCGCCATCTCTAGCCTGAGCTCACACTGGGGTCCTACATCATAGGTCCATATCCTCAACCACACGGCTATGACTAGGGTACGTACTACATGCATGGCGGAAAATCCCCTTCACAGGCTGAGACAACTGTTTTAATACCTCAAGTATTAATACTTTTATCACGTGTGATTCAGCTGTGAGGTAACTTGTTAGACTTGTTTGTAAATTTTCTTTGGGAATGGTAAATGTTGTCAATTACACTGCTTTGTCTCACACTGCTGACAGGTTGACACACTGCTTGGCTGCATGATACACTTTTCTCAAGATTAATACCTTAAATGGATTTACAAGTATAATGAATTTCGGCAAACATTTGTTTATTTTTCTGCTCAATTGTAGCCAGTTAGTGTTGAGAAAGTCTTGCATTTTAAGGCAGCTTTTTATTTTTAAATTTCAAAACTTAATAAATAAAAACTTAATAAACCTAATTAACTTGAGCTCACGTCTTTAAAACAAGTTGTTCACATACTGTCTACAGCGGCTTAAAGATGCAGCAGGATCTTGGGGGTGTTGTGTGACCAAGGATGGATCTATTTTGGCACAGGCAGTCAAAATGAAATCAAATTACACTTTCTTGCTCTCAGTCACGCAGGTGCTGACATCTTTATTGTTTTATGTCAGTACAGATCAAGTCCTATATGCACTAATCAACCACATCAACAACATTGATTTCTGATTCATTTAAAACCACCCAAGTACCTAAAGTAGTAAAATGCCTTAAAAGCAGGTTACAACTCAGATATATGGGACCATTAATATGCACCTCATATTTGAATCTAAATATGGAGTCAGTGTAGTAAATGTGATTGTAAAATCAAACAGATTGGATTCATTTAAAGAAAAGTTTAGCGTTTCGATCAGGTTGTTCGTGAGGGGTTTAAATGTGTTTCGCAGCCTGAAAATTGTGTGAAGTGTTTATTTTCAAGGTGTTTGTCAATAGACTTACTAAAGTTAGGATCTCTATTCCGTAGTAAACATTTCAGGCGTGAGGGCTCTTCTAGGTGTCCTTCACTGCAGAAGGAATGTAACAAATGCAGGTCATGGGTGAAGATGTGCTGGTATTTTTCCAGTGTCTGTGCCACCACTTCCATCTCCTGCAATCTTGTATATCAGGGTGCATGTTTTGAAGCCTCCTACTTCAACACTTCATACCACCCCTGTCAGGTGGCCAACACGAGCAATGTGAATTTAGACACAGCTATGGTTTAACAGTCATATTAAGTCTCTAAATAATAGCAGCTGTAATCTAAAAAAACAACAACAGGAAACACAGCTCAAATATAAAGAAACAGCCCTGGTGTTACTCATCAGCTGTATCTAACTCCACCATATTTAACAATATTATTACTGAAGAACTATGTAAAACCGTGCTTTACCAAATTATGAAGTTTGGAGTTTCATGAATGTTGAGGGCATTAGCAACAAATACTGCAGCTTCATAAATATCCCACATAAGGTTGGTATTAATTAAAGCTGCAGATTATCTGCTGAATGGTTTTCAAGTGTACTCAGAAGAACCTGAAATGCAAAAGAAAGTTTGGGTTGTTCCGACTGCATTGCAGGTTATAAGCAGAAACTGAAGATTAACAAAACATGGAATTGTACCTTCCTTACATATCATGTACTGCAATGTACTACCTTTGAACTAATGAGTAATACCAGATATTCTTAACAAATCTCTCAATATGTATGTAACTCCTTGCAGCTCTAAGGGCTTGTGAGCTCAATATTCTTGTGTTTATCTGGTAAATAACTAACAGTGACTGATCAGGGTTATTTAAAAGATCAATATAGATAATGCATGTTTTACTACATGTCAGTGTGTAGTCTGCAGCAACAACACTACCACCAAACACGGGACGTTTTTATCAGCTACAAGGTAACAACAACAGGAAGGTTTTCTGTTGATAAGGTACGTCAAGTGTCCTTTAAAAGCTTCCAAAATAGATACAACATGCCATTTAAATGGGCATCTCCTGCAAGATAAATAGCTAGAGGGAGATAGTGGGCCTTACTTCAAATACTTCAGATCGAAGAGGTAAATATACACAAGAGGCTCAGATGAAAGATTATTTGACTGTCTGTCTTCACTTTGCAGGTACTGAATCTCAGGATCTAAGGATACAGTTGGATCCAGTGTAGGAAATGATACCAGAAAAGTCAAAGCCGAACAATCTGTGCGCTGACCTTTATGCCATTTGTCCCAAAACTTGGCCTGTAGTTGCTGCTTGACAGCTGGAGTTTTGCTGCTGACAATCTTTTCTAGCAGCACAACTAGAAGTCTTAATAGATCTATCACTCCTTTGCATGGATGACCAAATGCCGTCACCACAAGACAGTCAAACCGAGGATTTAGACCCTCTATCTCTTTTGCACAGTCCCAAGGAAAACATGCTGTCTGCATATGAGAAAGGAGTAGAGGCTGTGTCAGATCTCTCAAACCCCAAAGACAAATCCACTGAGTCTTTATCAAACGTTTCCAAATGCCTCTCTCAGGAGAAAAGCACAGGCTCTTCCAGCTATAACATGTCAGAGTGTTTACCACTTTGCTCCAAGCCTGCAAATGATGATGATTTTAGGGTTTGTAGCTATTTTGGCTTATCAGAACCTGTATTACCTCTTTTACCTCACTTCTCTCATGACCGTGTTTCCCCTCTATCTGAATCTTTGCATTTTAAACAAGAACCAGCCCTCTCCTTTTCACTCATAGAACACAATAGTACACCTGAACCTCTTGGGGTGTTGTCATCTACTTCTGAGGGTTCGACGGAACCATCTCTCACTGAGACTCTCTCCAGCTCAGAACACAGTCGAGCCATTTACCTATTAAGGTCAGTATCACATCAGTCGGATAGTTTAGAGAGTGATACAGCTATAGCTCCTGTGTCAGACCTTTATATTTTTGAAAGTGACACACAGGACTTCATCTTGAGCCCTAATCCCCAGAAGATTCAATGTCCTGAATACCAGACATTATCGCAAACTGACTACGATGCACATGTCCTGATGGGTGATTCAGACCAGGTGGTGACACAATGCCATTGTGGCTCTAGTGAGGAACGAGCTATGGTGGACTATGAGTCAGACGTAAGCCAACATGCAAAGATAAGACCCCATGCTGTGGATGCCTGTGAGGCAGGCTTGATGTCGGTAAATGATGGGAGTCGAGGGAAAGCAGAGGTCACTGATTTAACCCCCCAACCACGGCGAAGTGACAGCCCTATCGAGCTGTGGCTGGACGCATGCCAGTATCTAGCAGGTGAGGATACAGAAGATAGGGATGTTTTAGATAAGACGGGACATTCTTTGATGCAATGAGGGCTCACTGGTGACTTGTCTTTTCCCCCAGGAGAGTCAGGTTACAACCCTGATGGTAGCGACGGGATTGGCTGGTCCAGCGATGACACCAAAGGTTGGGGGCCACCTGTTGAGAGGTGGTCATCAGTGGACAGCTGGGCAAGTGCACTCTCAGACTGGGCCGGGATCATCGCAGCTCCACCAGAGGACTTCACAGCTGCCTTCACAGAGATAGGGGCTGAGATAGATGCTTTGACACAGGCACTAGCAAAGGTAAATACTCACATAGAAATAGAGACATCTAAAGAAGGAAAGGGTCAAGAGCCAGCAGCGCAGGCACAAACACAGCCACCCATGGGTGTCCAGGAACAGCCTATAGAGGCACAAAACATCCCAGAGAGCTCCGTCCTCTCTGGGCAGAGCTGCCTCGAGGGCTCACAGAGCCTTGAATCCTTGTGTGATTCAACAGCTACCACCACACAAGGAGAAAATGAGCTAGAAGAGATCCAGAGCAGCCAGGCTGAGCGCTCTCCATGCCCCACACAGCAGCACTCATCCATGGGATCATCCGGTGGTACGGTGGCCTCTCCTGGAGGATACGGTGTAGATGTGATACCTGGATCTACTTCTTTTGATGATCTGGACCTTTCTCATTTTGGAGGATTTGTCGAGTCAGACAATTTCATGAGCAATGACGAAGATCCAATCATACTGAATATAATAGAGGATACCGATTTGGAGGGACAAAATACACGTGGTGAGCTAGTAATTGAGGAGGTAAGATGACTTATTATATAGATTTAAATTTGACAGGTGGAAATGTGTGCTCTGCTTTATGTGAAACGCATGACATCTGAGTGCATATCACAAAACTAAACTTGGGGACGGTACATTTTTTTTGTGTTGGGTCAGACACACACATGGGCTTATTCACACACTCTCAAACACCCATCACTTTCTCTAAAGTCTGTGGCAGACAGAGCAATAGAGCAGTAGAAAGATTCACCCTTCACGATAGAGAGAATAACAGCGATCACCTTCACATCAGTCGTGCTGGCCAACAGATAAATCAGTCATGAGCTTTGGAAACAAACATTCCCACTCCTGCCCTTGTCAGTGTTGTCATACCTACAGTATTGATAGCCAGTCAGGAGGTACATAGAGAGTAAAATCCACGTATGAGACTCACGAGTATTGTCGCCTTGCTTTGGGTTGGAGCCACTTATTTTGCACTCATGAAGGACTCTCACCAAGGCTTGCTTCTGTATTATTGGATATAAGTCATTTGGCTCCAATTTTAAAGACTGACAGCTGTTTGTGCTAAAGGAAACGGAGGGAGCATGAGAGGAAAACTTCAGATGGACAGAAATGGCATCTAATAATAGCGGAGAGTTCAATAATAATAGCATGCATCCGTGGCGTGTCAGGGGGGAGAGATGAGAGGAGAGCACAGCTGAGGACTGAAACATGACCCTCCCTTACACTCTCTCTCTCTCTCTCTCTCTCTCTCTCTCTCTCTCTCTTTACATATGTACCCTTTAACACACCCATTCCCACCTCATCTCCTTTAAAACTCAGGATCAGGACGACAACAAGTCCATGGGCCTAGGAGACTGCTTTTGGTTGGCTTAGGTGCGCAAGGCATAGCTGGAGCTCCTGTCTATAACAGCAACAGTGTGGTCTCAGTTGCATGCAGGACACATGGACTGTGGGAGTGGATATAGAAGCATGGTGTTTCATAAACGTCTGCTTTGTGGCTCTATAGAAAGGTATGTGTTGAACAGATCTTAATGTTATGGCATGTTTTTGTCCTTTCTGTAGGATCTGCCTTTAAAATAATTACCTGTTTAGTGCTATTGATGCCAGCACTTCAACACTATTATTAGATTCAAGATTCAAAATCCTTTATTAATCCCACAATGGGGAAATTCACACTGTTGAAGCAGCAAGGGATAAGAGGAAAAGTAGAAGACACAGATTAACACACAATAATAAATATAAATATGTATTAGCATATGTGTACTATCATATGACTTTATACTATATCCATGTATACTATCATGTCTTTTACTCAAACGCATGACGATTATTAATATCTCAGACTCAGAAATATATATATATATATATATATATATATATATATATATATATATATATATATATATATATATATATATATTTAAATTACCTCACATTTTTATTAATATTTGTCTACTTTCCTTATCAGCCCTTTGGAGATGAAGTGTGTGAAGTGACAGATGAACACAGTGTCTCCCAGCCGGATTTGGTGGCCAAGCAAGAAGCCAAAAGGAGGTGTGGGCCAGCTGGGATTGATCGTAAAGGAACTGAACCTTCACCAGATCTTCATTTCGTCAAAAAACACACTCTGACAAACTCACAGGTTCCAGGTGTGCACGCACAACCAGGCATCCACACACACGTGTCATCTGACACTTTACCGGACCTTGACGGAGCATGTCAGTTGGGAGGTCATAAGTTTATTATGCCCTTAGCTCCTCTTGGTATCGGCTCCTCCCTCGTCTGTCGGACAAGCTGTTTGGAAGGAGATCAAACATGTTCCAAAAGGTCTCTCAATGACAACAGAAACCTTTGTTGTGATCACGTACAACCTTGTGTTCTCTGGCCAACCTTGGATGGGATAACTGAGAAAACATCTCTGGAAGTTGATGAGGATTTGATTCATAAAAAGGGAAATACAACAGACTCTGCTGAGAAATCTTCACCAGAGGGACAACTGGACTTTGCCCCTGTGAGGAAAACAATAATTGAGGAGATTCATGACCTCGGTGCAGAACTATCAAACTTGGCTGATGTCCCTGCAGATCATTTCATCATCTCAGAGGGGAACCGCATCGCATTCATAACTTTAGATCTAAATGACCCATTTGTCTCCAGGGCTGCAAAACCCATCGCCAAAGCCATACAATCTGAGTTGAATCTGAAAACAGCTGAAAAGATGCCACACAAAACCCACAAGTCCACCTCAGAGAGCAAAACACGCTCCAAAAAGGACAAAACAGGTGGTCATCATTATGGTGCACAAGTTTCCAAGAAACAGGAGAATGTATCTCACTATGTTTCAGCCCAGCAGGTCTGCAAACAACAAGAAACTCATCCTCTTACTGGGGAAAATCACACCAGTGAGAACGCTCCAGTCGGACTTGAGGACAAGGAGGCTAAATTGGTGATTGAGACTGGTGTAGCAACTGAGAAGGCGCCAAACAAGCCACACGGGAAGAAGAAAAAGAAACATGCTCCGAATGCAACAGGAGTGAAAAGTGTAGTTGAGCCACTGGTTGAAGTGGAGAATGGAGCAAAACCAAACACTGCAAAAGGAAGGATTGATATGTTTGAGGCCAAGATGGGTGCTGGGAAGGCTCAAAAGGACAGTGATCAGTCAGATGAGAAAAAGTCCCAGAAACCAGAGGCTAAAGCTAAAGCTTCCCGGGAAGAACTACCTCCACATCATTCAGATCATAAAGACCACCAGCCAAACAACTTCACCAGTCATCTGAACGATGATATTATTAAAAGACGACGCCTGTCAGAGGATAAGTTTGGAAAGATTGTCAGTGGTTTCGAGTCTAAACATCCGAAGCCAGAAACTTCCATTCAGACAAAGGGAGAGGAGCCCAAAGTAGATACCGGGGCAACTCGCAAAAAAGCGTACAGTGAAGTGGTCAAACAGAAAATCCCACCTAAGGAAGGTAAGGGATAGACCATTTTTATGCTAAACACTCTTCTATGAAACATTATAAACACAAGTTCACCTGCATGATGGTATGTGAACATCTCATAATAAAAGCATACTGTTTGACAATGTCTGCAGACCCCAAGGTAGTGCAGCCTATCCAGGCAGTGTCAGTGAGTGGGGACCCCCAGAGTCTGTGCCTGTGGTGTCAGTTTGCTGCTGTCTTCTCCCACCACACTGTCACCTGGAGCAGAGGGGACACTGTCCTGTCTGAGAGCAAGAGAAGGTATTTCATTTTACATGATTTTAATCTAATGTATTTTGTCCAATGTCATTTTTACACAATACTTTCACGTAACTCAGCTATACACCCCAAAGCACCAACCAGTCTCCTACCAGTGACTTACCACATACCTCATAACAAGGGTGTCACTTTGGTTTGAGAAGTGGGGGGCCACAAAACAGGGGGTGTGGGGGTCCTCTGCCAGAAAAAATATTTTCGATTTGAATCCTATTTCCTGCATTTCAAAATACATTTATTGGGACTATGGTGGTACAGAATCCAGGAAATAATGAAGTTGACCATAATGAAATTGTGCCAGAAAGAAGAGTAGCCTACTTTTCTTTATTGCTTAAAATAGTGGTCAATCCCTGAAATAGTGGCCAGTCCCTGAGACACATATATACATATATATATATATATATATATATATATATATATATATATATATATATATTACAATAACATAATATCAAACTAATTTGAAAGTGTGTGTGTGTACTAGCTACCACTTAGCTAGTTGGACAATCATTTATCCTTTACTTAGCTAACTAACTAAACTGTTTATCCATCACTTTTAGCTAACTATTACAAACATTAATGCTTAGCTTTAGCTAACATTGACTATTTCAACCGTATTACTTTTAGCTAAGAATTTTAACTTTTACTTTTAACTAAATAACGTTACTACAACTGTTTATCCATAACTTTAAGCTCATTATTACAAACGTTTATCCATTAACATTACTTTTATCTAACTATTAGCCTACAAACATTTATCCATTACTTTTCGCATATTATTTAAACCTTTCATGAAATACTTTTAGCTAAGCTAATTTAAATTGTTTACTACTTTTTGCTAACTGTTTCAACATCTCTGCTTGCTTGCTAGTTCACCTACTCTCACTGGTGTTCAGGTGTTACAGCTGACTCAATATGTGGATTCAAAATATGTTTTTTAAATTGTATAAAAAATGTATCTTTTTTAAATTAATTGAGTTAACTCCACAATCTTTCCACCTACCCCTGGAAAATACAAGTAGTCCTAAGAATCACTGATCTACAGCATGTTAGCAGACAGTAATATTTAGCATCAGGTAGGAGAAAAGTGGGCAGAAAATCGTATGCAACACTTTGACAGCAGGAATAAAGTATGGTTTTACATTTTGCTTTTTTTAAATCTATGCACAGCAGTCAGTCGCTTCTATTTTGTAACCTGCACTTTCATATATCCAGCTACCTTCACTTGTGTAATACTCTGTTCGACATGACCATTTTTCAAAAAGAGGAGCAACCAAAACAGTAAAATATCAGCAGACACAATTCATTTTGGAATAGGGCATAGAAGGGATCCTGGATTGTCATAATGTATATAATTAAATATCACAGGAAATCAAAATTTCAGATGCAATGCCACAGGGTTGTTGTTGTTGTTGTTGTTGTGAGATTAGTGGCTTTGTATGGTGCATTTTGTGACATTGTACCTTTCTCTGAAGTGCAGGGGACGAGAGCAGAGTGTCACTGACCATCACCAACGTTTCTCACAAAGACTTGGGCAAGTACCAGTGTCAGCTCACTAGTTTACATGGATCAGTCACCCTGGACTATCTGCTCACATATGAAGGTATAAATCATGATTTAACTATAAGAACTATCCAGAACGTAAATGTGGTAAAAAATGTGTATCCAACACAATATACAACAAAGAATGCATTTCTTATTTTTGACTATTTTACAGTGCTTAGTGAGATTGTCATCCCTCCATCTCCAAAGACCATCTCATGTGAGTTGTGATCTTAGATCCCTTATTAGTGTACACAGTTGAGCTGTAAAAGCCCGGCCCAGTTTGTTGTTTTGACGGATAAGAGATGACACATTATCTCTGCCTTTCTTTTTAAGCTGCCCCTGTAGAGGTTGGTAGTGAAGAAGAGGATGTCCACTGTTCCAGGCTGATTTTCAAAGAGGATTTTCTATCTGACCAACACTTTGGAGAGAACCAACATGCCAGCATCATCACTGAAAAGATCCACTTTGGGGAGGGGATGCACCGGCGGGCTTTCCGGACCAAGCTGCAGGCGGGTCAGATATCTCTGTTACTACCTGGAAGCTCCTGTGTGCTCAAAGTACACAATGCTATCAGCTACGGGACCAAGAACAATGACGAGCTCGTTCAGAAAAACTTTTCCTTGGCTGTAGAGGTAGGAACATCATGGGACTCTCCAAAAGTCCTTCATAGATCAAAGTGTAATTACATTATGTGCATAAAAGTCCTGGGAACCAAGCCCAAGCTCATTACACTTAATACTTTTTCTGCCACAAAATTATGGAAACGGGATGAGATAATTAATATATAATTGTGACATAATCACAATATTGCTACTACATTAATTTAATAATGCTTTGGACAATGCCTTTTTTCTTTAGTGAAAGAAGTTTTGTGACAAAATATTATAGACTTTGTTGAGAAGTGCCACATACAGTAAGTGTGTACTTACTAAGAGTTAAATGTTTTTGGCTCGACCTTTTCATGCAATGTCAAATTTATATTAGGCTACATCATATACATAACATGCAAAATGTGACAGTTGGAGCCATCAAGTTATCATCCCATTCTGAGTTTAAATACAATAAAACAGCAAACACAATCTTTTATCAAATATTTCATGAGAGAGTCATAGAGAGTCTTCTACTTATTATCATGTGTCCACAGATCTTCTAACATAGAAAGTACTGTAATTGACTTTTTTCTCTGTAGGAGTGCCACGTCCAGAACACAGCAAGAGAGTACATCAAGGCGTACAACACTGCTGCACAGTCTGTGGAAGCCTTCGGAGAGATCCCAGAGTGAGTGACACAAGCTGTAAACTTAGTGCACAGCATAAATCTCTGCCTTTATAGTATTTTAGAATAATCTAATATACTCATAGCTCAAGCAATTTTGATTCATGCTTCCACCAGGATCATTCCTATCTACCTGGTTCACCGTCCATCCAATGATATCCCGTACGCCACGCTGGAGGAGGAGCTGATTGGTGACTTTGTCAAGTATTCGGTCAAGGACGGCAAAGAGATCAACCTGAAGAGACGCGACTCGGAGGCAGGACAGAAATGTTGTGCTTTCCAGCACTGGGTCTATCATAAGACTGAGGGCAACCTGCTGGTTACTGACATGCAAGGTCACATAGATATTTTGAAATGTGTACAAGTTCAAAATGGGTTTTTTTTCCTGCAAATCATCATGTGCTTTAAATTACACTTAAACTAAATATCAGTCTGATTTTGTGGTTTTCAGGAGTGGGAATGAGGCTCACTGATGTGGGAATAGCCACCTCTAAGAAAGGGTGAGTATTTCTTTTGAGACCAATAATAGTTGCAAATTGTTGATACATGCAAATTGAAAGATACATTTTTTCTTTCTTTTTAGATATAAGGGCTTCAAAGGAAACTGTGCCACCTCCTTTATTGACCAGTTCAAAGCTTTGCACCAGTGCAACAAGTACTGTGAGATCCTGGGCCTCAAATCCATGCAGCCCAAACCTAAAAAGCCTGCATCTGCTCCGAAACCCAGACCCCAACAAGCCTCTGCTGCACCCAAGAAGAAAGTATTTGGGCCAACAGTGAAGGGCAAGTCATAATAGGAGGAGAATCTTGGACTACGTGTGTAATTTTTATTGAAATGGTGAGGGTTTTAAATAATTTGCTTCACTCATGCTGGACCTCGTCATGCAGAGTTTGGCCTGTCAAGGAGGAATCGGAAAGGTGTCCAAAGTTTTGCGCTGCAGAAGGCCACATGATGGAGAGGACAGATGTGTTTGACTCTGAAGAGAGCAATTTTTAC
This sequence comes from Perca fluviatilis, assembly GCF_010015445.1. NCBI lineage: Eukaryota > Metazoa > Chordata > Actinopteri > Perciformes > Percidae > Perca > Perca fluviatilis. Next base: position 22,477,215 of record NC_053128.1, on the reverse strand, counting down.
ACAACAAGCGAGAGTTTTTGCTTCATCTCGTGTTGAACATTTGAGAGATATATTTTATTTTATTGAGATTATTTCTGGAAGACACTTTATTTCACGAGTCTGTAATCTCCCATTACCAGATTATTCTCACATTGGAGTATGGTCTGGCTACACCGCCTATCTATTCTAGGGATGAGGGGGGGGGGGGAGCTCTGGCTTGTTTGTAACTTGCTACTTGTTGCTTGTAACAGATTAATTTTCCAATTTGGGATTAATAAAGTCCATCTATCTATCTATTTCTTTAAACCAGTCACAACCATCTTGGGCGACACTAACCCCCTATAGCAGCAATAAGGGAAGGGACGTCTGGAATGTGAGAGATCAGCAGTCTTTATCCCAGCAATTTGCATCCGTTGAGCCAGACTGGGAAAACTGTGACAAATTTAACAAACACTTAAAAATGATGATGATAATGATGAGTTTATGGACAGTGTTGAACTGTGATGTCTTAGAGATTTTAATTTGTGATGAGTTTTTATTGTTTTTCTACTTCGGTGATGTCTTCAAACTATTAGTTCATTAAATTAATGAACTTGTTTATTAATTGAATAGAGGAAATGTCTTTTAAGTAGGTTGTTTGATAAAATACACACAGTAGAGGACACGTCTTGTTTTGGATTCAGTATGAGTGGGCAATTTTCGTGTATTTGGTGGGTGAGGTGACAAAGATAATTGCATTTTCAGTTTAATGTTAGATTATTATAATGTTTTCTTTTCATTACGTAAAAGCTACTGATTCAGGATAAGCTCATTTTTTTATTCTGGAAACAACACAAATACATTTTGTACACACACAAAGTATGCATTTGAATGTATTCACTGACAAATGTGAAGATTTATTGATTTATCATTTAATTGTCTGGTGTAATTCTGATTGTTAAATAGATTTTTAATGTCTGGCATCATTTCAAGGATCTATATGTTACCGGTCCAGCTCAAACTGAGTGAGAGAAATGTAAAACCAAATCCAGAGCCTACTTACACACTCAACCACATACCAGCTATTCAAAGGCAGTCTCAAACGGTCTCCATATAATAACCCTCTCTGTTCGACTCTCATTGTTGCTTTTTGAATCCCTGACTCAAATTGCAGACATGGTTTTCAGCTTGCAGCTATGGCCAGTGTGTAATCACACAGTAGATCTTTGTTATTAAAGAGATGTTGCTGGTTCAAGATGCTTTGTGATTGATTTTAGTCAAGTTAATTCAACTCACATTTCCATGATTTTGACACGGTGTCTATGTTTGTATGCAAATATATACTTGTCTTTGTACACAGGACTGTGTTTGAAGGTGGTTTTTAATATGACTATTACATCTTTCTCATGAATAGATCAAGTTCACTCTATAGCAACAGACAAAAAAAACACTTTATTTATGTAATTTGCATGGATGAAGACCATTGTGCAATCATAGTAGATGACTCATTTACATGTTGGAAAAAGTTTGAATGATGACAACACAAGAAATGGCAGCAGCATGAAAACAAATGAGTGCTCTATTTCTATTTATACTTACAGGAGAAGGTCTCCAGCAGCAAATTAGCACCTCAAACGCTAAAGAAAGTGGGTCACACTCAGAGGCTTAAGATCATGTAGGATGTTGGTACGTAACACACATCTATTTTCATCTCTGCCCCTCCAGCATGGTGTAACGTGTCCTTGATGTGTTTTTAGGCTTTACAGAATGAATGAGGAAACTATTACAAAGCTACAAAAAAGACTACAAACACAAGGAGAAATAAAAATCCAATCAGGAAACTGAGGACTATGCTGAGGTCTGTTTCACACTGTAGCTATTTAGTGTGAAAATGGCGTTTGAAACACAGGACACAAACACCATTGTCACACTCCACAACTCTAGAGGACAATATTTACTGTAGATACTGCAGACGGAGAGGTTAATACTGGTGGATGGGCGACCTGGTGAAAGAAGGGGGAAAAAAAAGTAGATTTGTGACGTGTAAAATCAATGAGGAGCAATGGAGAGAGTTAAAAGTTTGAAAAGAAACACAGATAATGTTAAAGTACACATGGTGTTGGTGTGTAAGCCTGTGAAAACCCCAGGCTGAAATCACACTAAGCTATGATTTATGACTATCCATGCAGCACTTTAATTTTGTACCCATAAATATGCAGAAATAAAACGCAAAAAGAAAACAGAAAAACAATAGAAAATGGAGGAAATAACACTGAGTAAATACACAAGGCTTATCCAAAGTGTCCAAAGTCCATGTTGTTTTTTACTGATTGTGGGGATGACTGTAGCTGTGTGAGAGAGTAAGACCACATGTGTGATCCTCACTTCTTTCTATATAATAAACATTTTTGCATTCATTTTTCTAAAACTGTAATAGAGTTGTACATAGAGTTGGTTGGGACTGTATGCCACATTAGATTCCTTGTTTCTGCTTTTAACTATTATATAACATTTCTGAGCTGAAATTGCAACCAAGTTTGTTTTTTTATTGGTAAATTGATCATAGTTCATTAATTAATAAATCAATTACCAACTTTACTAATAACAATTTGATGAAAACATTACTAAAGGATTTAAACTTATTGCAGGACAACAACCAACTTACCTCAAGTTTCTAAAGTAGATCCTCTTTCCAGGATTCATGAATTCGTACCCAGTGGTCACTCTCCTGCTTCTGACTCTCCCAGCTTCTTCTCTGCTCCATCCCTCTCGCTACAGCGTATCTTCTTGTCAGAGTGTTTCCAAACAGTTAAAAGTCCAGTTGTGCGTCCGGAGCAGCAGGTTCTTGAGGTGATGTGTGGTGCGTTTGGGTTTGATGTTGTCCCGTTCCAAGTCCTTATGTAGACAGAGCAAGGTTTGGACAAACAGCCAGTTCCACATTAGTGATAAGCTACAGGGGAAGTATTGATCGACCCTGACCAGAGGTAGAGGGTGAGCAGTGGAGGAGGGGGAGACAAAAAAAACTGCCTCGGTGAGGCAACAGGGCCTTAATACCAAGGTTTCACTGAAAGTCACCGTGAGCTGAATGTAATGGGTGGTGGTTCCTGACAGAACAAATTGGAAAATCGATGTAATAAGTAAGTACGGTTTATTCATATAGCACTTTTCACAGAAAAAAAATCACAAAGTAGTTCACAATAAACAGAAATACAATAAATAAAAGACTTAAGAATACAAAGGAAATCAGACAGCCATAAGATACCTTGTCTAACCAAAAGCCTGTTTGAATAACAACGTCTTCAACTGCTTTTTAAAAGAATCAACAGAAATTAAACAACTTAAGGAGAGGGGAGGTACATTCCACAGCCTGGGTGTCACTGCTTGAAATGATCGATCCCCTCTGGTTATAAAATGAGTGCGGGGGACCACTAACAACATCTGAACTGATGACCTCAGACTCAAGACTCTAATAAAATATGGAGTTTGGTGGAGTTGAAGGGGCCAAAAAGTCAGCAAGGTACACAACCAGTAGGCAGATGTTTGGAGTAAAATTAGACACTCATAAAGTAAAAGCAAGTCAAAGAGTGAAGTCAACACACAAGTTACATCCTAACTCTAATTATCCGAAAGCAAATGTTTCTTCTTTGACAAACTCCATTTTATCTCACACAGTGGTTGTACAAATCCTTAGTAGTTAATAATTAATGGATAGAAAATAGTTAAAAGATACACTAAGGATCAGTTTCATAATAAAAATATGTCACCTAAGGCAGATTATGAAAGAGCATCCCTTTAACTAGAGGTCGGATATGTGTCACTCTGCTCAGTTTTGACCCTCCAAAGCCCAATGTTAAATCAGTGATTCCCAACCAGGGGTACTTGTACCCCCCGAGGCACTTCCGTAGTTGCCAACCAGTAACTATACCAATCTAAGCATGGTAGGGGTCTGTAGGGGCCATTACCTTTTCATTTTATACACATGGCAATGAGCAAAAACACATACACTTTCTGAAGATGTCTGTGTTTGAAATTATGTAGATTAAGAATGACTTTCGACAACTTTAATCTATTATTAAAGATGCTGTACTATTGTAAAAAGATAGTGTAGACTAGTGTCTGACTTTATACAATCTTACAATGCAAAATGATGATTGTGATTGCACTGCACAGCATTAGGTCACTGCAACCTTTGTTTCTATTCAAGATATAACAATCACCTGTACGTTTAATCATCTAAAATAGTTAGCTACAGATTGGCAATGCAGTAAATCATATAACATTAAATCACAATTTACACTACTGTCACAGACACTTGCTACATTTTGACAGTAATCAGAAAGAAGCAATGCTGCTCACCATGTGATGTTCAAACCATTATGTTAAATTGCTAGTGTTTAAAAGGAAGAATGTAGCAACAATTAAAATAGAATATTTGACAGGTTTGTCCACCTGGGACTTAGCAGAGGAACATTAGAGTTGAACATTAATCAGTATTTTGAGGATCCACTTTTGGTGCAGGTCATTGATTTAACTTCCATCAGGGTTTCATTGAGGTCAGTGCTGTGACCTAACATAGAAACAGAGGGATGTGAGAGACTGAAAACCAACGAAATGTGTTTTTGCTTTCTTTTAATTCATACTATTAACAGTTCAAATTTACTCTCAGTTGCACTTTGTGACATTATTTTTCGAGCAGGTGGATCTAAAGAAGAGTTGGCTCTTGGTTTGTTTGTGACCAGATTGAGGATAGCAAGGCTTGATAAAATGTCCCCAGACAGGCAGGGTGGCTTTTATTTGCTTGTCCTTGGAGCTGATAACTTCTAGATTGCCTGTGTGAATGAACTGAGGTCCCTTCACCACACCACGTGCACTGCACACATCAAAAAAAGAGGCAGGGGGAAGTTAAAAAAGTCTCATTAATTTCTCAAGAGAGGTGCTTTTATCAGAACAATCTCTCTCAGCAGCAGCACCTATCCATAAATTAAAAAAAAAAAAATTTTAAACTCTGTGACCTTCTGTGAAAGAAATATGTTGGTACATTAAAAATAAAATTCTGATTCCTAGCTATACAACTGCTAGTGTACACTTAAAGGACCATTCCGGTATTTCTGTACATTTCAAGTCAGAAATTATTAAAAGTACAAAGGTCATTTCAGATTGGTATGAATAAACTGGCAAGTATGAATCTAGATGAATTCTCAGAATGGCCCTTTTCAGAGTTTTTTAATAAAATGTATCACTTTAAATTGCTTTAAGCTGCTTATACATTTTAAATACTGTTCGGTAGGTTTGTCTATAACAATACATGCTAATTTACAAGATGTTCATGTTTTATATTTAAATATTAACTTTTGTAAGGAACTAGTAACTAAAGTGGTCAAATAAATGGTGTAAGAGTAAGTACAATACTCTCCCCTAGAGTGTATTGGAGTGAAAATATAAAGTAATGGATACACTGAAGTAAAGCATGAGAACATTTTTACTTAAAGTTGTACTTAAATACACTACTTGAGTAAATGTACTTAGTTACTTTCAATCAGTGCAAAAAACAAATTAATCATAGAACATTTGTGGAAAACCTAATGTTCATACAGGACTGTTAAGACAGTAACTAGTTACCAATCTACTTTCATCTATATGATATATTTATGGATCTTATGTTTCTACTTCAGGTATGAGGAAAGTCCAGTCATATTAACTCAAACAACACACTGGGAAGTTTCATTTTATTTGACCGAAGTTAAATGAACCACAGAGAGTTCCAGAGAGTGGTGGAATCTTTAACAAAAGTGATATTTCCCTTCATTCATTAAAAAAAAGGACTAATCTTTACGGAGTCAGTTTGAGTGGTGGGACCACAGGAGAGAGCAAACACGAGGGAGGGGAGGGGGGGGGGGGGACAAAAGAAGAGAGAAAATCGAGAAGACTAAAAGGATGTGAAGTCTCTGCTTCACTTCTGTCAACTTTTTCTACCTTAGCAGCAGCCCAGATTTACAGACTATTTATATTGCACCAGGAAAGTGCTCTGAATGGAGAGGAAAAAAAAGAGAAAAGAATCACATTCAAGTTAATGACAAAAGACATACAACAGGCAAAATTACCTCAGAGTGATCTATAAAGTGCCCTTTAGGTTCAATTGTGTTAGAAAAAGGAGAGAGAGAAACAAAAACATAAAGAAGAAAAAACTTTTTCTATGTAAGAAACGTGCTGCTTTATGTTCAGTGGCAATCACAGCTTTTCTCTCAAACACTCACGCGCGCGCACACACAGCTTCATTTTAGTGTTGTTGATCAGTAATACTTCTGTTAAGTTCATACATATATTTTTATATCATTAAAGAACCCTCCCCACTCCCAGAACAACTTACAGCATTATGAACAGCAACAGGCATGAGAATATTAATATAAATGTCTCAGAGAAACTATCCCTACGTTTTAGTTTTGCCTTCTCGACCTTGAGACCGTGCACGTCCAAATTACTACGATGTCGTCAAAGCAAAAACAAGATACAGTTTCATGCTGCTTTCATAGCACTACAATAAAAAAAAAACATTTTATTCAATACATTTGCTATGACCGTAACAAATGATATGGATCATTTTTTTCCCAGACTAGCCAGATTTACACTTCACACAAAATGTCATATAGAATTGTCAAAATAGTAAACATTGTTCATCAGTACAAATACGTTAAGAGTATTTTCCTGCAAGAATTATACCAATGATTTAAAAAAGAAATCTGTTCCATGATGACAAAATAACAACAAAAAAATGAGTATCTTATACCCTATTCGTGAATCCTTTCCAGTGGCTAAAAAAAAAGGCTGCAGCGGAGATTTCTGATCACACAACATATAGACAAGGCTCTACGGAGGGGTGTGGCTGATTTCCTGAAATGTGATTGGCCAGCATTCCTAAGGTAACCTGGTGTTGGTCTAAGGATTTGAGAGAGCTGTGATCATAGTGCCATTGCCGTTTCTTAAGAGAAATAGTGCATGTAGGAGCCAAACTAAGGCCATGCTAAATCCCCTCCACTGACGGGTGCTTGAATACTGTGCTATAGTGTACATAAAGTAGCTATTGAAATGCATTAGTGTTTTCCAGCACTGTAGATTTTCACAGGACGAGGGTAGAGGGGGAAACAAACGACAGCACAGGGGCCAGCTCATTCATTGCTCATGCCTGTGGATAATAATTTCAGCATTCAACAGTGCGACTCCCGTTCTTTCCCCAGCACCTTTAAGAGTGACCTACCCACTCTAAAAGAGATTTAAAGATGTAGGCATATTGGCTTGACAAATCGCTGTACGGTCTCAAGCCACCGTGCTGTGGAAGTGGCTCACAGTCAGGCATTACAGTACAACATGCTCGCACAGAACTGCTACAGCAGCTGGTTTGAGATCCCTGTGGCTTTTTGTTTCGTTTATTTTTTTGTTTGTTGGTCGGTTGGATGCAGTCAGAGGCTGCTGTCGTTAGTCGACCCCCTCGAAGCCCTGCGCGTTCTCCACAGCCATGAGCAGTTTCTCTCTCAGGTCCTCAAATGATTCGTAAGTGGGCAGATCCAAGCGGTTGAAACTGGGAAGAGAAACCGTTTGACAAGTTACAAAAAATGAACATGGCATTTGGTTTCAAAATGAACTTGACTCTTATATATTTTTAGCCATGCGAGCTAAATGGCTTCATGGACAGCAATGTTGGTCGATCGGTCCACTTTGGTCTACACTGAAACTGAAGATTGACTGGCACAAAATTTGGAACAAACATTCATGGATCCCAGACAATGCATCTTAATGACTTTTGTGATCCCCCGACTTTTCATCTAGCGATCCCAGCAGGTCAAATTTGTAATTTGTCCAATACTTTAATGACCAAACACCTTTAGAACTTAAGACATTCCCATCAGCCTCAGCTGTACTTTGTGTTTGTATGCTACATACTAAACTAGGATGGTGAACATTGTAAACATTACACCTGCTTAGCATTAGCATGTCAGCATAGTCACATGCTGACATTAGCATTAAGCTCAAAGCACCATTGTGCCATCTGTGTGTGTGTGTGTGTGTGTGTGTGTGTGTGTGTGTGTGTGTGTGTGTGTGTGTGTGTGTGTGTGTGTGTGTGTGTGTGTGTGTGTGTGTGTGTGTGTGTGTGTGTGTGTAGAGTAATAACATACCATGTGTGAGCTCTTGGCAACTTATCTGGTGTTCCCCACTGCTCGATTGTGAACAGCTGAGGTCCATTAGAACCTGGCACAAAACAAAAAATTATAACTATGATCACCCAGTTGAGAAATAGAATTACTTTAATTGGACCACAAATTTAACCTCTAAGTATGTTCAATAGATTCAATCATTGGAAGAGAAACAGGAGGAAGGATTATAATAAAAAAATATCATGCAGTATTTTCTCACACTGATGTCATGTAGAAAAAATAATCTAACATTTTAGCATTCATAGTATCGAACATTTTTGGTCATTCCTCATCAGTTTGACACATTTATCTATCTGTATGTGTACAGTCATAGTAATCCAATTCTTGGAACTGCAACGGTTGACTTCTCTCACTGTTACATAAAGTCCAGGCCTTGCAGTTAAAACACTGAATATATGATTTTTAAAGAACTGGTACTGATATGCAAGCAGGAAGTAAAGGAAATGTGTAGTTATTTGTTGAGGTAACGTACCATAAAGCTCGGCAAAGCCATTCATGGGCACTCGTGACGTCCCCGTAACAAACTGGAGGAGTCGGATCCTCTTTTCAGCATCCATCAACAGGACAACCTGATGACAGAGGAGAGATAAAATCTCTCTGTGATATTTATCAAATAGTTCACAGAATTCATTAAGGAAATACTAGTCTCTACCCCCACAACAACAACAAAAACTTATTTATATGATAATTTGTCATTTCTACAATTACAACACAGGAAAAGGTGATGAATTCATTCAAAACAGCAATGCCTGTGTGTGTGTGTGTGTGTGTGTGTGTGTGTGTGTGTGTGTGTGTGTGTGTGTGTGTGTGTGTGTGTGTGTGTGTGTGTGTGTGTGTGTGTGTGTGTGTGTGTGTGTGTGTGTAAAATCAAAAAACTAGGGCTGCACAATTAATTGCAATTTTATCGAAATCGCAGTATGGACTAGTGCAATATACAAATCGCAGGGGGGACACAATATTTTTTAAAGGCAAAATATGTGTCAAACCATTCTGAATTTAATATTGTGGTGCTGCAGAGACGTCCACGCCTATAAATCGTATCCTACAGACTAAAGAAACAAATCTTTGTTTGGTACAGATCCTCACAATTTTTTTTACATGTATTCTTTTTTTAATGAAAAGGAGAATAATGATAAAAACATTATAATTTCCTCCATTATCATGAATCATATCGCAATCGCAATATCAGTCTAAATAATTGCAATAAGATATTTCCCTCATATCGTGCAGCCCTACAAAAAACCCAGCACAAATTCAAACAGAAGCCGTTTGATCCAGGCTCTTTCATCAGTGCAAACAAGCCTGTTACTTGCAAACAGACTTTGATCTCAAAAGCAAGGCCAGCAAACCTGTCGCAGGCTGGACGGAGGGAAAGATGACTGCTACCAACTTTTATTATGAAATACCCGTGACTAATATGTGGCAACATGTGGCTGGTGTGTGGATGTCGTACCTTCCAGAACCACTGTATAACAGGATGGTTGGGACAGTAGCCGTTCTTGTAAACAGTGTGTTGCCTCCAGTCGTTGACGTCCACGTCACCTAGACCACACATGAGCAGCTACACGGAGGGCGAGGGAGAAAGAAAATATTAACAACCAGTGTCACTTTCTGTTGAAATGCCAAATTGCACAAAAAGTGTATTGTAAATACAGGTCATGGTCTGAGAACTGATTAAATAAAGGACCCATTCTGTACCTCCAGTTCGTTTTCATCAAAGATCTTGATCAGATCTATGAGAATGAGCTCAGTGAAGCCCTGAAAATGAAAACAAAAACAGAATTAAAACAGAATTCTATTGAAAGTTCTATTCCAGCAACACAAGGACAGAAACTCCCACTAAATAATTGAGATGTTAATACATTTTGAAAGCTACAAATATTAAAAGGAGGAGGTTTAGGTTTAGAGTCAGAGGGCCTCAGGCACGCCAACCCAAAGTCAGTGGTCACATTGCCCCCGAGTGGCGACTGTATTATTGCACATAAATACCTCCAGGAAGGCGTTCATCTGCTTCTGGACCCGGTTGACAAACCTCCACTGGATGACCAGGCTGTCAGAGGAAAAATTATTGACATTTAGATAATTTTTATTGTAACCATTGCTAAAAGCCAGTAACTATTCATGTGAAGAAAATGATTTTTCATGTTCTTACTCAATGTATTCCTTTTTGTTCTCATTGGTCACCACCATGTCTGAGCCGCTGGGCTTCAGGTCGACCTGGTACGTCTGAGAAAGAAAAGAAAAAACACTCCAGATACCAAACTACATGACTTTACTGAAACTGTATATGGTGACTGATTATGGGCGTGCACACCTGTCCAAAGTTGTCCTCGTCAATACAGAACCTCAGGTCCAGCTCAGTGGGATCATTCTCCAGGATCCACTTCAGCGAGTTGTAGTATTCGCTGTCCTGCAGGGATGCAACGCGGGGCAGATCAACGTTACACACTGAGAAAATGCAGTGGCTTTTATTTGCAAAATTCATTCTTGGCTGTGTTAAATTTGTATGCATTTCCAATCAAAATCAACAACCCTGTGGTCAGTGTTGTTGTAGCTCAATTGCTAGTCTCGCATTGCCAGCCCTTCCTCCTCAGCGCTGCGGAGGAGGGTCTGGCTAGTCCACACAGCATTCCGGGATGGGAGAAAAATGTGCTCTGGTTTACTGGCTTGGCTTTAAACCAATCACAATCACAATTGTCAAGGGCCCCAGTGCCTCTGCAAAATAGCCTCAGGAAGGAACTTGTTTATGTGCAACATGTGCACGTTCAAAGTTGTTTGCAAACTCAGATTGGACAGATAGTCTAGCTAGCTGTCTGGATTTACTCTGCAGAGATCTGAGGAGCAGTTAACCATAGTCCTCAGAAATCCACCGGAGTTTAAAATGCCAACACAAAGAAAGCCTAAGGTAACGGAAATCAGGACCAAATGAGGGACATATGGCGGAAATTCCGGCAGCACCTGAACAATCCCGAAAGTGGAAGGTCGTGTATATAGACTACTCAATTGTTAATAGAAAAAAAAAAAAAAAAAAAAAAGGATGCGGATTGTTAAAATAATAAAAATGAATTATATTAATATATTTATTAATTAATATATATTAAAACATTTCAGTCTATTTCACAAAGTCAAACAAACAATCAAAAATAATATACGAGTTAATTTAATTTAGTAGCAATGAGATCTTACCACAGACTCCATGTCTTTAAGGGAGATCTGTTTTCCCAGCATCATCTTGTAGAAGGGTCGGATGAAAAAACCTAAGAAAGCAGAAAATAACACTGTGCTGTAACTTTATGTGTGTGGTAAAAAAAAAAAAAAAAAAAAAAAAAAGTTTAAAAAAAAAATTGTGAAAAATGAAAATGTTGCTGAAGAGTTGCAAATGCACATAACAACAAAATATAACATTTCAGTACATTTCTAGTGACAGGATCCAAACTAAAGCAGCTTACCATCCAGTAGTTTTCCATGAAACACAGCCATTCCTGCCACACGTCCGATGAACTTGAAATAGGAGAGGTGATCCTCGTTGCACAGGCCAGAGTTGGGATTGATTTGGAGTGTGTAGTTGTCTCTGCACAGACGAGAGAACAGAGGAAGAAAGTCCTTTAGATGGTTTCATTTCCAGGTTAGTCATTAGTGCTCGCAGCAATCGGTGGTACCAAATACAGAAAACTTTGTTTCTTGACTGAAATTTCAGTGTTATTTTGCAGCTGCAAGCTGTAGAAACAGAACAGAAAAGAAAATGGATTGGATGACAGTAGAGGGGGACACACCTTTGCCCTTGATTTAATACAATAAACATAAATTACCTCACTGAAATAATCTTGATTTTATAAAGTACGGCTGTGATTTATCTGATGAGTTTTCATTAGTGTTCCAGACATTTTCTTTTTTATGATATCCATAGTGCTTTATGCCAGGTCACTAGACACTCAACTGGACTCTGCTTGTCCTCTTAATGTTGATCAACTACTGCTCCCAGCTGAGGGGGAAATCTTAAGTGTTTTTTTTTATAGCAGATAATGTAAAATGTGTTATATTTTCGCTCCTTACCATGGCAACAAAACCGTGCATGATTCACACAGAATGGAGCATCTCACTCATTTCGCAAAACACTGTTCAAATATTACATGATATGGTTTTCGCTAAAACTGTTGTGTGACTTTAAAAGCTTGGTTAAGAGCAACGTTTTTCATTCAAAGTGTCTTTATGCACCCAGGAGCAAACACACAAGTGGAGACAGAAAACTTTAAGTGTGGTTGCTAAGCATCGGCTTTTATTTAATTGGATCTGCATGATAATGTTAAGACAAAATAATAAAAGTTGCTGTGATGAATAATCCCAGTGTGGATTAATTTGAAAAGGTTTTAATCATAGTCTTATTTATTTTTATTTTTTATTTTTATTAAATCAGGCAAACGTTTAATTAAAGTAAGGGGTTCTTTTTTAAATGTCCCTGCCTTTTTAACAGCTTGATTTGGATTATTTATGCTTTGTTATCTTTGCCCTAGATGAGAAAAAAATGAGAGAGAATCAACAGAGTGATCATCCACTAACGATGGTGCCAGGAAAAGGAACAGAACATAAGTCACTTTAATTATGTGAACCTTTGCTGTATGTGGGAAAGGATGGCTTTTTGAATGAGAGGAAAAGTTAATCAGAGTAAAAGGAAACTTTAACAAGTCTCATAGGGAAACAACACGGATGCTCTAGCTCTTTTGCTCTCTTCAAGCAACCAGACGCTTCGCAGAACACAGGAGTCGCTGAGCTACCGCTGCCTCGATCTCTGCCTCGATCGCTTATTTTGTTTGTGTTATTGTGTGATTTCGGTGCTTTAAAAAGGTTAGGAACTAACAAAACTAACAAACAAACTAACCAACTGTGGCAGCGGCAGACCAGCAACTCCTGTGTTATGTGAGGTAAAATTACCGTTTTTGTCAAAAGGAGTCTGGTGGCTTTGACAAGAGCAAACGGCTTCGGTTCCCGTCAGAAAGGGCTGTTTGACGGCAAGGTAAAGCATACACTGAAACGGATATCTATTTATTTATTTTTTTAAGTGGGCCTTTTTGTAGGTGGCTAAATATGTTTAGCAGTTTCCATTAGTCCACAGCAGTACATTGCTTAGCTTCTGTGTCAGTACTCCTGCCTGCTTATCCAAACTGGGGGCGTGCCAACCGCCATCTACTGGGTAATACACTGACTATGGATAAGTACCTCATACAACCCCACTTCAAAAAATCGGAACAATCCTTTTAAGACTAAGCCCTGCGTCATATCCTCTTTTTCAGTTAGAAGCAGCTCTGTAGATCTTAAAGTCAGCACACACAACAAGCAGAGACTTACGTAGCAGAGTATTCAAACAGGCCGTAGTAAGGATTGAACATCTCCTTCGATAAGAGGAAGAACCACTCTCTGGCCACACCGCCGTAGTCCAATCCTTTCTCGGACTCAAACTCGATCCACAGCCGTGACTTCAGAACATCAGGCCTCTTCAGGGACATGATTCGACGGTACGATTCCTCAAAGATGTTGTTCCTGTGTAACTTCATCTCGAATCGGTTGGGAATGTCAGCCTAAGATAGTTCACATAGAACTCACTTTAATGCAAATGAAAAAAACATGCTGTAGTAAATTCAGGTAAAACTAAACTAGGGCTAAAGTAGGTAGAAATATGTGACCTTGGTGCAAAAGAAAATCCGGGGATTTAACCGACGACCACCTCGTCACAAGCTCGCTTCTCTAACCACGGTCTATAAGCTTGCATAGAAATTAATCTCAGTTTTTTATTATTGTTATTATTGCTACTATTTACCCAAGATTAGATTCCAGCATTAGAAAACAACAGTTAGGAAAGAAAACCGGCAGTAACATTAAATTCTGCACTCCACCTTCCAAATGTCGTCACGAAAAAATGGGAAATTATTGATATGAATATTTAGCATGCGATAAACATGTCAAACTCAGTCCCGCAGTGTCAAGGCAGTGTAAGGAAAGTTGAAGTATGCAATCAATCAAAATTCTTGTGTGAGGAGAGGATGTGAGGTTTCAACCAAATTTAGCTTTGTTATATAAAAAATAATAATAATAAAAAAAAAAAGGACACCCAAGACAGATCAAGACAGATCTGTATTTTTAAAATCGCTTCTTACCGGTTTCTTCAACTTCTTCCTGAAGTAGTCGTACTTCTGCTTGAACTCTCTGGAGTAGGGAACAACCTGCACAGACATAAAGCAACACAGCTGATCAATGCTCAGTTATAAACATTTGGCTTGTAATGTAAATGTGTTTAACAGGAAAACTTAATATGCTTCGATTTCTTATTAAAACAAACAAAAACTAAAAACTACATGGAGTGTAACTTTGGGAGAGGAGTCTGCAACAAGGGAGAAGAATATCTGAAGTGGTACACAGAGTGACACCAGGGTGTCGGCATGTTAAGTGACAACGGCAGCGATGGAGTGATTTATCTTTGTTGCACAAGGACACTGAGGCTGATGACAGAGTGTGACAGATAGAACCCCAATGTTAAAAGAAGAACTTGTTGTTGTCTGTGTAGCAACACTGCTGTGTCAAAAAGACTCTCTAAAGTAGTGTGGGGGGGAGAAGGAGGAAACTACTCACAGGTCCTGTGATAGCCGGACTCTGCAGACGAGGGTCCTCCCACTGTGTGTTCTTGGTATCTGGATGAAACAAATAAAATTAACACAAGCTCTTTAGGTAATAAAAGGGTTCACCGAGACTTCAGGGTAAGCTAGTGTCAGTCATTTGACTGACAATAAATCACCAAGATGTTTAAGAATTGATTATTAATTTATTTCATTTATTGAGAAAAAACCTTAAACATTTGCTGGTTTCTCTCTTTTCACATGTGAGGATTTTCTACTTTTCTCTGTTTTATATCAACGTAAACTAAACATCTTTAGGTTTTGGACTGCATTATTTGAAGAGTTCACATCTGACTCTGGGAAATGTAAAGAGCACTTTTTCACAATTTCTTTCCCAAATTACTCAATTAATCCAAGAATTTATCAACAGATTAATCAGTAATGAAAATACTTGTTAGTTGCAGGCCCTCTTTAACACTCGTATGACCATACAACTTTCATTTAAGTGGCATCAGGCCATCATACAATACATCCTCAACCGTATGACCGGTCCACTGAGTTTCTGCTGTAATGGACGAGGTGCTTTGCGGTCCCGCACTTAAAAATCTGTGGCTGCCATGCAACCACTACACACTATAAAAAGTAATTTAAGAGAAAGACAGATTAAGTATGACACACATGACCAAATGCAAGCATGGAAGACACAGAAAGTGGCATGATGCAGTCGTCTTACTGTGGTCAATGTAGAAGGTGCGTCCGTCTGAATGAATTCTTTCTTCCCATCCAGGCTAGAAGGAACAAAAAAAGAAGAAGAGTGAGAAAAAGCTAATTCACCATTAGACAGTACTATTAAAAACAGGCCATGCTCAAATAGTAATTTAAAATCCATCCACTTTTTTTGTCCTTTTTTATTTTATGCTTGATTGAACTTGACTTGGGTATTAAATGGTCTGAACACTGAGGCAAGCTCAATCAAACACCACAAAAGGAACTAAAAGGATTTTCTCTCCTATTTGAGTCAAGGTCTGAGACGTCAGCAAGGCAGGGATACGACCACAACATAAAGGTTAATAACCACTACTGGTTCAAACCAGTACACCACCACTGACACGGTGACCACTCAGTACAGTCACACACACACACACACACACACACACACACACACACACACACACACACACACACACACACACACACACACACACACACACACACACACACACACACACACACACACACACACACACACACACACACACACACACACACACACACACACACACACACACACACACACACACACACACACACACACAAAACAGTAGATTGAGAGAAAGGGGTGGGGAAAGGGACCGAGTCTGACAATGTGTCAAACAGGGTGAACCTAACAGTAAGTATGCTGCTACTACATGAGAGGAGAGACCAGATTGAAATGCTGATAACACATGCAGCATACAGCCAGTTCCTTCCTCTAACATGTATAGCTCCTTTCTCTCCCTCCCTCTGCCCCCTTTGTTCAACCCGGTTCTCCTCCTTCAGTGCTTCTTGTTCATTCTCATTCCCTCCCTAACAAATGCCCGGTGCGCCTTGCCTCGATCCACTTTCCCGACTCGTCTTATCTGTGCCTCAGACACTGAAACGGGTACACAGACATGGAGCAGTCGGAGGGAATCCCAGGAGAATGGTCAGGAGCTCCAAATGTTAATCATAGAAGTGGTGGTGCAGGAGGGGGCACACAGAGAGAGGAAGTGGGGTAAAATACTTATGATAAAAAGGAAGGGAAAGGTACAGCCCATCCATGCCGGTCATGAGAGAGATAGAGAAAAGATACAAAGAGAGAGAGAGAGTAGAACAAAGAAAAGAAAAAGAAAGCGCAAGGCTGTCTGCAGGCATTTGACCAGACCGAACCAGACAGGTAGAAAGGCAGGCAGAGGGAGGGAGGCACCAACCAACCTCCTCTGGTAGGTTCTGCCAAACAGACATGGCCAGCATACATTAGATCCACCAGAACGGAGAGAAAAAAAGAGAAAGAGAAAGAGGGAGAGAGAACACACACACATGCACACATCACACAAGCCTGTGAGATGTACAAACCTATGAAGCTTTGGTTATTCAACAGCTACCTACAGTAACATTTGTTGGGGGTTTGTCTTTGTCAAACAGATAACAATGCAGGTGGAAGACAGTCTTCGCCTCCTAAATAGGGATTATCACTCAGCCCCCAGACTCTGCTTTCTCATCCTCGCCAGTGACATTCTCCCACTGACACCCTCTTTTCTAACAGAACTAAAAAAGGAAATGTCTGATACAGTCTGATCACAAGACCATGCCTCATTCTTTTCCTCAAAAGCCACTTCATTCACATAGCTTTTAAAAACACATTTTAAGGTGACCTGTAGACCAAAACCACAACAAAAATATAAGAAAAGCCACTGATAGTGCAACGAGGTCAAATAAATACCTTTTCTCATTCAAAGTTTATCTTAGGGAACTGGTTACACAGTTACGGTAATCTACATAGAATGATCTAGAACACATAATAAAGTACATCTCGTTAACGGCAAGTTAATGAGTGAACAAAGCGAGGCAATTATTGGGACCTATGAGGTTGTTGTAGGGTACGCAGTTGGTCTTATTGTGACTGTACTTACAGGAAGAGGACCAAGTTCACCAGGCTCCATTGAGTTCTTATTCCTCATATAGACTGGATATTTCAACCTGGGATCCTCCTGGTTGTCAAAAGAGAGAGGGAGGGCAGGGAAGGAAGAGATACAGAAATGCTAATTATTTATTCCAATACAGGGTGAGGAAAAAAGCTTGAATATATAACACAACTCCTTGGTCTGAGGAGCTGAATCCTATTAAGGACTGAAGTAAATGTCTGATTGACTTTCACACCACCAGATGTCACTACAACATCCCAGAATATCAACACTAACCACTGCCCTAGATTTGTAGTGTCTATTTATCAAATAGAACTGTCAAAATAACAGCCCACAACTGCATGCAGAAACAAAAATAATAATCCATTTCTAAACTGTATAGCTTCATTTGCCTTATACTGTACACTTTTGTCCTAACAGGTTTTAATGGAAAGAGCTATGTAAATTGGCACTAATTATGAAGAAAATATAATTAGTATATATATATATATATATATATATATATATATATATATATATATATATATATATATATATATATATAACAAAAGGTGTAAGACAGTTATATCAGTTTAGTTGAGTTTTTACACAGCTGTCTACAAGTTTTTGTAGACAGCTTTTGAAACTTTGAAATTTAAACCTAAGTAAATAGTCATTAATTGTTCGTTATTGGAACTTCATATATAGAAGAAACGTTATTATTTGTCACATACAATCGTACAGTATAATGTGCTTGACCTTGTGCTTGATTTGATGCAAGCAGTTCATTGGATCTCAACTTATATTCCCTATAATTATTACCAAATAACAGTTTCTTTCCTGGAAACTTAGTAGGAAATTGTTAGGAAATTACAGCTCTGCAAATTAAAGCTTCACCCTTTAGTCATATATTTCATATTTTCAAGCCTAAATTACTATTCAGTTCCAGCCTGTTACCACAGTGTATTAGCTCACCCAGGTGGTGACTCTGCTGTTGTGGTCGATGAAGAAAGGCCGTCCATTGGGGGCTATCCTCATCTCCCAGCCTGGGGGCAGGAAGCTCTGCTGTGTCTTGGGCTGGGACTTGGGGGAGCTGTAGGGGGACGGCTGGGGAGACTGCGGGTTGGAGAATGTGTCCTTTACAGCCCTCCGCACCTGGATGTTGTTGGCTCCCTGGAACCAAAATGGGAAAATAAAATTAAGCCTAATCACTATCACTCCTATTAGACTAAAAAGGGGAGCACTAAAGTTATAATCAAATGTAGATGACTGATCCTTTGAAACACAACCGACAATAACAAGGATGTAAACCAGTCTTCGAAGAGTTGCCTTCGTATTCTGTTAGAAAACTGAATACGATTAGAAAAACCATCCCCATCGCCGAATATTCTTTTGATTCACGTGTAAAGAGGAACGGAGCTAATCAACAACCATGCTGCGTACGCCATCGGCCTGTCAAGTTGTCCAATCAAAATTCTACTGATTTCAGTTTTACGGATTCCCTGAATATTCCCTGGATATTCCCTCTAAGGCTTAATGGTACAGTAACCACTTTTTTGTAGATTTTTACTCCTTCATTGTTCCCAAGGATTTAAAAGTCCAAGAAAAACGTAAGATGTTTTACTGTAAAACGACCAAACCTCTTTATGAATCTATTTCTGGTAATAGATGGAGACCATGGTCATATAATACCACTATTCCAGACACCATGTATCTACAGGAAACCTGACATTTCTGGCATCTTAAAAACTTCTGAAGCAACATTAAACAAACATAAGTTTCTCAGGCTAATGAGTGTCCCCCACATCATATTCATTTAGCAGTAATTATCACTGACAGATCTCATTTTTAACAAGAGAAAATACTGGATTAATTAATCCACAGACCTCTCACCTCTTCTAAAAGTTGTAATTACAATTTCACTTCACTTCCTTTTACCTACAATGCCTTGTTAACACACAGACACATACCTTAATTAAACCTTCTTCAGGTCAGTTCCCTTGGTAGTAGCACCGAGTCAAGCCATTAAATGCAGTAAGACGTCAAAACGAGACCAACTGTTTGTGTGGTGTATTTATAGCTACACCGCACAGTTTAAAGTTAAATGTGCACAGGCAATAAGTAACTTCATCAAAAGTTTCACAAGTTTTCTAAAATGTCAGCTGCTTTGAGCTGCAAGTGCATGTTCACACACACACACACACACACACACGCACACACACACACACACAAAATTAATCTTCAAATGTTACCTAAGAGAACTCATTGTTATTTGCTTTTGTGGTTGCCTTTGTGTTATAAAATGGTCTCTAGATTTAATGATGTTTAGTTTCCGAGATCAATATCACAGATTTGGATATCCCCGGGTTTGCTTTAGCAAATTACAGCAATCATTTGGGACCTGTGATCCATTCAAATAATGTATTCTTCTAGCAGTAACTGAATCTACCATCTTGGATTTACCACACCAGCCTCGTACTGTTATGGCTTTAAAACACACTGTGCTGCAGAATGAAATTCTGACCGCGCAGAGTGCATAACAAACTCAGGAATAACAAAGCTGAAGTAAAGCTCGGACCATTTCACGTTAGTCCGAGCTTTACTCATATTTAATGCTCATTCTCCATTGAAGATGGAAAAAAAGAGCACTATGGAGAAAGAAAATCATCCTCAATGGAGAGATGAAAAGAAGGGATGAGAAGATTTCCACGGGGTTGTTAAGCATTAAGAGTGTGAAAAGCAGCATCAAGACCGAGTTTACCTGAAAGAAAGAGAGATGACAAAAACGGTGCAATATTAACGAAGGAAATCGAGGATTGGCTGATGGGAGATGGTTGAGGATCATGATTTAGTCATATTCAAAAAGGGATGGTAATGACGGATTGCATGACAAGGAAGTGTGGAAGGGTAAAGATTGAAGAAAAAAGGGAAAGGATATGGAAAAGCGGGACGGTACAGTACAGGTGACTTATTCTCACCTCCAAGGGGGTGGAAAGGGTGACAGTAGGGGAGCTGAGACTACGAGGTCGTCGGACTTGGGGCTCATGGAGGTGGTTGTTGGAGGCATTGGAAGAGGAGGAGGGGGTGGATGGGGGTGTCGGGGCCGAGGCTCCTCCTGATGCTTCTGCTGCTGCTGCTGAGGTGATGGCTCCGTCTTCAGTCAGCTGTCAGTGAAAATAGCACTTTTGAGGTTAAGCGGGGTTGGAATAAGGTTGCGAGAAAAAAACTAAACATGTTCTCATCATAGTCATATTGGCTGTCAGGAGATGTTTGTCTGCAATAGGAATGGTTGCAAGCTTTTCTCTCAGGGAAAGGATTCCTAAAGTGTCAAAAGCATGGATCATATAGGCCCAAGAGGACAATCAATAATGTTGCTTAAAGTATGATTAAGATTTTGCATCCAACTTAGAAAACAGGGACGAAGGCTTGGGATCAGTTACATAATAATCCTAACCCAAGTGGCTGGTATAATAAGATACGACTATGTACCAAAAACAAAGCAATGCTATGATTTTGTTATGTTAATCATTTGGTAGATTAATAACAAAAACAGATGAGAATCATAGAACGAGAAGACCAGGTGATTAGAGACAACAGATGAAAATGCATGATATGAGCGGCGGTGGTCTGCTAAAAGCAGATATGAAAGGGTGGATTTCAAAGAGGTGAGGGATTAAACATACACCCAGTCCCATGTAGCAGTCTCTCCTTGAGCTCAGACTATGTGGAGCTGCCACATTTGCAGAGAGAAAGACAGGGGGAAGACAAGTGGAAAAACAGGGTAGAAATGGGAAAAGGGAAGGAAAAGTGGTGGTTGCAGTTCCATGCCAGGGTTTAGACAGGCGTGACCAATACAGAGCTGCACTTCATCCAGAGTATCAAACTAAATGCTAGACAAGAGGAAGAAGACATACAGTAAAGTTGGACAGAAAAGGAAACCGGGTAGAGAGAAAGACAGAAAAGGAGCCTTTGAGGTCGCAAAGCTGTCTCTCTTGCCGTCATTCTTTATGGCTACACAGAGGAGAAACAGAGGGGGAACAGAGGAAGAGGTCCGACACACAGGCCTAGGCCATGACAGAGGCCGAAGGAAAGCTCCAGTCCTATGCATAGAGTCCAGCTCAGCCTTTAGACCTGCTGTACCTGCGCAATTGGCCTAGTCCAGGTAGTGGTGCGGCTGTTATGGTTGACGTAATAAGTTCTTCCCTTGCCGTCCTTCCTCTCCTCCCATCCAGGGGGCAGGCCAGGGGTGGTCAATGCGTAAGCAGTCGCCGAGGGAGACTGGCCAAGTGTAGAGAGAGAGCAAAGCAAAGACAACTAATCAGTACATGCTGGTATGCGTAAGGATATGTGGAGGGATAAAATATACAAAAAATAAAGAACAGCTTTAAAATCTTTTCCCATTTAAGCTGTGCAGCACAGTGACAGAAACAGTTTAGGAACAACATGTAACAAAATATCTGTGTCGGACGTGAACCTTCGCCCACAATGAAACAGAGTTGTACTAAAATAAAAGTATTGGATCATTACTACTTTGCTGAGTGAACAATTAACCATTAGTAGCATAAAGATTCCTGAAATCAACGAATCAAATCAAACGATCACAAGATTTTTTACATTATTTTTTTTACCTTTATTTATCCAGGTAAGTCGATTGCGAACAATTTCTCATTTGCAACGACGACCTGTCACATTCACACAGTTCCACAGTCATACCTGGAAGCTGCCCAGTACAACCACAGTCTGATGTGCTGGCCACTGAGCAGCTCCACTGGAGCGGTTGGGGTTAAGGGCCTTGCTCAAGGGCACCTCAGTGGTGGTAATAAGGGAAGGACAAGTGCTGCTCTTTCACTTTTCCCCACCCAGATTTTATCCTGCCGGTCTGGGGATTGAACCGGCGACCTACACCAACTACATTAACTGTGGTGGAATTTTAGTTTTGTCTGCGCAAGGACAGCACCCTTGAACATTGGACACCAGAGATGTCCCAAGCTTATCTGGCATATTTTAATGGATCAGTCTCCTTTCTTCATTTTGATGCATATGTGAGTGAACTTTGGGGCGTGTAAATGTGAAAAATGAATTAGGCGCACTTAAATGTCTCTCTAAGTTCAGACGCTGAGGTTGGCAAAATGCTAGTCTATATCCTTGACGTTCCACTTCCGGGATTGCTCCGGTGCTGCAGGAAATTCCGCCGGATGCATGTATTTCCGCGGATGTCTGTTTCCTTCTTCTTTCTTTGTGTTGGAATTTTAAACTCCGGTGGATTTATGAAACTATGGTTGACTGCTCCTCAGATCTATCTATCTATCTATCTGTCCAATCTCTCGCACTACTATTTTGCAGCGGCTCCATGCCGTGAGTTTAGCACCGCCCATGACGACTGTGATTGGTTTAAAGAAATGCCAATACTAGCCAGACTAGCAAACTGCACACGGGTTTACAAGCGCGAGTGTGTAGTTCCAACAAATCCAGCGGAGTGATACATCATCTTTCTAGTGGATCATGTCATGTGAATTTCAGGAGTCACATTCTCCAGTTAAACTTTAATTCATATCCCATCCAGAATTCGGATCACACGCACATGGGGCGGCCCTGCAGTTCCATGCCGAAGTGTCCTTGGGCAAGACACTGAACCCCGAGTTTCCCCGGATGCTGCGCCATCGGAGTGTAAATGTGTGTGAATGTTTATCTGATGAGCAGGTGGCACCTTGTACGGCAGCCTCGGCCACAGTGTATGAATGTGTGTGAATGGTTCCTGTACTATGTTAAAGCGCTTTGAGTAGTCGTTAAGACTAGAAAAGCGCTATATATGTGTGTCCATTTACATGCACACACACACAAAATAAGCCATCTGTAGGATTTTATCAAAGTAATTCACAAAACTAGTCAGGGGACACATATAGCTCATCCTACGTGGTGTCTGGGAACTAAGAGGTGGACGACAGGCTTTAAATTGTAAATAAACTGAGATATTACCATGGCCTCCTCACCACCTGAGACAGTTTGAGCTCTTGTTCTTCTGGTCTGGGAAGCCTGCTGGTGGTAGACAACATGGTAAGACGGCCTTTAGTTCACAGTATGTTAGGTTTTCAATGCCAGGGTGAAAGTAACAGAGCAAGGGGGGAGTGTTTGGGTAGTAGTGAAAGTTGAGTGAGGAAAAACTGAATGCACAAAGGGGGGTGATTAAATCTCAAAGGAGGTGGGGAGTGACAGAAAGGGGGGAGATTTCTCCACTGAAGCATACGAGCTGTGAGTTTGACGACGGGTAGCAGGAAGGAGCACAATCAATTTGGACGTGATTACACTAAATGTAGGTTAGGGAAGCTTTTAGCAGTGTGCTGCCAGGAACTTTCGAGAAGAGTAAATCAATTTAAATATTAAGACAGACAACGAGAAAAATCATGACAGTCCAAGCCGCAGAAGCTTGCATTTCCCTGCTGAAACGAAGACATTTTTCATCATTATTTTCCCTGAACAGTAAATGTATCTTCAGTCGGTGCAGGCATCTTTAATCTCAACCCAAGTTGAAAAGGATGTTCAAGATACATTAACACCAGTCAGAGAAAACGGTTCTGTGTCCTGAAACTGTTAGAGCAGTGAAAGTGATTTACTGTGCTGAAGATCGAAGAAAGTTCACAAAAAGGAGTTTGAATCTCAGACATGAACTGTAAGAAAATGACATTGCAGGGGGAAAAAAACAATAGAAATTGTAGTTTCATCAAAGCAATCCAAAAGACATGTAAGATGACAATATCAGTGTAGTTCAGCAGTTCGGCAGTGCTTAAAGACACTGGATGTTGTTCTGCTTATTACTTTACTATAAACCTGGAAGACATTTAAAGTCAACAAACAACCCCCAACCACATACAGTAGGTTATTTCTGGGGGCCGTAGGTCTCCATTGTTGTGCAAAACATTTTTTTTGCAGTTGGTCAAGGCCACACCCCCACCCTCCACCTTGCCCTCCCTCTCTCCTCATCAATAGCTACAGACAAAGAAATGGCACATACTAAGGAAAGCTCATTGTGGGACTGGCTCTAGTGACTGTAATTCTGCACCAAGGCTGAATTTCGGGAAAGAGACTTCAGATACAGTATTAGGGGACCATTAAGGTCTATATAAAAGCATCCAAAGAGCACCATGTCATTGGACCTTTAATCTACGGCTGAAAACAGTCCCCAACAAGTTTCCTAAAAACTACAGAGCCCAGCTGTTTTAGGAAATTACTGACCCTTTAAAAAAAAAAATGAAACTATATATGTATGATCCGTTCGTCTTCAGTAGGAACCAATGGGTTTGAGGCTGAGTGCTATAGACAGGGTAGGGAAGTCGGAAAGTATTGAGTGACGGACTAACACATCGTTGGTTTTAGTATCTTTATGGGATTTAATGACAATAGGAAAAATATAGATTAATGCTAGCTTTATCCTTTAAGGGTAACTGACAAGACAAGAGTCAAGACAAGTGAAGGATACCTTTATCTAAGAAGGAATGTCATATCCATTGGTAGGTAGAAACGGCACCCATCCACCTGCATGCACATTTAATATCTGGTGGAACTGTAACTAGCCTTCCCTAAGTCCTCACATTAACAAATGCCGATTATATTTCTCCTCTGAAGGCTTCTTAACGAGCCCCCTGTTATCCAGTCCTTCAAGGGAGAAGGCTGACATCAGCACCTGTACTTTTCCTCAATTTGACAATGCAAAGCTCCCTGCTGTGACTCAGCTGTGTGACAAACATCTGACTCAGATCTTGTGACAGTTTATTCGAGCTGAATCCCCACTGATGCTATGACTCAGGACTCTCTGGTGAACGTGTGATCTGACGTGTGGTGCTGACCTTAAAAAGGTGCAGTAAGCGATGCTACGTAAAGACTGTTGATTGTAGATTCGTGGCCGCGCATTGCCATAGCAACCAGTGAAACACTTCTGCTAGCGTCTCTGCTGACTAAACTAAATTTGGCAGAGTCGATGTTAGCTCACGTTAGGTTGTGGATTAGCAAACTGTCGCTACTGCTGTAAAGCCAACCAGTTGGGTGCAGCCATCTCAAACAATGGCAAACGAACGAGATTAAACTGACCTATTGAAAACAGCAAACGTTATTACTCACTAGTCCATCGGGACGATAGCCATCATCACTTTTCATTCCTTTGAAATCACGGAGATTTCTGTAGCGTTGAAAAGCCTCACTGATGTTACCAAGGCTCTTCCTCCTTTCCTCGGTTATTCAACTTCTTTTTTATTTCTATTCTTAAAAGACCTTTTCCTCTTTTGTTGTTTCTCAGTGATCTCTTAATAACTCCTGTCAAGCCCCGACACATTCACATGCTGCCTCCCCCTCTGCCCCCCCATACCCCTCCCCCTACCCCCAACCCCATCACTCGCTTACACGAGCAACTGGTGCCGCCTGTTGCTGATTGGCTGGAATAGTGTTTTGGTGCTCTTGCGCACCTTTCTGTTTGTTTTGCATTTACACAGCCAGGGCTGTGTAGGGACACCGGATTTTTATTTTTTTTGAGCGCACACAGACAAAAGAGAGATATTTGCTGAATTTGACAAAAAGTGTATTGGATTAAAATCGCTTACTATACCTTTAATCTTATTTGCCAATGGTTTCTACTGGAATGGTCATTCTGCTGGCGCACAGCTATAACACCAACATTTCTACAATACATCAAACATAGCTGCTGCGAGTGAATCACAAAGAGTAGTAGTGGGAGAGGAGGGGGAGGAAGAGGTGTGGTTATCCTACAGAGGCAAGAAGAAAGGAGGTACCAGGAAAATCGAAGAAGCACAGAGAGCAGGAAGGAAGGGTGAGGAGGAAGCACATATGAGCCTAGCGTGAACAACACATTTTAAATGCAAGCAGGAGCAAAGAAGGTGACTTGATGTGTGGTACACCCACAGCACTGAGACATGCAAAGGAAAGGGAGAAAGAGATAAAGATGGAGAAAAATGTGGGGGTTGAGAAATATGTACCATAAGAGGAGGAGCCTGGGCCTGATCACTGACACCATCCGTCATACTGGAGGATCGGAGTCTGTTTGACAGCTGGCTCTGTTAAACAAAAGTAAGCGTGGGAAAGAAGAAAGAAAGACTTTATTGCTAGCACTGCCTGCCACTTTAATGTCGGACAGAAAAAGACCTGCCTACATTTACACCATTAAGTCATTCAAACGTGGAGAAAACTGCTGTCTCACCAGAGCAGAGCTGGGCCCTGGCACTTCGCCGTTGGTATCCGGAGTAAGTGACAGCCTCAGATTTAAATCTTCAGAGAAATCCTGGGTGACGGGTGTCTGCGCTAGTTGCGGTGTCAAGACTGAAGAGGGGCCAGGCAGAGACTGGGCCAGGCTTTCGCTAGGATCCTCTTCTGTGATGAGATCCCAGGACTACAAGGGTTACAACAAGACACAGCCATGAAACAATAATATCATTTTAGTGACCTTATCACTTGAGGTAGCTGTGGCTTAGTATGCATATGCTGTATGCATGTGTATGCTCTTCTCGCTCACATTGTCCATGTCCCTGGGCTCCTGTTGCTCGTTCTCTAGGTCTTCACTGATGTGACGTCTCGAACGGAAAACACGGTGTGCTTCCTGATTGATCTGCCGCTGTTGATTGTCACTCTCAGTCTCTGAAATCACATCCCTGAAGGAGAAGAAGTTATTTCATACAAAAGTTAGTAAGTCACAAAATGACTGCTTAGAAATATGCCCTTAACATTAGATTAAGCCAGGATTGCTGCTAGGTAAATGAAAACTAAATTACTATGTATAGATAAGGTAGTAGTACAGTAAAGTTCTTGAGTAGGATTGGACACACTGACCCAGTGATTCATTTATACAGAAAATAACCCCTCACATACACGTACATGGATTTATATACCCATGTAATAAAGTATATACTTTTAAAAAGGTACTCTTCATGTCTGTGGTACCGCCGTTGTGCTGAACTAAGATTTTCTCATTTAACCAATTTGAAAAATAGATTTTAAATAGAAGAACTTAAGGAGAGAGATCAGGCGTACATGTTGGAGGGCCGCTTCCACTGTGTGTTGCGTTTGTTGTGGTTGACATAGTAGGTGCGTCCCAGGTTGTCCACCTTCTCTTCCCAGCCTGGAGGCAACGGAGGAAGCAACTGCTGGGGTCGCTGGGAGCCTGAGTCTGCAGACTCATCCCATCCCTGAAAGAGAAAGTTCAGATTTTCTGACAAGAGGCAGCATGAGTAACTCACTATTCACAGATATCCCAGTGTGCTGACAGCTTGTCAGACACACATGGACAATTTAAGAGGGGATTCAAGCATGGAAATACATTAAAGATGTTGGATTCACTTGTGGCTGGTTAAAACGTGTTGCTGTTTATGTTAGCATTTACTGGTGTTTCTTTTTGTTTGACAAGCTGCCGCCTGGGTAGGATATCTCGGACCACAGGATCTGAGCTAATGTTTATCTATGTCACTACCAGAGTTGACAAATGTGAACTCTCTTTTTGTGGATACATTGGCAGAGAAGTAGTCTGGCTCAACGGATGTACTTTGCTGGGATAAAGCCTGACATACACGTCCAGGACGGCTGCGACTGGTTTACAGGAATACAAAAACTAGACAGAGATTTCATTTAAGAGGTCAGTAGAGAAGTAAAAAAAAAAAAAAAAAACATCTAGCAGTAAAGGGTGGTTAGCGAATTGCCAATACAGTTTTCATACTTTGCCTGCTAAAACTCACATTTGTGTAATCTGTGAAGCCATTCACAAAATGTATAGTGCCTCTCTAGCACTCTTCCACAACCACAAGAAATCTACACTTGAGCACACATACAAGAACTCACATAAAGTAAAAGAGAAGAGGCTCCTATTTCTCCAAATAATTGGCAGAATTGTAAATGGTTTTTCCATACCCTGACCTGGAAAAGCCTTTCACCAGATATTGGCAGCAAGATGCTGCCCAAATTCTTAGAGAAAATAATAAAAAGAAGAGCCAACCTTTCTTCTCTCATTCTAAGCAAAATACAAGCTCACATTTTTATTGGTCCAAATTGGGACTCTCACATTCATCTTTAAGCTCAGACGTGTTTTTTCTTTGTGTGGAAGGAATAAATAAAAATAGATTCTGGTTTGGCTTACTATTAAAACAACATCAACAGCCAAGACCTTACCTCAGCCTCTTCCCTCATCTCTCCAGCCTCCTCTTCGGGTCCTCCTTGTTTGGGCAGATAGGCCATCTTCAGACGCAGGTAACCCTTCACCCTGGACTTGTGACTAGAAGGATAACATCAGCAAAAACAGACCCACTTGAAAACAGCACATTAAAACCAGGTCTGCACCCTTTAGAAGCCCTTCCAGGCTAATTGCTTAGAAATACAGGGGCGTTACCAAACTGCCTATAAACACCAGATGGTCTTTCACCTTCAGTGTTCAACTGACCGTTACATGAACTTGATTGTCTCTGGAGACATGACACCAGTCTACATGGCGTTGCAAAGCATGATTAACGTCACGGTGAGTTTCATAATCTGTCAATGTCTATTCCAATTGCTAATGGGGGCAAATCAGACACAATTTAACCTAAGAAGTTACATTACTGGGTCCTCACTGTTTACTTGTCACATCCTGTTTGTCACGTCCTGCAGAAACTGACCTTCTGGGCCGCAACAAGAAGTCTTTAAATGTGTACGGCCGCTCCATAGCAGGGTCCTCTGTCTGCAAATCAAGAGGAGGCGTTTGTTGGCAGTAATCAATTGAACACACAAATACACGTTAGACGGTGTTAGAATATCAGAGTCATGAGTTTACAGAACGGCTGCCACCCTCTGTGCAGCCATCCCAGGATCATTATGCAATGGTGAGCTTCTCCCGTTACATAGAAAGGTCTTTTGTAATACACAGCAATCTCCCACTGCTCACCGTATACTGCTCTGTAACGTACCACTGAATCAGTCAGTTTCCAAATCAAAAGTACAATATTGAAAGCAACAAAAAATAATAATTTGAGATGTGGTGAAGCTATTGGGACCAAACATATAAGGCTTTAGGAATTGATATCACGTTTTGTAAATATTTCATCAAAATGATTGTTTAAAAACATTGCTGTTCAAAGCCTGAACCCACATGAACAGTACTCTATCCTGTGTATGACTCATACAAAACAGGGCTAGGTTCATGAGCTGGCTTAAGGTTTCATGCTGTATAGTGCATAAAAAGGGTTTAAGTAAGCCTTAAGCTTCCTCAAAGCAAATGTAGCTACCAGATTGCTTCCGATGAGTCAACATGGCTGACTAAAGTAATGTCCAGTAACTGTGAATAAGACTTCCTACAACATGTAGTCATGCATAAAACTCATGAATCAAATCAAAACACACTGATCACACCATCTATACATGCAATGCAGCAGCTTATTCATGCTCAGTTTATTCGTTTAATGGCTAAAATAAGATTAGGACCAAATATTCTCATGTCGACTGACTCCATCTCTCAACATAACTCAGCTGAGGCTGCTAATTTTCCTGAACCTATGGGAGTCAATCAGGACATTAATTAACCCAAACACCTTTTACTGATAAACTTTTACAGAACTTCAGAGAGCCTCAATCAGTCTGACAACACAGCTGAGAAGAGGAGGGGAGAAGGACTTGCAGGTCTATGTTCTGGTTTCAGGTCCTGTTCACTTACATCAAACCTAAACTGTAAAAATTCTGCATGTTACTGATTTTAAAAGTGTTTACCTCTCAGCAGTCCACAGTATCCAATCAAGTACATGCAAGTGTGACTTTTTCTATTAGCCCTGAGGTTAGCCCGCCCTCAGGATAGCTACCTCTGTTTATATTCTAAACCGCCCGCTTTCCATTTCTAACACAGTGTGTGCCGTTTAACCACAACATGCTACTTGTGAGGCTAGCACTTTCTCACACTCAAGACACACACACACACAAACACTTTTTGTCTAACCTTCACAGAGGTTAATCAAAATTGAAGATAAGAAAAAGCTGAGTATTCAAAACACAGTTAGTCACACACACACTCACACGTGCAAATAACTCACCGGCAAATGACTAAGAGGAACATCAACCTGTCCCAGGAAATCATCTCTGGTCTAGGAAAGAAAATGAGAGGGTCACCTTCAACAGCTTCATTTAAAAAGTAACAGCTTTTTCAGTGTGTCTGGGGAATACCAACATTTCCAGGAAGGGAAAGAGAGGGGGAAAAAACCACAATGTTGAGGTGAATTACGTAATGCACCAGAATATCCAGCACCAGTTTGTTTTTATTCATCACAGACAGAAAAGAGACAAAGATTTTTATTTCATGGACAGCCCTGTCCATAAATAATAATAATTATGAACACCTGTATTGATCTGAAAATCTCAGATGGAAGGGCAATGTTATGTTTGAGCAATTTCTACCTGTAACTTAAATTATCATATAATATTTGGGCTAGTTTGTTGTGGCTTATTAGGCAACTTTTTTTTTTTTTATCTTCTCTACTGATTAGAATTCCACAAGTGTCCATCGCAAAAGGCTCAGACTAAGGTTTTATTTATGGACAGGCCTTGAGTATCATTTCATAGGAGAAGAACCCCTGAACCCAGCAAGGAAAAACAACACCCACTGCCACCAGATTGAAGCCAAGTCAGCCAAACAGAGGGATAGAAGGATAGATGTGATAACAGGGGAGAACCAGGGAGGAATTTCTGTTTCAGATTTAAGAAGCCTGTAGATTTGTCCATCCTTTTGTTGTAATGAATGCAGACTGAGAGGAAAAGGGGGGGGAATTGATGATGATTGAGCTGCACAGCAGCAGCCCCTAGTAGGAGCATTGATTACCTGTGTGAGATGGAAAATGCCATTCTTGGAAGTAGCCTGTGTGTGGGACACAACTGATTTAGACAACAGGCATTAACTAACAATGATATTTGTTTGTTGACACTGGTTTGACAGGAAAGGCTGAGTTGAAACAATGCGTGACACTTTTAGTCCAGTGTTTTTCAGTTTGAGTTATGGTCCACCTGTGGGTTGTCGGAGACTTAGGAGCAACCTGGGAGTCTGCTGTGCTGCACAAGCTTTAATACAACTGAAGACTTTTTCAATCATCTGGCATCTGTAAAAGTTGCTTCACTGCCGCACAAAGGTAGCACAGTCATAAAAGTTCAGTATGGAGTTATGGAAACAATTTCCAATTGAATTCTTAAGTGTGGGGAACGCTGTATATCAACTTAATTTGACAATGGCATTTCATATTTGGGGTCCCTTTTTAACTTAAAAAAAAAAAAAGAGCTTTGAAACAAAACCGTATGTATAAAAAAAAAAAAAGGTTCAAAGCCATGTCTTAAGTCCTTAGCACTTCCTTAAATCTAGGGGTGTCACGATTTTATATTTTTAATTGATCGAAATGAGTTTAGGATTTTGATTACTGAATCAAAAGCAGGATCAGCAATTCACCCAGTATTTTTTTCTCTCTCCACCCCCGCCTACTTGTGCCATCCGAAGAAAAAAGAAAAACACATCAACAAACACAGCGTAGCTTACCAGCGGGTAGCATGCAGGTAAAGACACAGCATAACATTGTTTACCGGTAACCTGCAGCTGCACTTTTCCAGACACCATGGCCACTGCCTGAGCCGGAGATGATGGAGAAACAACAGAACTGGGAAATCCTCCCACTTCCCTGAAGTCACTAGTGTGACAAGACTTTGCCTTCCAGCGAGTTAAATAAACAAACAACCAAGGGTAAGTGTGGGTTCTAACAGGACTTCTACGTGCATTCATGGGCCCTTTGTTAAACTCATGGGGCATTCAATTGCACCTTGTAAACTCAAACTGTTGTTGTAAAATACCCTCTGCCATCTAGTGGCTCTTATTGTGGCATGCCATCACTTGGGGAAAAAAGAAGAAGTTTAAGTTTAAATCAATCATAAAAAAATCGAAAATCAAATGGAATCCTGGATTTTGGAGAATCGTGACACCCCTAATTAAAAGTCATCACATGTAGTTTTTCCATGTCAAAAATTAGGTAATGTAGTAAAAACAAGAAAGACTGAAGCTAGTATGAGGTTAATGTATACAGCAATCACACTGGTTTATTCCGATCATCAGAAGGAAAAAGTTAATTCAATGATGAAAGTTTACAAATGGGTCACATAAAAACGCTGAGTTATTAATGCACAGGCATGTAAACAGACACTTGTGAATGCATGTGTAATCGCCTCTCTCTCTCTCGCCTCTCTCTCGTCTCTCTCTCTCTCTCTCTCTCACACACACACACACACACACACACACACACACACACACACACACACACACACTTGCAAAGTATTGCTTCTTGGAAAAGCACACCACACTACGTAAGTAACAGCCTTATCTTGAGTATCTGCTTTCATTTCCCAAACTACACAATTCATTTACTTCTTGCATAACAACCCCAAGTAATTCAAAACAGTCAATCATAAGCTTAAGCCGAACTAGGAGAGCGCAACGAAAGCACAAGTCTTACAGTATCATATTACACTCTTTCACATGTGTTGACCTGATGTGAATTTGTAAATAAAAAACACTTTGTTTTGAAAAGTGCTTTATAAATACAGTTCTGAATTACAATTAATGCTGTAGGGATTTCTCTAACCAACCAAGCACTGAGTCACTAGGAGCATTTAATCTTCACCTGGAAATCTCACTTGCAAACATGCTTGACCCTATCAAACATAGCCGCACTGTAGCTTGTAACCTATGAGATAGTCAGTAGCAATGGCAGTATCCCATGGGACACATGGTATTTTTTTTCTGTCCTTAACCATTACAAGCATTTTAAGCTGTGGGTATGTGTACGCAGAGGGATCTAACTGCAGAGTCATCAAAGGGTCACAGTTGAGCCTGCAGCTGCCTCCCAGGGCCAGGTTACACTGGGAGAGGGAGGGTGCCACTAACGACCATCAGAAGGAGGACGGATGAGGAGTGTAAGAGGCAAATGAAGGACTGTAAAACAAGCTCAAAAAAAGTTTGAGAATAAAACCCAAACAGGTCAGTTAACCCAAAACCGTTCTCAAATACTTCTAGTTGTATGCAGATCGGTTTGAGGTTTTATAAATCCGTCTCAAAATGTTCTGCCGCAACCCCAGTACAATAGAGGTGAATGCAATTCCATCAGTGGTGCTCACAGCATTGACAAATTTAAAACATTGACGAGCAGCATTCCTTGTCCCCGTTAACGCTCCGATATCATCTACAGTTTTCATAGACATTGTTTATGTTGATGTTGCTGTTGAATCTTTTACATATTATGTTTAATGCTTTACCTGTGTTGGACCCAAACAAATAACAACCAAAACTATCAGCATGCCTGGATACCCCAAGGTAAGTGGGAGAATTTTTTTATTTTGTTTTATTTGGGTGAACCGATTCTTTAAGACAAGAAAGTAAAGGAAAGGAAATCAAGTGATAAGAATTGGCAATGCTAACTTCAGCAGAACTGCCATGAAGATATTTATGAGGAGGTGGTAACAGACAGAGAGTTTATGTTATACAGAAACCTGGAAAGGGTCCAGGCTGGCACTGAAGTGTGAAAAGGTCTCACCTACTCAACAGTCTCCGTGCTGACACAACTGAATTATAATGCCATGCATTGAATCAGAGCTGACAGAGAAAAGCCCTTCACAACAATAGCATTCGAACCCCTCTCGACCAAAAAAAAAAAAAAAAAAAGAGTCTCTCCCCCCCTCCCCCCAAAATCCATCCACAATCCCGTCTCAGGTAAATATAGCAAACCCAGTGGCCTGCAAGAGCTCTTTGTGAATGGAAACTGGACGGACGGACGGACGGACGGACGGACGGGCGGGCGCACACACACACACACACACACACACACACACACACACACACACCTTTAAAAAGGGGCACTCCAACTCCAGGCTACCAGTTATGGTCTAAATGAGGATTTCCTTGCTGCATTAGATATGGGATGCCGTGAGGTAATACGACACCACGGCTTTATAAAAAAAAAAAAAAAGGTAGAGAAAGGAGAAGGTGTGCAAAAAGCATTCAAGTATGGATGTCAGAAATCCATCCAAAAAATATTAAGATTATATATGCATATAGAGAACAGCCAATTTTTGCAAAGCCATCACATCATCATAGATCTAACTGTGCCACAGGTCTTCAGACTCTGTGACTCTGACAAAACCAGAAGTATTTTATTTAAATCCGTAACACAAGAGTAACTGGTTTATCCAATACAATCCAGTTATTCTTGTGACATAAGCCTGGCATAGGCCCCAGGGCACACAGAAAGGAATATAATTATCTTATTGTAGAAGATAACTAAATAATTACAGTACATAATTTTATGTTCACTATTAAAAAGGTGCCCTGTGGTGTTTTCTTGTAAACAAACTAAATTATGATTATAATTTCCTAACTCATTAAACATTTGCACAGCTGTTTTTTAATATTTTAAAAACTCAAATTGTAAACATCTTTTTCGTTACTTCCTTTGCTGGCGCATTGGGTTTTATCTTTGCACCTTGCAACCACTTGTTGATCAGTGGAATAATGTCACACTTTTGGCAGGATGGTATATTTGTCACCAGCTAACACTACGGGGACCCAACACAACATATTTTTTTTTTCCCCCTTTTTCAAAAATCAATCTGAGAAGTAAAGATTACTCTTTGGCTAACTGGTCACAACTTGTATACATACAACCTGTGGCAAAAGGTGGTAAACAGACATTGCTTAATTTTCTGAAGCCAAAAAGGTTGAGAACCACAAATGTCCAGGGTGTATACCGAACAAACTGCTGCTGAAAAGTGCTTCCAGAAGAAGCTTGTGAATGAAAAATTAGGTACAGGAATATGACACACTGATTATAAAAAGTGCAACCTTTAGATCTGTTTTGCTTTCAAAGCTTGAGCTATACGTGGAAGGAGAACAGACAGCACCATCACAAGACTTCAGGCTTTCAGGAAACATAGATACGCATAGCTTGTTAAACGTTTTGATCATTGTTTGGCCCGTAATGACATCTTAGTTCCTAATCACTCATGGAGCAGCTGCGATGATAAAGATCCATACCAGCCGAGAGCCAAAGAAGACATGCCGTCTGCCCACTCTCAAAATCAACAACCACACTAGAAACAGACTAAAGATAGAAACCGCCAACTCTCACCAGCACTGGCTGCAGTTAAGGCTATTACCAAACTTAAGAGTTACATTTCTGTGAAACAGAAGGCAACAAATGCATGGGGAGAAATTATCCATTCATCCATAAGCCCGTTCCTGGTTTCCTTTCATGACTGAATTGGCCATTATGTGTATTAAACTTGAAATGCCTGTGGTTGTGAAGTGAAAGAAAGGCAATGTGTGTGATTAAGCTCAGCAACCATGTCTGTGCTTTTCACTTCCCAGAATGTCACCACCCTATTCCTGCACCATACGGATCTCTCCTCAACTGGGCTGGATTCAGTGAGAAAACAAATTGGATGTGAAAAACTTAAGACATCCCACAATATACCCAGATCCTTACTAAACACCCCTTTCTTCTGGCTACACGAAATAGAAGATATCATGTGTTCACAACGTCATATGAGCGAAATGACTCATCCACTATTTGTTGTGACTGTTTATGATTCATTCTAAAATTAATTTCTTCATTAAAAACTAATAAGCCTGCAAATCTCATTGGCAAATGTCATTGCAATATTTATAAAATCATTTTCCATTTTAAAAACTTTTTCAGTCCGACTTAAATTATCTGAAAATCTTTACCTTGGGATTAGTCCTTGTTGAATCATTGCCAAGGCACACATCCTGATCTCCACCTCCGCCTGGAGTAAAATATATCTTGAAATGAGGCTGCCTCCTGGAAGAATCCCTACTGATTTTGAAAGTGCAGCCATTAGATCGGTTTCTTGCTTCTGTTTGGTTCACCTCTACAGCTTGGTTATCTGCCCCAGTTTCCTGGTGTTGATTTTCCAGCAACAGCCTTTGATGAGACGAGCTTCTCTCCAGTCGAATTTTGGGGTAACGCACTACATGGCTACCTCTTGAGTTGGCAAAGGCAACATCTGTGCATTCTTCCTGGGATGCGGCAGCCTGTTGCCTGCCCTGGCTCTGATCCTGGTTCTGGTTTTGCTGGAGCTGAAACACTAGTCTCTGTGTTCCACCATTAACAACAGAGCACTGGTCCAAGCTCTGCTGCTGGACAGACCAGCCAGTACCACTATAAGGGTGGATTCTGAAATGCTGAATATCAGAACAGTCAGGAGAGTTCCTTTGGATACTGATACCACCAACACTGATACCAGGTTGGCCTCTGCTATACAGGGTATGGCCATTGGAGCCAATACTAAAGACCCTCCGTTTGGGCAGGTTCGGCTCCGTCAGAAAAGTTTGTGAGTTTAAAGTATCTAGGCTGTACGGAGGAGGCGGGTGTCGTGGAACATCTGCTTGGACATGTGGTTCGGTATAGGCAGGAGCGGGTCCTGGAGGAGTATAACAGGGTGGCGGGACATCATCAGCATAACCACGGGAATCTCCATTACTTGATCCATTGGAACGCTGCAGGGAGATGTGCATGGAGGAGCTCTTGGTGGGCCGAGACTCAGCGTAGGCGGCAAGCTGGGGTATGAACATGGAGGAGCTGCGTTTAAGCGAAGGCTCCGGCCGCAAAGCTCTTGGTGGGGCATGCTGCGCAGCTAGCTCCTGAGAAGGCATCGACACCGGAGGTGGCTGCATGCGGAGCGCAGCGACCACATCATTGTCTCCCTGATGCTCCTCAGAGTCTCCTTCCAGTATCTCCGGGGCTGTGTTACTGCGGCCTGAGCCAAAGTACAAACGCAGACGTTGAGCCATTTTCACCTCCTGTCCCACAGCTCCCGTTCCCTCTCGCTTTCTCTCTGACTGGCTGTTTGGTTCTCTCCTCTGGCTCCAGCCTCTGTCTCTCAGTGTCGCCCACTTCTCTCCTTTGGCTGGCTCGATGACTGATCCCCTTTTTTCTTTTTCTTTTTTCTTCCACTCTCCCTCACCCCACCTACCCCCACCCCCCACTCCCACCCTCTCTGAGTGTCTTCCACAACTTTCCTTCCACAGTAAACTGTAAGGAGGAAAGAAGTCACACCACAAAAACTGAACAGACACTGCAAAAGAGCTGACAACTTTACACTGCGCACTTAAAGGAGTGGCAGAGTGGAGGCTAAAGAGAAGAAGGGTGAGGGGGGGAGAAAGAAGAAGAATCACTGTATGCCATACTCTTAGCACAACCAAGCACTAGCGACAGACAGCAGAAATAGCCTGAGCAGAGTGACAGCCAGCATTCCTGACATGATTGGATAAGAGTGGCCGGCGCTCCTGGTTTCCGAGGTGACAGTGAGTTGCTTGTAAGTCATGTGACCACAAATGGCCCCAGCACCTCCTGTTACAACCCCATGCTGCCCTCATGTGCTGACTGGCCCCAACAAACACACCCCACGTACCACTGTCCATCCCTTTCTCCATGATCTCTTTTTAACCTCAGCCCATTTCCCTCCACACATCTCAATAATGCGCTCACTCCTTGGTCCACGCAGTTTGGTAGTTTTTAACCCAAATAAGTTACCTCTTAATTCTGACATTACCTCCCACTTCATTCCTCTACCTAAAACTGCCATTGTGAGTATCCGCGTGTAGTGTAGTTCCTTGTAGTAGCACTAAATATCTTCCTCACAAAACCACTGTCTTTATCAATAAAAGATAACTAAAGTAACTTATCTTAAAACATAACCGGTAAATATGACCTCTACGCTATCTCTTCATTCATGTAATGATTTAACATCAGCCTTTCTACTGTTACTGATCTGCCTGAGCTCAGCTTTTAGTTTCTTTGCTCCCCACCTGTGGAATAAGCTTCCTGAATACCAGAGGTCTGCTAAAACTGTCAGATCATTTAAATGAAGGTTTTAACATTATTGTTTACTGCAGGTTTCCAATAAATTAGATACATAACTTCTTTTAACTATTTATTTGCTTGTTCTTTTTGTTTAATGTATTTCTATGCCCCTGTAAAGCACTTTTAATGGCCTTGTGTCTGAATGGTGCTGTATAATAAATAAATATTAAATAAATAAACTTGCCAGAGCATCCCGCCATGCCCCCCTGGAAAGGTAGGGCAGAAAGAAAGAGGAACAGACCCATAAATCTGTTACAAACACACAATATAACATCCACATCCAACATCAACATGTACACTTGTCACAACAGGAAGTGAAGATTTCCTTACAAAATGGTCTCAATACATTGCTAAATTCACCAACATATCTGAAGGACAAATTAAGCCCTGTTACTTCTTGTAGCTTGGAAAGAGAAAAAAAGAAGCATGAGGAAGTTGTTGCTAAAAATGGACCAGAAAAAATATATCTGACAGATTGCAGCTTTGATAAGGCAAACAGCATAGTCCTCTCTGGAGAAAGATATCCAAGTCTTCTTCAAACAGAATGGACTAGGCTGTCTCCCATACACAGCCAAACACTTAACTGTCTGGTGGTTTTATAGGCCACTCTGTTTGCCTACAAAAATCGCCCAAGATACGACTCAGCTGTGATCCTAGTCTGCAATGCTTAAATCAGGCACACCAATTATGATGCTTAAGCACTTGCAATGTATTTTGCTACAGTACATGATAAAACAGAGAGAGAGATATTCACAACACACTGTGCATCAATGAGAGCATTCTTAATACTGCGGTGATTCACCGGTGGATCCGCATGTGAAAATAGAGGTTTGAGGCTACTTTGCCCTGAGACCAGAATTAGTGGCCAAGCCATCTGCATCCACTAACAGAACTGATAAAGCCCCTATGATAATTTGGCCTTTCAGAACTGTATCGTCCAAATAGCTGTTCCCGCTTCTATGACTGGTTTGACCTATGGTTTAGCCCTTAGTGAGTCACCCTATCGGTTTAAAAAAAAATCTAGCTGCAACAAGCTGGCAGCCAAACGCCTGGAAAAAAAAGCAAACAAAATAATGAAAGTTCTCCATTGTGGACAGGAGGGCATCAACGAGACAAGCTTTATTGACTTGAGGCAGAGAAACAGCCAAACAAAAAGACTGTAGAGCGAGGAGAAAATCATGGCTTGGCAGCCAGTTACACTTCGCGATGACACACTGCCTACAGTGTTAGGCACAGTCAATAAATGTGTGTGTGAAATGTTATGGAGAATGTTCTGTATAAAAGAAACAAAATGCCAATGTGTGGTCCAATTGCAGCAAGCCCAACTTGCCAAATGACATAACATGCCTGCTTTAAAGAAAGCACTACACTGTATTGTAGGCCTATTCAGCCTATCTTTCATTTACACCTTAGCTGTCAGTCTCATATGTATCGCTCTCCTATATTTTGTAGGCACTTACATTAGTTGACATTTAGTGTACCTAAAGCATTTCTCCATGTACATAAGTGAACCACAATCTATCATACATGCTATAGCACAAGTTTAGTCAAACATTTCATCTCTTCAGACAAATAAACCATTAATTAATGAATGTAAGAGAACAAGCAGCCCCTTGAAAGAAATACTGGCCAGTGGTGGAGGAGCTGCCTTGGCATGCACCTAGAGATAGACATAAAAGCGCCTCCTCAGACATATAAGGAGAGGATCGGGCTTGAGGCTGTCGGTGCTGTGCTGTTCTTGTGTCATCCTCTTCTATATGGCAGCAGAGAGCTCCCACTGTACCGAGGGAAACATGCACACAACACGCTCTAATGTATGCGCTGATTTTATCAGTAACATGCACATTAAAGTGACTGAAGAGAATTAATCATAAAATGCACCTTCCCTTCACAAAGTTATCAGGAAAGCTGCAGAATGTGGTGTGACAACAAGCTCATATCACAAGCTCAAATCTGTCGACCTCCCACGTCAGTGCTCTATACACAAAAGCAGTAGTCCTCCTGAACCTGCGAGGCCCAGACAGAATGTGCTTTATCCAGCCAAGAACATCAGCACTATGTTGGGCTGCATCCACTGTTTGTTTTATCAAACATCAAACTCAAGACACAGACCCCAGAGTTAATGAGAATTCATACGAAGCAAATATTACTGCAGTCCTAATCTCCTTTGGAGGGAAGCCTTTCCACTTCTTCCACAGAACAATGTCTTCATTATGTGAACAACCAATCCACTCGCCCCTGTCTCCTCTGAAGACGGTTCACCAAGGTGAAGGTTGTGCAAAAGCGTGAATTAGTGAAACGATTATCAAGACCTACTTGTGCGGTTTTTAATTGCTGCAACTCTTGACATTGTGCAGACATTCAATCTAGTTGTCATGGCAACTGAGCACCTACAACAGGCTTAATTTCAAAAGTCAATGAAACTAGTGTTCTCGTCTTTGGTGGAAATCTGAGACATTTTACATAAGAGGAATGTAGGAGTTGTTAGTGTACTATAGCCTTAAAGTAGAAAGATGAAACTAGCAGAAAAACAGGCCGTGCACTTCCTCTGTCCACATTTCGTCCATGTGTACTGCAATGTATTTGTTTTGCTTGAGTTCTATTGACTGAGAGCCTACAGCTGAAATCCTGTGACATCAAATCTGGCAATGTGTCAGAGAGCTCACACGAAGAAAACTGTGAAAACACTGTGGTGAAATGAAAGCCGATTCTGGAAGAAGAAAAAAATGGCATAGATAACAATACAAGTGTGCACCAATTTTATTTTATTTTATATTCGGTGGCACATGGATGTTTTTTTGGCATAATTGAGACCGAACCATAAAAGTAAAGTACTACTGGAAAGCCCATTATCACCAAGGAAATAGATAGACTTTAGACTTTATTAATCCCTCACTGGGGAGATTCCTGATTCCTAGATGAGATGTTATTTAAACGGTACAATGTCTACTTAGCTTGAAGTGGAAACAAACTGCATGAAGCTAATGAAAAGAGACATGAGGTTTGCAGTGGGTGGAACTAAATAAATCAACTGCTCTTGAAAGCAGAAATAAAAGTAAATTTAAATGCGTAATATATGCTGAGGGAGTAAAAGGTAAGGAGGTAATGAAGTATGAATCTTACCAATCTGTTTTCATCAAACACCTCAAAGAGTAGCCTGTGATTCTGCGGACACACCTGTGTTGGCAACAAAATGACAGCGGAGATTACACAGCAGTCATCCCGTGGTTATGTGGCATACAAAGCCAATGTAGATGTACACGCATACAAACACTTTGTAGGCAATTGCCTGCTTGTTTTTGTGCAACAATAATTCACGACTACTGTGGCTAGAAGGTAGTCAATCTTCGAATCTTCATAACATAGGGCTGAACTATAATTCTTTTATACATAACCAGTGGAATAATCATACGCATGTAGCTAAGCTTCTAAGTCTAATATGGTCTGTTTGATTATAGTGGCGGAGGAGGTGGGACTCCAGTCTAAGTTAAACTCCATCCAAAGATTTACAATGCTGACACTGCCACTCTAGAGTAAACAAGTGAAATAACAGATCATCGTAGCAGGAAGACAGGGAATCTGACACATAATAAAAACACACAAAAGAACTAAATCTAAATCTGAACTCACTCTAAAGTAGAATTCCTCGTTCCATTTGGGATTGAGGGTCTGAAACACAAAGTATAGACATGGTTAGATTGATAATAATTAATTGTGTATTAAAGCACAGTAAACACGGTCATTAGTTCACACAGACAACAGAAGAGATGTATGAAACCTATCGAATTTAGAGCCATAGTGAGAAATTAGGCTCAATCTTGTGCGTCAATGATCTGCCTACGTTGTTAGAGGAGGTTTGTGGCTGACAACATGTCCCAGTGATTGGCATTAGTCCCTAAATTAACAGCAATGTGGACTTTCATCCATTTTCTGGATGAATCAGCTCAGTGTGTGGACACACAGACTCTCTCCTTCTGCCTCACACATTTGATATTTTATTGGACTGAGAACTATGTGACACATCTCATTAAAATTCCTTCGGTGATTGAAATGACTTAAACACTAGGATGTCAATGAAGCCTTAATTTCACAAGTCACTCTGATTAATAAACACTTTACATTTTACAGCAGCGATAAAATAGCGTCGCAGTTAAAACAACTGCTGAGACAAATGAACCCTCTGCCCTAAATTAAAAAAAAAAAAAGCCAATTTAACCCCAAAGTCTGTCAAATTTTTCTTGATTAAATAATGAAAATTTCTAGAAATATATGCCAAATGTCAATTTATGTGTTATAGGATCAGGGTTGCTTCTAGTTACTGATGTTAGTCTCAGACTGACTCTTCATTTGTTATCATTGTTCATGCCATCCTGCCACAAGCCATACTCAACTCAACGACAAAGATGCCATCAAAGGTGTCCCACTTAAAAACACATAGAGCCTATGAAAGAGGGCGAGCAGTGATGCTTCATTTTCTGCTCCACATAGCAGTGCATTGTCAGCTATTTATATCCAGCAAGGCAACCATGGCCACTGGCAGCATATGTCTGCCTGCATGGAGGCCTGAGCCGCCCGACTCCAGCAGAGGGTTGGCTGGCAGCTACATGTAGCTAACCTTAACTAGCAAGAAAGGAGACATTTACAAAAGATACAAGAAGCTGAGTCAGGCTACTTTACAGTGTTAGAAGCAAACAGCTTCATCGAGGTTTCACCCAATTATTATATAAAATGTTTTGCAGAATAACATGCATTACATGTTTTGCATTACATATGAACAACATGTAACGCAGAGCTCTACAGACTTCATTTTAAACCATGTAGCCCAGAGCATTCCAAAACGTTAGCAACAAACATTTGGTTTAAAATAACAGCCCTTTATCATTTAAATACCCTCTGAATGGAGCTTACACTAATAGCAAGTAATAGCTCCCCCTGCTGTGAAAATAAATAGGCCACTGGGAGAAAAGAGCTTGCCCAATGTCCCTCTTCTGAGCAGAAAAGGAAGCACTGCCTTCTGGTGCCTTCCTGTGGTTTCCATCTCATAAGATGATATGATTGCCTTGATTTGAAGGAAAGGTGGTGATAGTGTTGAGGATGGGATTAGAAGGACAGGGTGATCTCAAAACTGTGACTCAAAAAGGGAAGTAAACAAAAGCCACATTTGAGTGGCTGTGCGGTTTATCCGTGGTACAGGTGTGTGGGAGGAGATTACAGCGGCAGGAGTGGCCAATCTGGTACGGTGCAAACACATAAGCGTTCATTAGGTCTGAAGCTACGAGCCAAAGGTCTGTGCAGAATCCAGGAAGTAGCAGCAGTATGTTCCAGACGCATGTATCAAAGTCACTTCTTCTTACCTTATGACTTACCTTTTTAATGGTTTTTGTTTGGACTAAGGCAAGTTCTTTGTTTTCATCCGCAACATAGAGGGAAAGTTTGACGTAAGGATCGCTGCAGAAACAAAAGAATAAAATCAAATTAGTGGCGAAAAAGGGGATCTTGATCCTTTCACAGTTCTCACTTTGTAACAGCTTGAGCAAATTCACAGGTACAAATCTGCTCCCCACAGTCATAGGAGTATTTCCTAGATAAAATTTCAAAAATGTACAGATAGCATTGCTGACAAGATACATACCGGTACAGATCAGTACCAAAAACAATATTTTTCCAATATCTTTCTAAAATCTTTTTTTTCCCCACTTAAGCAAGCCAAAATACCATGAACAAAATGGTGGTTAAAATTGGGCAGTATCCATAGATAGTTAAATAAATGGACCAATAGATCCCGTTGCTCTGGACGGAGAGTTTATTTGAAGGATTTTTCCGGTGTGCACTGAGCGTTACTGCGCAGCATCCAACTGAGCTTGAAGACGTAGATGTGACATGAGCAACCTGTCTGAAAGTTGTAAGTCTTCTGGTAGCTGTGCCAAGAGAAATCTCAATCATTCCCAATCTTGCACAGATTGAAAGCGTAGGATATATATAGAGATATATATATATATATATATATATATATATATATATATATATATATATATATATATATATATATATATATATAAGAGAGAGATAACATAGGCACAGGCTAATTATTGATAACTAAACTGCTAGTTAACATTAGTAATTAAACT
The DNA here is from genome assembly GCF_010015445.1 of Perca fluviatilis. Classification (NCBI taxonomy): domain Eukaryota; kingdom Metazoa; phylum Chordata; class Actinopteri; order Perciformes; family Percidae; genus Perca; species Perca fluviatilis. The sequence continues at coordinate 22,432,763 of NC_053128.1, read as the reverse complement.
TAAACGTCTAATGTGAGTCGAAACTGCCTGCCAGCTTCTTCTGTACTATACGGTAATTCCTCTACTATGCGACAGTGAGTCGCGTGGTTATGACACAGTCGTTAGCCTATTTTTACAAAAATGTCTGCTACGGAGCCACAACGTGAGATACAAGGTAATGGAGCCTTTTATACATTGCCATTAGAAATTAGAAATAAACAATGGACAAATAAAGTCTTTAAACGCTTCAGATGTAAAGTTAAAATGAATGGCAGTCAATGGGATGCTAACGGCGGGTGAGAGCTAGGTAGCATCAAAATGGCGCCATAGGAGCTACGCGTGGTGGAAAGAGGCTTACCCCTTGGCAATATCGGACTTAAAAAGTACAAATCTGACCAAACATCAAGTGGGAACTTTAAGTACTTGGCAGTTTTTAATACTCTGTACTAAAACACACTTTTAGATCTTTAAAAAGGGACGTACAATCTGTACAGCCTAGCGTGCTTAGTTTGTCCCATTTCCAATCTAACATCATTAACTGTGGACACAGGTGCCAGAGCCCATATTGCTAGGCTACCTACACTCTGACACACAGCTTGTTTCCAGACCTGAAACCTGAGTCTGCCACCAATAACCCAGCAGATAAAAACTGCTTGCATTTGGGTATTGTGAGATAAGGCACTAATGTCTTATTGACAAAGCAGAGTGCTAAAAATAGAAACTGCAAACGATTTTGAGGTGAGCAGTGCAAATAGTAAGCAGAGTATGTGACTGTGCTATTTAAAAATAGCCAATTGGTTTATCTGAAGGTGCTGACAGGGTAGAAAATCTCCAGTGAGTTCTGGATAGAGAGGCAGAGCTGCACTATTCACCAGGCACACCAATTACTGATCTCAGTCCCAACAGGCAACACGAGGTACAGTGTCAGGTTGTAGCCTTTCCAAAAACCTCCCTGAGAAGGAGAACTTCTCACAAGGCTGTGTGTGTGGTGACAGTGGACATTTTTGAATCAGTAACTTCACTACTAACTGCACATTCCTGTTAAAAACTTTTTACATTAAAACCAAACCTGGACAACAAAATCACTATTACAAATGTGATTTGCTACTTGTTGTGATTACATTTCTTACACACCTATATGTATTCCTGTTGTCTGTATTCTGTCTGTATTCTGTCCATAATAATGCAATTTATTCTTGTGTATATTATCTTGTGTATATTACATAAAGCACGTAGTATGTGGAGAGGTGGCACTGTCAACACAAAGAACGTGGTGGCTGAAGGTTTTTCACACATGATTCTGTATTGTACTTGCCTTTTATAACCCTTTCATAGTAGGCAACAGAAAAAAGCTCTGAATGGATACGGAAAGGAAGACGACTGCTGAGGGCAGATTGGACTTCCGTGGAGCTAAGTGGACGGGAAACTCCAAGGTAAGTCGTGCTGTATAACCTGGCTCACTCCAAATTCAGAAACCAATACAATACCTGACCTTAAAGTAGGGCTGCAACGAATGATTATTAAAATAAGCGACTAATCTGTCAATTACATTTTCAAGTGTAGATTATTAATAGTTTGGTCATCATCAGAACATCTGTGTCAACGTCAGAAAACAGTAAAAAAAAAAAATGCCCATCCCAATATCATAAAGCCCAAGGTAACTTCATTAAATGTCTTGTTTTGTCTGACTAACAGTCCAAAACCTTACTTAGATGATTATTCGGTGATCCAGAGTTGCTGATCAATTTTCTCACCAAATCGATTAATTGACTTATCGATCATCTAATTCAGGTGCCAAAATTTCCCATAAAGCTTCCATTTCCCTGCCCTTTTCTCCTCGTCTGCTGTGTGTCCTGAAATAACTTCTATCAATGTGTACACCATCTGTTGCATTATGTGCGTAGTTATTCCAGTTATTTAGTTATTTGAGGACACACATCCACTGTATAATGTGGAAACACTAAATGTATATACAGTACATAAGGTAACAGATGGCGCGTTTCTCCAATGTGGAAGTCAAAAAGCAAATTGCAGGCGACGTGAAGAATAGAGATGTAACATCTAACTCCACAACAACACAATGTCTGACGTGGCACAGAGCTTTCAATCTTCCCAGGTGACACCAAAGAATCTTAAATTGTTGTTTTTCCCATGCCCTGGGTAAGAAGTTAGTGTTATGTGTTGCATTTCCTGTGCAATAAATGATATTTTGATTGCGGTCGCTAGACTTAACACACACGGTAGGAATTTGATTTTGAAAATCACATTTCAAAACCATCTATGAATGTGTTTTAAATCTGATTTGCCATAATCTGTTTCCAGGGGATTTTTTTGCCATCCAGACTTGATATAAGCAGCAATCTTATTCCAGTATGGATATATCCAAAATTAGATTTGGCCTTCCAGTTGTAGCGCAGCCTTACATTGATTCTGAGGAAGTTGCTGAGGGAGCCAAAAGGAAAAGGGAAGGAAAGGATGGGAAATATAAAAAAACTAAATGAGCTGCAAATGTACCCAAAGCAAAACCGTTGTTGCTTGATTATTAATTAACGTCTCCAGGAACCCCACAGCCTCTAATTGTGCGTTTGTGTGGGTCTGTGATGTGCTGTGACTAAACTAAAACAATGGGCCTACTGTATCTCGACTGCACTGAGACTCCTTCTTGTCTCCTTCCCTCTATCAACAAAAATCCTGCTGAGGGAGGCAGGCTACTTCGTGTCAAGACTGGGAGATAAAAGCTAGCATGGGTCGCTGGATTCAAATGCTAGCTCGGTCCACTTGTTGTTTGATTGCATGTGAGTTCCTCAAGTTTCTATCAACACCTCACTTGAACAAAACCAAGACTCAGGGGTGTTTCATTTAGTCCAAAATAACAGAGCAGAACACAACAGATCAAAGTAGCTGTACAGTATTACAGAATATAGGCTATCAGCAACAGGAACAGGTTTGGAGCAAAGAGAAGAAAAGAACAAGCCAGCACTGTTTGAGCATCTTATGGAGGTGACAGACTGCCAAGTCAGCACTGTCTCCTGTGGTAGCTAGCCACACACCCAGACCTCATTCAGTGTTTCTTCATTACAGTTCAGATTTCTCCTGAGCCAGGCTGAGCTGTCCTGCCAGCACGGCATCAGGATGCTAACACATGCGCTCTGGCATGTCAGTAGCACTGACACAGGGCCAAACATGCCAGGCTGGTCCTCAGACAGTGTCCGCGCTCTCATAGCTCAGATACAATGCATTACTGGAAACAACAGTACGGACAGTGTTGAAATTTAAATGGGGCTTGCACTAGTCATATTGTGATTCCAGCCAGATACCAAATAATTAAAAAGTGCAGTTTAAAAGTTGTTGTTTTTTGTTACACTGTATCTGGGATAACAGAATTAATTCTGATGGTATGAGTAAAATTTAGCTCCAAATGGGTTGTGTCTCATCTAAACTATTCTTACCCGGATTTTCCACTGGGCACGTCTGTGCTGCGTTCCGGCTGCACCGCAGGTTTTTTTTCGTCCTCTGTCATGTGCCATACCACACCGGGAGCGACACAGAAGTGGAGCGTCTTACCTGCCCGACTCGCAGATTTTATTGTCCCTACAAGTACTACTAAGTTTATTAGTAGTTTATTAAGCTAGTAGTAGCTACCTAAAAAGGATCGGTGGTGTCTATTATGTTTTTCCACCTCCAAGATGAATCTCTCGCAGTCCGTGGTGTTGTAGAGGAAACATATACGATATTGGGGGTGTATTTTCATAAATTGACTGGATGCTATCCTGTTTCACTTCCTGCCCGGCTGAAAGCCTGCGACTCGCATGAAAATAGACCTGGGGCGTATCTTTAGCGGAGCGGAGAGCCGCTTCAAGAACGCTCCTGGGACGCACCGTGACGCGGGTGGTGGAATATAAAACATTGACTTGAATGGCCATGATTGCTCACAGGTGGAAAATAGGGGTTAGACGTTACTAACTTACTGATGAGCATGCAGTTAAAGAATGATAACAGATGATCTTCAGTTAGACAGCCTGGGATGGCATTACTGCCAGACTGCTACATGTAGTGTATTTGCGTTACATTTTAATGTAAAGACTTATTCAGGTATTTGAGTGAACCTTTGTAGGCCAAAGAGCTGATTCTTCAACAGGAATATCAGTTCAACTGTCTGGGAATTTGCTTTCAAGGGAGTGTGTTGTCTCCACCTACAAACTCCTGAATTATATGTGGATCCCATTTACACTTCCTGTACACCTGAATTGATTTATAGGCTGTCGTATGACATCAATACCAGTGTGGGAACTTGGCAAGGAATGCCCATGAGAAGCCCAATAGTACGTCAGTGAACCGTTTTAAATGAGTCTTTGAAAAGAATGGCAGCCTACGACTTCCTGAAGGTAAAACAAATCTGCAGCAGAATGGATGGTTGGTCATTCTGGGTTCAGTCATTTAAAGTGCTCATATTATGCTTTTTGCCTTTTTCCCTTTCCTTTATGGTGTTATATCTTTTCTGTGCACGTTATAGGTTTACAAAGTGTAAAAGCCCAAAGTCCACCCCAAAGGGACTTACCATCTCCCAGAGAAAACATTGTTCACCAACTGCTCCAAACAGCTCTGTTGTAGTCCAGCCTTTACTTCTGTGACGAACGTGCGTCACTTTGTAACACATGTTATAATGCTCGCCTAGCTGCTAGCATGGCACGCCCTCATACTCTGCTTCTGACTGAGTAGTAGTCCCTACCTAGCTACTGCACATGTGTGACTCCCAACAAAGATGGTACAGAAGTGAGATGCCTCACTCTAAAACAGAGAGCTCAACACACAGGGTGAAAAGAGGAGCTGCAGCAATGTGCAGTACAACAAAAATATGGTGATTTTTGAAATTAAACCACATAAACCTATTCTGGTACAGCCTCTAAATACAATGAGGAACCTGAAAATGAGCATAATATGAGCACTTTAATATAAACCCATTAAAAATAAACAGGTATTATACTTAAAGATAGGCCCCTGAGTAAGAGCACATAAATAGCACATATATGACATTATTACTGATTTAGCAGTGCTTGATGGTCACTCTGAGTACTATTAATTGATCACAGTGTTCTAGCACCGCAAGTACAGAAAGAGGTACAGTAGGTATTACAAATTCAGAGAGCAGAAGTCACAGCGCTTAAGCTATGCAAAAACTTAAATAAACACAGACTTCAAATAAAAAAAAAACTCCACAGAGGGATATTATGTAATGCTGCATAAACGTTGTGATAACAGTGGGTCACACTTCATCACAGAATCAAACAAGGAGAGAGGCGGTCTGACAGCATAATAAAAAGGCTGTACTGTTTCAAAGACCAAAAGACATTTAAGTTTAACATCTGTTCATGTGAGAAAGTATGTGGTAGGTATAATTATTAGTCAACCACTTTATCTGGAAAAAAAGTAATAGAGGTGGTTATAACTAGGATGGGAGAGGCAGGTGGGTAATCATTGATTAACACTTGGAGTTCAAGGTCTTTATAAGGAAAAGAAGTGTAGTCAAAGTGCATACCACAAGGACAGACCAAAGGAGTCCATCTAAATCAAAAGGGCAGCTGTAGCTATAGCAATAAGAATTTACACAGGTCCTCCACTTGGTCTTATGTTTGGCTTTTCTCATATATACAATATACACAAAATAGTGCCAAAAATGGCAATACATATTTAGAGAGACAAACATCAGCCAACATATTAAAGTATAAGACTAGCTTGGGCAAAAGACATGCAATGTCAGAGGCAGTGCACCTGAAGAGTGTAGCATCTTCGTAAAAAGAAAGTCCTGCGATGCTCACCTGGCTCCAATGATGTCTTTCTTCGCCAGATCAATTCCGGCAACGACCTTAACCCGCAGCACTCGCGTTTCATGCTGTAGAAGAAAAACAGATGAAAACATTAAATCAAATTCATGGAGAAAAAAAAAAAAAAAAAATAGATCTCATAACCTCACAATCAAGCCACTTCAAACATTTTCAAGTTTTATCTGAAAAGCTTTCAGTCCTGAATGACACAAACGTTTAAAAAATGTATTTGAATTATTGCAGAGAAAAACATGATGTTCTTTTAGTTAACGTATGTGCATATGCCTCTAATTCCCACAGCACCTCATGTAGAAGAAACTATACGTTGAGTTAAACCACCACACACCATGTCTGGTTTACAGCTTCACACACACTATTCCCTACTTGACTGCAACTTGAAATGGGGTCTAAAGTAAAATCACTGACACACAGCTTCTTGATGGTAGTTCTGAGTAGAGGTAATGATATTAACATAAAGCCTTTCAACAAATTTTGGCACAATTTTCTACATGACAAGTGCTAGAGAATGGAGCAAAGGAGGGAGTGGGGACCGGAGCTCAGACCAACCCCGCTGTTACCTTAGGCCATGGCCTTGTTCAGAGGGTGTAACATTTCTGAATGTTTGCCTCAGTCACAGGAAGTGCAGTGTCTCATGGAATGTAGGGTCACATTTGTCTTAAAAAACATTACTTGTGGAGATAACAAGGAATGTTAACCAAAAACTACCCAACCCTTTCTGAAGTCCCCTATGTTGCAGTCAGTGTGTGGATATTTTTTTTTTTTTTGTTACTGGCATGCTTCCCCTCCAGTAAAGACCGACAGATATGAAAGTGAAAAGACCTCATCAAGAAAGCAGCGCAAACACAAACCCTGGCTGAGTTAGATTGTCCATTACCTGTGAAATAAAGTTAATACATTTTTAAATGTCAGTAAAACTAATGTAATGGGTTTATTCAGATATGTGGGGGTTTAATGTTCAGTGTAACTAGCAAGACATATGTCCACTAAATTGGCATTAAAAAGGCCACGTAAAAATCTCGCCTGCATCCAGGTGACAGACAGTTTAGCCTTCTGATGACAAACACAACGATCAGAGGCACGCCCCTATTTTCCTCTGAGAATTATTTTTAATCATCCAAAAAAACTAAATCTCCAGTCTTACTAGATGACTAGACTGCATTACAAATGAATATTAAATGATGTCTGACAGTTAGTTGGTGATACAGCATGACTGGTGGAAAATAGGGGTTAGACATTCTCGTGCTTGCTGTTTACCAGCAGAAGTTACTGATGAGCATGCAGTTAAAGAATGATAACAGGTGATCTTCAGTTAGACAGCCTGGGATGGCATTACTGCCGGACTGCTACATGTACTGTATTTGCGTTAGGCCTACATTTTAATGTAAAGGCTTATTCAGGTATTTGAGTAAACCTTATAGGCCAAAGAGCTGATTCTTCAACAGGAATATCAGTTCGGCAGCAGCTCGGTTAGCAAATTATTTTTTCACTCAGTAGTGTCATCATGTTTGACTCGTGACTGTCGTGCTACTGTGCTACCATGCAAAACAACGTTTGCATAATAACTTTTAGGTCTGCACAATTAATCGCAATTTAATCCAAATCGCAATATGGACTAGTCCAATATCCCAATCGCAGGGGTGTAGCAATATTTGTTAAAGGCAAAATATGTGTCTACCCATTCTGAATTAAGTATTGTGGTGCTGCAGAGATGTCTCAGCCTACAAATCGTTTCCTACAGACTAAAGAAAAATTCTTTGTTTGGTAAAGATCCTCGCAAAAATCACATTATATCATTTTTATTTTGTTTTAATATTTTTTTATGAAAATGAGAATAATGATACAAAAATTATCATCCCCTCCAATATAGTGAATCATATCGCAATATTAGTCAAAATGATCGCAATCGGATATTTTCCTCCACACATCAGAGATCTTTAACAGGGGGTCCTCAGAGGAACTGCAGGGGGGCCACCAAATTATGAATTTTTTTTAACGTTTTTTATTACAGAAAAATACTTCGCACATATATAACGTGAGACAGGTGCGTCAGAGGGCTATAAGTCCAAAGTTGCAAAGAAACTCCTGCACACTGTCTAACTTGCAAAAAATGAATGTAATAGAAGGCAACGTTTCGGTACTACCATCATCAGGCAAAATTAATGAAGGGAGTATCTTTGCAACTTTTTAAAGTTTTTTTTCAAAAATGAAGATGTCAACATGAATCCAACAAATTATTAGCAAATATAAATCAGCCAATTTGTGAAAAAAAACACATTGATGATAGGCTTACTGGCCTAAAGGTAAGGACATCACTAAGGTATCTATTCTGGATTTATGTTCTTGACGGTAGCAGTAAGGTTACTTTCTGCCTATTCCCTTTACTAAAACGTGTATTATATGCAGCAAAAAATCCTTGCAAGTGAAAACTTACTTTGGTAATAATAATAATAATAATAATAATAATATTAATGAATAATAATATATATATATATATATATATATATATGATTGTGATTCTGAAATATCGACTTCAGTTGACAGTTAAAGACGTGCATGACTCCGCTTTCAACTCGTTTAGCGGTGAGCTCACCATCAAACAGCTTGGATTACTGACAAAAAGCGGTGTTTAAGTCAGACAGAGTTGTTAAGCTTGACATGCCACCTAGCCCTCCACCCAAAAAATGTCTCATTTTCAAAATAGCACTTTGGAGCTACAAGTCGTTCATACATGAATTCAAATAGAGGATATATAGCGAGGCTGTTAAGCCTGCTCGGTCGAACTGGACGGTTTAATTGCAATAGCCTACTCAGAAGGCAAAATGGTGCATCTGTTACTGAAATTAAGGTGAGTAAACCAGTGGACACGCAGACAAGAGGGCAGGAAATTGACAGCTGCCCGAACATCACTATGGAATGTTACCGTCGGTGAGGGCTTGTTAGCTAGCGTTGCTGTTAAGGACTGAATCCCTAATGAGAGACACCTAATAATGACTGATGTCTGCATAACAAAGCTTTGGTGAAATTTAATCTTACCTCATCTTCTGAAAGTCCATATATCGGCTCGAAATTCCCAGCCATATAGCCTGTGGATCACACTAAACACACAAAAAAAAGCTGCTTGGCAAAGCTAGCTAGCCTTGGACAATAAAGTCCCACTTTCCTCTCTGTGCCGTGCGGTGGTGGTCAAATCCACGGTAAGACCTTGGCACGGCACGGGACTTCGGTTCGCAGCCGGATATCGTAACCCTCGCCAGTGGTCCGTCCAAGACACAACCTGGAAATTAAAAAAAAACAGTGTCCAAAAACTAAAACAGATCGCTTTTGTCAACTCCAAGCTTATCCCCCGAAACGTTTTGACACTTGACTTCCTCCTAACAGCTCAGCCAATCGTGTGCCGATTCAACGTGATTGCTGTCAACATCAACCAATCAAGTGCGATGTGAATTCCTAAAAGTTCCTTATCGGCCAATAAAATATGCAGAGGGCGTGGTGCTCGTGTGTCTGTTTTTTTTCGGGGTGTGTGAGGCTGTGTCTCGCAAAGCAACTAAGTTTAATATTTTTAGGATTTTTTAGGTATCTATATAATATATAATATCACCATTTCCAGCTAACTAGTCTCATGAAGGTGGTTACTCGCTCTGGTCATTACCATTCAGTCCTGAGCGCGTTCATGTCAGGGGCGGGGCTTGTGGAAAAACAGCCAATCTGATCCGCATCACGAATTTAGGTCGATGAAGAGGCAAAAGTTACAGGAGTCACCGTGGGAAATTGCATGAACTCTAGTTTTATTTAGATCAGCATTCACAATTTTAAATAAAAACAAGCGATAAGTAAGTGAAAATAATGATATTAACAATAGACTAAAATAGCAAGGTTATAGCTATGTGAAAATAGGCCTACATAAACATATAGATTAATAGAGTAGAGAAGTAGCTCACTGGATAACTATGTAATAAATCAATAAAAACACGATAACTGTGAATGATACAAACATATCGTGACACAGTAATGTGTTATTATTGTTGTTGTTGCCAGGGTCGTCGCCAAGATTTTTTGTATAATGTAGGCTACTTATTTGACTGATTGGTTGATTGATTTATTGATTGATTGACTGATTGATGGGTTAGGGTAGGGTTCGATTACCACATGTGCCAATATGTGAATTCTTTATTAATGTGTGCAATGTGTTTCATATGACATGATAACATTACGTACTTTTTATGTAAGTCTTATTTGCAAAATGTAGTCTACAAATAATGATTTCAGCCAATAAACCGACCATATGTAAGTTTTTAATTGCAACTGTTACCTGTGTCCTCATTGGTGTTGGTATAGTGTTAGTAGTGTGTGCCATGGCTGACATCAATAGGCTACTATTCAGCTGCCTAAATATACAATGTTAGCAACTGTACAATATTGCTATCACACTTTCAAAGTACACTATCATTTGACAAGATGTCTTTGCATTTTGACTGTCTTGGTCTAAGCAATGATAAAGGAACCTTTTGTTTTGATGACAATGATGTATTCATTGATGGATTTATTTACATTTGAAACATGAGTTAATTCTTTTGATTGAGTGATCACCTTTTTTAGTTCACATAGGGTGATGTGCTGAAAGTACCACGTGGTGTAGGCTCCTTAGCGTTTTGACAATTTTAAGTTTATTTCAGTAAATGTGCCAAATCGATTAAGAACTGTATTACAACTCATTGGCCCAGTATGCGAAGAATTCCTGTTCACAGTGGGTTCATAGTTCATCTCTTCTGTTTATATCTAGCTTTAGCCATGTTTAGGGTATTATAATAGGCTTATGTGACTTTTTGTCTATCATTATATTCATTCGCAGAGCTCGCTAACATATTGCGAGACATGTGAATGTAATGTTGTTTGTTTGTTTCTTTAATCACTTTTATGAGCAACACTGGTCCTATGCTGCCACCTAGACGCTAATGAAATTCTAGACTACATAAACACAGATTGCTTTGTCGGACCAGTTCACAAAGGCGCCGCTAGATGTCACTACATAGCCGTGATCTCTTGATCGGTTGTACCGGTTTGGCCCTGAAACGTGATACCAGATGATCCAGTGATTAAGAGAGCAAATGTCAAAGACACAAAGCGCAGTTACACACTGTGGCATGTTGTATTGGAAGAGGTGAGGTGGACCTCAGTCCTTCATCTCTGACTGCAGGTCGTGCTTCTCTTCTTTCAATACCTTCTTTTGCACCAGCGCCAGCATCAAAAAGCAAGCAGAGGCATGCAAGCTGTCACACCAAAACAACACCACACATCACACATCATCATCATCATCATCATCATCATCATCTGCTGCTGCTGCTGCGTACACGCAGCACGAACTCGTTTATTATGAGAGACATGAAGTAAAAAGGACAGCACGTCCTGGTTCAAATGTTCACATTCACCATGGCTATGTCACAGGACTTTTAAATCAACACGAAGAGCAGATGGTCATATTACGTAACATTATTGCTTCTAAGTAGAGCTAAAAAGGGGAGGGCCGGCGATTTCCCAAGCCACCCTTAATACAATCAGACACTTCGTCCAAATGTTTTGCTCGGAATTTTTCTACTCACAAATAGCTGCGTTTAGGCATTAACCAAGGCGTATCAATAAGCCAGCCAAAAAAAAAAATATATATATATATATAATTTATCTTTACATAAAATATGTTAGAGACGTTTTTTTTATTCACTCATCATTGCCTTCATAGATATCATACACAAATCGCTGACATTACATGTCCAGTAGATCAAGACTTTGATAGCAGTGGTGGAATTTACTCAAGTACTGTAATTAAGTAGATATTTCAGTATTTTCCTTTTATGCAACTTTATAGGCCTACCTCTACTCCACTGCAAGTCAGAGGAAAATATAGTACTTTTGACTCCCCTTCATTTATTTGACAGCTTCTTTTTAGGTAAGATTTTACACACCCACAACACATAATGATCTTACTGTACAACATATATTTGCATTTTTATTATTTTCTATGGTGAATATATACATATGTAAATATGTATGTCTTTGTGGTTTGTAAATGAAAATATGTAGGACATTATAAATAATGTGGTAAAGCTATATGATCTAAATATGATGCCATTCATGATGATTTTTATATAGTAGTGGAAAAGAGGTAGGATTAAATAAGCTTCTGTTTTTCCTGTTATTTTTCTGTTATGTTAAATTTATATTTAGTTTTTGTTCTTTTTGTTTTTTATTGTATTGTTTTACATGTCGAAATAAAGCATTCATTCATTCATTCATAATGCATTACAAACAGTACGCTGTATATAATCGTTGAAATTAGTGCATCAATAATGTAATAATTATCCAATAATATGATATCTGACATTATAACCAAGGGGCAGTACTTTTACTTTTGATATTTTAAGTACATTTAGCTGATAATACTTACATACTTTTACTTAAGTGACATTTTCAATGCAAGACATTTTTTTTTTAAAAGATTTCTTCACACAATTTAACCTAAAGATAGTTTTTCCACAGTGACCACTTTCCAGGAATTCTTTCACATGAATGCATGTGTGTGTGTGTGTGTGTGTGTGTGTGTGTGTGTGTGTGTGTGTGTGTGTGTGTGTGTGTGTGTGTGTGTGTGTGTGTGTGTGTGTGTGTGTGTGTTTGGAAAGAAAGGAAGTTCGGTTCAGGAGACAATGATCGGATACTGAAACAGATCCCTAAAGATCCCTAAAAGGAATCTGTCTCTGTCTCCTCCTGTGTCCTCCCAGCTGTTGGTTTTTTCTTGTGCACTTCGAAATTCATTCACCTTTGTGAAATTTGCAGCCTGCATGTTGTTTCTTTTGCAGCCTGCATGTTGTGTACCTGCACAGAGAACTTGTGTTTTTAAGAATCACAGGAGTTGTCCACGTCATTTTCCATACTGGTCTTAGTCCTATTTAGGGTAAAGACAGCTTCCAAGCCAAATATACTTTTTACTATTTTTTGACAGAAATACAGAAACCGAGACATTACATTCTGTTCATTGCTAACATCATGGTCAGGGTTACATCCTGTTCTAAAAACCTGTCAATTATGGCTGTACTTTTCTTTTAAAGGATGTGTGTTCCTCTATAATAGAGGACTAAAAACAAAAAGTGTATTAATCCTTTACATATTCATGTCATATCAACAGTTTAAGTATAGATAAATTCTTTCTCTCTCTCTCTCTCTCTCTCTCTCTCTCTCTCTCTCTCTCTCTCTCTCTCTCTCTCTCTCTCTCACTCACACACACACACACACACACACACACACATTAATGTATAATTAAGAGAGTGACTCTGTGACAGAACATGGGAGGGCAGGGGGAGACAGAAAGGGATGACATGTGGGAGACCTCGCTATGTTTACAGCTCCCAGTAAGAGGAACCAGTGAGGAGAGAGGGTACACATTGTTTTATAAGGTCACAGCCTTCTGATGGTCACAACATGGTTTACAATATTTGTTCATACGTAGGTAGAGTGAGTAAAAATCACTAAGGTAGCAAGCAAGCAAAGTTTATTGATATAGCACCTCTCACAGACACCAGTCACAAAGTGCTTCACAGTCAAAGAAATAAATCAAAGATAAAACACCACATAAAATATACAAGGAGATAAAAAAGACACAAGTTTAAAACACATGCTACCTAACACTAACCCTAAAATGAACAGGAAGCCAGTGCAGAGAGATTACAATAGGTGTCACCACATGTTGGATCGGTTTAAAAGCCTAGCAGCAGCATTTAAGACGGTCTGTAAACGGTTTAAGGAAGTAAAAACGTGAGTTAGCATCTCCATTTAATTTAGGGACACAGCAGACCTACATTTGGCTATGGATTAAAATATGGTGGTCAACAGTATTGAATACGGTGCTAAGGTCCAATAAAACCAAGACTGAACAGTCTCCAGCATCAGTAGCCATTAAAATATCATTTAAGACCAGATTGAGATTTATCAAACGCCCTGTGCAGTTCCAATATTTGAACAAGTTGCTTTTCAACGACCTTTTCTAAAAAATTTAAAAGAAAGTGAGATTGAAACTAGGCCTGTTGTTCTCTGGCAAGGAGGGGTACAGGTTGTTTCTTTAACAGAATATGAACAATGGCCTGCCCTGCTTAATAATATAACTGGGGACACACCCTGATAAAAGAGAGGGGTTTATAATATTGATCATGCATGGGCTGATGAAGTTAAAGGCCTTTAAAAACAGAGAGGTTAGTAGGACATCTAGTGGGCTCAACAAGCGTGTCATTTGTTTCGGCAAGGCTTCAATATAATCTATGGACACAGTACAAAAAGAGCTCAAAATGGATGGATTTTTTTTAATGATTATTTTTTAGGCCTTTATGGACAGGACAACTGAAGAAATGAAAGGGGAGAGAGAGGGGGAACCACATGCAGCAAAGGGCCGCAGGTCAGTGTCGAGGAGTAAACCTCTATACATGCCCGCTCTCCCAACTGAGCTATCTGGGTACCCAACAATGGGTGGATTTGATGAACCATTAGAGAGTGGACAGGACAAGGTTGAGACGTTTGCCCTAACATTTGCAACCTTATTTATAAAATAATTATTTGGACTAATTGGTAGGTTAGGAGTACTGGGAGAGACAATATAGTTTACAGTATCAAAAATAACTTAAGGATTTTTCTTGCTGGATGCTATTAGATTAGAGAAGTAGGAGGATCCCTCAGGCTTCATCATGATATAAATGGTACCCATAAATTCTCTGAGATGCAGTCTGTGTACTTCGAGCTTGGTGGCTTTCCACAAGCGTTCAGTCATTCGACATTTGCGCCTTAAAAAGTGGATAGTTTCATTTATCCATGGGGATGGATTTTTGGAGGGGATCTTACAAAGTTTAAGTGGAGCTACTTTATCGAGCACAGAGGAGCAGTGATTGTTAAATGATTGGACTACAGTGTCCACCTTTCCATCATTTGAAACAATATTATTGTCAAATCCCATAGTAAAATTGACAGCCGCAGCCTCGTTTATGAAACGGTTGGGTCTTATATGGCTAGAAGGTTGAGACTCCAATGTAAAGCAAATATCAAATAAAATACATTTGTGGTCAATGATGCATAAATCCTTAGCAAAAACAAATTCAGTATCTACACCATGTGTAAAAACTAGGTCAGCATGTGTTGAGGAGAGATGACTTTTATTATTGTTTTGCTGAGAAAACCCACAGGTTATATATTTTCATACACAAAATAAATACATACTTACAGCAAGGGCATACTGTATTGGTGTATTACAGGGCAGTTTTAAGTCTGGGAATTCCCTGATGGTACGATTGTGAGATAATGTTTTTACATTTTGGAAAGATGGGCTTCTTTGGAGTAGAAGTAGGTTTCCCTCTGGTTTTGTCACTTAGGAGGAAATTACATTGACTGTCATTTAAATCCTGGAGAGATAGGCCTACCTTAACCACAACCACTAGGTCACACAATCCCTGAACATAATGAACAATGAACACAAATTGAAAAAGAATATTATGTAGGCCTAATATAAAAGAAATTGGGTAGACACACAAAACAAATCAATTTGAATGACAATATGTTACATTGAACACATTTTAAGCTCCCAAATCTCCCATTCGTTTTCAATTGCTACGCCTTTGAAAAACTGCTGAATGCCACACTCATCAACTCACTTTGTCCCTCCTCTGTGGCAACCACAGACTGTATGGTGGCCACCAAAGCCGGGGGCAGGGTTAACAATCTGCCCCGCCCTACTCAGGATCATTGAGGTAGGCACGGAGAGTGGATGTTGCGATTTCTCCGCTGAGTCGCTGGCAGGACGGCTGAGTGGCAACGCAGGTGCCCTTTACTTCTGTCATCCCGGTAAACCAGTTATAATAGTAAAAGTTCCGCTTTACTGGGAACCGACAGAGGAGTCACCACGGCTAAGGCACCGAGGGAGAAACTTAAAACTCCGCTCAGCTGCTGGTAAGATACAGCCTACATTTATCTTTTGTATTATAACATCAGGATCGAGTGAACACAGAGGCGCGGAGCACGTAGAGTTATACTGTATGCTTCTCATTGGTGGGCAACGTGTTCAGGCCAGTTTCACATGATGGACCCCCCCCCATCAGGATCATTTTTGTACCAACCATATTGCCTTTAAAATAGCAGTTTAATGCATTTTAGATATCATTATTTGAACGTTACAGATTATGTTATAAAGTCCTTATCTGTTCATTATTGTTGCAAGCTGCTTAGAAGCGCAGGTTACAGCAAACGTTTATGAAGGACCATATTGCCATATCATTTAAAAGAAGATCAAACCTGTTGTTGATGCTTGTTGTTACATTTAAAGACCCAATCAGTTACGTTAACGTGTTTATTACTAAATGAGACAGATGAAAAAGCATGGTTAGTTTTTGGATGGATATATTTCAGATAATGTGAGTCATCATACGAGTTTTCCCATAACATAATTAAATCTGTCGAACTTGTGCAAAATGGCTTATTTCTTAAACTGTAACTGCATGAAATTAATTTAGAGGGAAATACAAAAAAAAATGGGAAGTTTAGTCACAAATAACAATAACCTTACTAGGTCAGTTTACTTATACTATTTGCGTGTTCCTCTGGATAAAGACATATTCCCTGGTTGACAGTTGACTGATTGGCAGGTTATTTCCTTCAGCCTAGGAGGATGATGATGCTGGGATGTCAGCCACATAATGGGATTTCCATTCTCATGATCTGGTCCTCCTCTGGTCAGGAAGAGGTGAAAGAGGCCATTGGCTATTATAGCACCAAATTGATCAGCTCAATAGGTGCCTGCAGCTTACTGACTA
Source organism: Perca fluviatilis (assembly GCF_010015445.1). Taxonomy (NCBI): domain Eukaryota; kingdom Metazoa; phylum Chordata; class Actinopteri; order Perciformes; family Percidae; genus Perca; species Perca fluviatilis. The sequence continues at coordinate 22,416,109 of NC_053128.1, read as the reverse complement.
TTTCCACTGTTATCCCTGCACTGGCCTTTATACAGTCAGTGTTGCATGCTAACTGCAGCTGTTATTAATAGGTCAAACAGCATAATTGAAGCATAAAATCCATCTAGGATTCTTTTTTTAATCAGTACACTGGTTGTGCCTTTATTTTCAAATGCTTGCACACCAATTATAACTCTGAGATCAGTTTGATCAGTTCTCCAGATCAGAAAGGCTTGCCTTTTGTTTTGTGACAAATGCTCATTTAATATTACAGAAAGTGTACTGTAATGTGGGTATTCTCTGTACAGGTGAGCTTACATTATATTATTATTTATAATGTACTGGTTGGTGGTGTTGCTGCTGTGACGCAGACAGTAATGGGCAACATAAGTGATGACATGACAATAAATTCTTTTCACAACCCTATGCTCTTTTGTAAGGCAATTACTTACTAATGCACTCTGCCTTATTTTTTGTAATTAAACCACAAAAGAAGTATTCATTCTTCCCTCTCATGTGTACATACACAGCATGGCTATCTCACTCAGTGTTTCTATTTGTCAAGGACAGACCAGATGGAGCTGAGTTGGGATTTTATTAAACGCACCATCAGAAAAGCACATCCCTGCAGCCGCAATTATCTCCTAGCAGAGCCACCTACGGTCAAATCTATCCCTCACACCCCAGCTGTGTCAGGAGAAATCAGATGTTCAATGAATTTACCTTTAAACACATGCACTAGGCTAATGTGTGGAACTGTAGTGGCCCACTATACAATTGTTTCCTTTTATCTTACTAATCTAATTCTTAACGTCAAGGCTGTGTTGTCTGGTGTCCTTGAAGTATTTATTTTCCATTGCGTGAGTCCTTTAAACACAGGAGGGCACAGGATAGGATTGGCCAAGACCATAGAGGAAGTGCAATTTTTACAGGGCTACACATTTACAACAACAAATTAGTAAATTGTGTTGTAGGTAGTGTAGCTGGAACACTGCTGAAATAGGTGACACATGATTTGTGTTTTTCTTTAATGGTTTTTCTGTATGTAGTTGAAATAAATGTGCTCTTTTAGGGGCCTTTTATTCATTTATGCAGACACATGCACATGGCTGTTTGTGAGTGAGTAAGCACCACCATACTTCTGTGTACCTGCGTGTGTTTTTGTATGCAGATTGTGTGTCATATTGTTGTACCTTGAGCTTAGTGTAGCTCTGTGTATTTTTTAACTCTCGCTGTACAGTGAATGTACAAAAGGAAATTGTATTTTACAGAGCAAAAGATGGAAAGTTACGTATGTCAGAGAACTATACCCAAACATATCGATTGGTATTAAACTGGGATCTTAAGCTTGTGTAAGTCTACAGTATCCACCAGTAGTATGACTAAATCTTTGTAGAAGAAAAGCCATGCGGTCGTTAAAATCAAGTTTTCATCTCCTTAAAATTTATTCAGCAACTTCAAGTTAGACATCTTGTTTTCTGTTGCATTCTGCCCATAAATACCTTTCTGAGAAACAAAAAGTTCCTAGTTCCTAGTTTCAGTTGATGATCAAACCGGTTATTTTACAGTACCAAGAAGTGTTTCGTCTGCTCTGGAGGAGCACAGGTCAACTTTTTATGAAAGCAGTTTGAGTGATTCCTCTTATCTGTTTTACATATCCCTTCAATTCCTGGCCAGATTTACAAATTGTAATGTACACAATCTATGTTTTTAATTTTTCTTCTATCCACGGCTGAATTTTCAAATTGTAACATACACTGTCTATATTTTCTGTTATGAGGGCAGATACTTAAGGAGCTGTTGCAACAACGAGCCACATTTCTATCATGCCAAACCTGTTGATCTACTTTATGTGAATTCCCTGTGGCGCAATAGTTGCTGTAGATCTATAGACACCGTTACTGTATTGTTTATATACTGAAGCTTTCATTTATGATAGTGGCTACAGCAGAGCGGCTATGCCCAGAGGAAAAGGAGGCTCAATTGCTTATTTTATGTGCGCTGCATGTAAAAATATATTTAATATAAAACTGAAATATGTGGCTGTGCAGTAAATCATTAAGGATGTTTTGTGTATTGCTGTTCCTAGAATCAGGACTGCTATTCTGCTTCTGTGGTGCTCATCTGTGTCTTTCAGTGCATGAAAAAGAAACATTCCTTATTAATCACCTTTGCAACGGTCGGCTGTCGTACTACCATGCCCGGGGGATCATCTTGGTTCACTGCTCACATTTTTACCTAAACATGTCATTTGACCTGTACTCTCCTCACCTTTTGATATTGAGAGGCAGCGGACGAACACAAATCGTAAATGATTCATAGTCTCACCATGACCTGTCTGATTTATTTCAAATTTTTTTTGTATGTTACATTAAAATGTAGTGAATTTATAGATCATGCAGGTATATCTCTGGGTATTATTCACCTAAAGCCTGTGCTCTGTTTCAAGACATGAGACATTACCTTAAATGTCGGTCGCTTCTATATAATTTTCTCAAGTGTATATCTGTCATTTTAACCGTGCTACATAACTGTTCACCACGTTAAACCATATGTACAACTATGGAGCAGTGGGTCAGTAAGCAAGCAGTTAAATGTAAGTTGGCTTTCTATGATGGCCATAAATGTGGAGGGATATACATTATGTAATTAACAAATAAGAATTAGGGGCTCCTAAGGTAAAACTGAGAAATTTCCAGACCATTATTATCTGTTAAGGGGAAAAAGATTCTCACTGTTCTCACGGCCAACGTTTTCCCAGCTTAGCAGCTTATTCATTTTGGGCTACTGATTACGTAAGAAGGCTATATACAGCAGGTGGCTAATCCTTGACCTTAATGCCAATTATCAGATCATGGTGAGGTTATTGAAATTAAGGCACCATAAAGAAGAGTTGGGAACAGTCAGTTACCGGAAGTCTTTATGTTATTAAAGTAGTGTAACAGCCTTAAAACAAGCAGCCTGCACAGCTTTGTAGTGTTTTAAACAAATCCTAACCAGTGAGAAACCTCAGGTGTCATGCCAATATTTGCCAGGTAGGTGGGACAGTGCAAGTACACATATGTGGATGGGGCATGCACACTAGAAAAGTTCCTAATTAAAATAACAATGTTGAAAGACTTTTTCTGAAGCAATAGTGAATTCTCACTGGCTTAAAAATGCATACACATACTAGTCTCTGACTGGATGTGTCTGTTTGGAAGAGCATTTCTTATATTCCATTTCCTCGTACTTCAGACATCAGACATTTTTTGCATCATCCGTTTTCCATGTTTGGCTAAATGTTTTGAGAGCCTAATGTTTTGAGGGTCATTTGCATATAATAGCATTTATTTAGACTTAGCTTTATTTCATTTAAGAACATTCCACAGTACATTAGACAGTACACAAAATCTCCATGTATGCATCCAGAGGCAGATTTTTCAGGACTTCCATTGCAGAGGGGACAAAACCCCTGCTGAAGCGAGCTCTTTCCCATTAAAGTGTTCTTTGTCTCCGACAAGATGGTAGTAATGTGAAGTGCTGATTGAGGGGGTGATCAGTGTCATTTGCTATTGTGAGTGCTAAGCGTGTGATGTCTCTGAGGTTTATATCTGACGGACTAGGTCTGGTCAGGCAGACGGTTTTGGAGGTAGTATGTGTAAGAATTTAAACATGCATGTCGGTAATTCAGCTTTTTCTTTGCCTTCGATGGAGTAGAGCAAGTCAAGAGATCGCTCTATTCAATACGTCAAATCCTCAACTGACAGCAACAATTCGTCATCAGAAATCAGAAGAAAGGGAGAGAGCATGTGAGGGATAAAGTGCAACATCAGCTCCAGCATCTATTTACTCTCTCTGTCTCTCTCTCTCTCTCTCTCTCTCTCTCTCTCTCTCTCTCTCTCTCTCTCCTCCCTGGCATTCAGTAATAGCTCAAACATCTGCACATGGCTAGGGAATAGCAGATTTCCAAGTCATGTGAATGGGAATCGGAAAAACCCGCCTCCCACTGTGTGTGTCTCTGTCGTTGAGGCAAATCCTGAACTGAGGTTATGCAATCAGTCACGCTGCATGTGCCAGCTGGTAGAGGTAGAAAGAAACGGAGATGATGTTTTTTTAATCCTCAGTGAAACGGTATATATTCACAGTAGAAGATTTTCTTTCAGTTCATCACATTTACTGTTCTGAGATTTTGTGTCAGTTTTAATATAATTATCATGTCTGTTTAAGGCATGAATATTTTGTAAGTTAAGTCCAAAGACAGGATTCAGTAATGTTCTCAAAAAAATTTTTTTAATTATATTCTGTATCACCGCTGAAAAGCATATATTATCTCTGCATTAAAGTATTCAGTATTCTAATCGGTTCACTTGTGGATGACATTCTTTTATCTCATTTCTTCCTAATTATGTCTTCAAGGGCTTTAAATTAATTGTAGTATTGCACCTATGACTTTACCGTCAAGCAGGGTGTGTGACAATAACAAAACATCTCAGCTACAGCAGGCGGTTTTCCTTTGTCATGCAAGCAGGTTGTGACTCAATACAAGAATATGCAGTTCTGCTGTTGTGGCAGACAGCATCAAACATTGTGGGTCATGTGATTTGTCAACAGCACAGATCAGACAATTCCCCCATACTCACCTGTCTTTTGTCTTTTCAGCCAAGGCTTTGTGGTGCCATGATGAAGAAAGCCGTGGAAGTCATCCTGTTGTTGTTGCTGTTCTTCACGCCACATACAATGGGAAAACGTAAGTGTTTGGATCGAGCCAGACTTGAAACACAGTCTCAGTATCTTGAGAGGAAACAGGAGCCACAGCTGCACAATTAACAGGTGCTAAGTAATAGTGTTGTTTATCTGTGATCTGATATTGATATCTGATATTGTTGCGGTATATTACACATCACATTACACATAATACATAAACATAATTGTAACATAATACACACTGTTAAGAATATTATGTAGTATTTGCTTTCATATCCTCTTTTTCCTGTCTGTCTTAAGGCGTCAGCCCGCCAGGGAAGCCCGCACTGACCAGATGCCGTTCTCCCGAAAAAGAGACCTTCACTTGCTGGTGGGAGCCAGGCTCTGATGGGGGACTGCCCACTACCCACGCCCTGTACTATCGCAAAGAAAGGTGAGTGTCTTCCAGTTTCATGCAGTAACAGACTCACTTCATTGAGTTTCTTCATTGAGAATTCTAATGTACGATTGCAGCAGTTGGTTTGATTTTGTCAGGTCTGAAGGGCTCAGATGAGGGCGTCAGATCAACATTAGTCTCGCTTTCCAAACCACAGCGAGTAAGGTCCCTCTACACATACACTCCTGGATAGGAGAAAAAAAACGGCCTGGGTTGTTTGCATTTCTTTATACCAATCACAATTGTCTTGGGCGGTGCTAAGCTCAGGTCGCAGCGACGGTGTATCTGCAAATTGATCTTGGGAAGGAAACTTGTTTTGGTGGAAGATTTGCACCCTGCAAACGAAAACGCCACATACAATATTAAATGAAGTTAACTGTTCACACAATACAGTAACATGAGCTATTTATATAAGCTGGATACATGGTTTAACGTAATTTGCTTTTACCAGTGTATCCCTGTGTGTTTTTCATCCCTAACAATCCCACCAATCGGTCCCAAAACATTCCAGTTAGAGAGTTAAACATATTCTTTGTAAAGCTTTACAATCACTCACCGAAAGAACCAAGCAGGCCTGCCCTGTTGCACAATCTAAAGTTTCTTCAAAAATTGCCATTTTCAGCAAATAGCTTGCTAGCTCAAAGTTTGTTGATGTTTCCCAAAACCCACAGAGCTTTGCAAGGCGAGGGACATCCAGCGGAAGATCCGGAGACGACGGATGTTCCGGCGATTAATCAGTAAATGAATCGTCGTCAGTCCAGACTACATCAACATAGAAGAATAATCAAGCTTAATGTCATTATGGCCATTGCAGTAAACCTTATTGGACGCCTTTACATTCTCAAGGCCGGCGCAGTTGTCAGTGATCAGCCTACCTGGTGGTTTGGGGCCAACCCCTGCCATTGGCCTGGGGAGGTTGTAGGTCAGAGTAGCCACCAGCGGCTTCCTTTCACTTCAGCGCTTCAACGGTTCCTCTGACCAATTCACACCAGTTGCTGCTTCAGCAGGTCTACTGGGACTCAGCTGACTTATTTTGGATGTACTTTTGAGGAGAAAACATCCTAGAGATGAGGCAAACCTGTGGCATATAGGAGCTTCTTACAGTGAACTAAAAAAACAGAAGATGCAAAACCAATAATACACAGGGTACAGGCGTAATAGGACAGCATAAACACACAGAAATGTAGCATGAAGAATTCATGCTGTTCTTTGAAAATGTAAATGTAAGTGCAGTACAGCACAAATGCACACATGCAATGACATGCTGTTCCCCTGCTTCTCTTACAGCTCAGAGAGAGTGTACGAGTGTCCCGACTACCACACAGCTGGAGAGAACTCCTGCTTCTTTAACAAGAACGACACGTCCATCTGGGTCAACTACAACATCACTGTGGTGGCCACCAACGCACTGGGCAGCAACTTCTCCGACCCCGTGGATGTAGATGTAGTGTACATTGGTAAGCAAATGTGCTTTTTTTGGGTCGTATTTGCTCTCGTTGTTATATTCGAGGCACAATTTCCCCCTGAGGATTAAAAATGTGTATTTTAACTCACACTCACACAGCTGCTCAATAGCACACCGGGTTACACTGGGTCTAATGCTCTCTGTATACTAAGTGTACTAACCCTCCCTCCAGCTGTAACTGCACCCTAAAGGTCACCATTTTAAAGCAGTGAAATTTAAAAAAAAATATTTTGTCAGCCTGCTGAACAAACTAATAATGATCAAACCAAATGTAAGAGAAATAAAGGGGCTTGAGGAATACATCTGTTGATATTCTATATTTAAACCAAAAACTGATCCCAGTAACAAATATTACTATCCCAAGCCTATATAGCTTTTTCCTCTATGCCACAGACATCCATTGTTGTTCAAAAACTATCAAAACACATAAAAGTGCCATACTGTTGCACTGACATGTTGCATTGCATGTGTAGTTTATTTTGAGTCAATCCCACATACACCGTCCTGCTGCCGGGAATACTCACCAGAGCACCAAATACGAATTAATCCATGGCTGAAAATAGTTCCTATTTTCTCCTCTTTGAGTGATGTTTTTTAAGATCTAAAGTGGCCCGAGCTGTTAATATATACAATATATATATATATATATATATATATATATATATATATATATATATATACATATGGTATTTGTGACCCATTTTAAAAGTAGGAACACATGGGGCTTGGGGATGGGGAAGGGGAAGGCCACAGACAGGGTAGGGTAGTTGACAGTTGACAGTACTGAGAGATGAAGTAACTGCTGGTTTTGGTCTTTTCATGTGATTTGTTGACAACAAGAAACATGTAGAATAGTTCCAGCCTTTGTTTTTCATCTGGCATCTGATTGAATATATACATACTGGGTAGCTTTACTTGATATTATGTAACAATATATAAATATTGAATGCGATATGGAATTAGTCCCATCTTGTCATGTTGCCAAATACAAAAGTTGTTTTGCTTATGAAATATCCAAAAGGGAGATGTAAAGACTAATGTATCATCCTTGCCCTTGAGGCGTAAGTGCTCCTCTTCCTCTTGTCTCTAATAGTTGCACAGCACAGCATTACTCCTACACTTCCTTTGTCCTACCTCACAATTGTCAACTATATCTCAAGAAGATAACTTAAATAAGATTAACTTAAAGGGTGATAGAATGATTATATAGGGTATTTCACACTGTTCCTTATGGTCTCCTAATGGGGTATGTAACATTAGTTGGGCTGAAAATGGCCTGGTTGATATTTTATTGGCCCTTATGCATCCCTGTGTTTTGGCCCTATTTGTAACAAGAGCTTTAATTCCAAATATGGTATGGTCATGAATATTTAGATGAGCTGCGCGCTGCTCATCTAAAGCTCATCTTAGCCCCGTACACACGTAGAGACGCGCGCTGATTGGTTGAGCGAATCGCCATACACACGCATTAGAGGTCGCGTGCTGATTGGTTGAGCGAATCCCCAATACACACACATTAGAAACGCGACAGAATCTCATATTCCAGACACTGCAATGTTTCCTTACCAAATTCACTTCTGAGACTTTTTTATGCGAGAAATCAACTATATAAAGCTCAAATATGGGCCGTTTTACGAAAATGCATGGCTAATTGCAAATTTGGTAAAACTGTGTGTCGGAGTTCAGCTGCCTGTGTTGCTGCCTCGCCGCCCGGCCTGCCTTCCTCCACAGACCCCGGCCTGCTGTGAGCTCGATTGAGCTCCGGCAGCCCACAGCACCTCATACCCGCGCAAAGTCACCGTTTGGGCTAATGGACTAGCTACCAAACACCGCTGCCCTGACAGAGCTCCAGGGCCTGCATCTCCTCTCTTCCTGCTAGCTAAATGGCCCGTGTGTGAGAGCGCGGTCAGCGAGCTTGTTACACCAGCAATCTCTTACCACATGTTACACACATGTCACGCCACTTAGCTATACAACATACCTAAAGGTCTTATAAAGCTAACAACGGTTTCCGATTTCAAGTTAATGAATATTTGTGAGCTGTAAGGGTTTGTAGCTTCGTTCGCGACTGTCCCTTCAATCCTATGTGTACAGATTGCGGCTAGTTATTTTCATTTTGGTCGTAATTCGAGTATATTTACAGTTTGAATTTCGTCACGCCACTTACACAACATCTAACTAAATGTTTTATTAAGCTAACAACGGTGTCCGATTTCAAGTTAATGAATTTTTGTGAATTCCAGAGGAATTCTAAGAGGAGGCTGGCTAGCTCTCATTGATAGAGCTCCATCCAGCCGCAGGCTCTATCAATGAGACTCACGGACAAGCGGCGTTTATTTCCCCAGTCATTTGTTTAAATAACTCAACACATTATAATTACACACATTAAAAGAGTAACTGGAACCTGTGGTAAGAGAATGCTGGCATAACAAGCTCGCTGACCGCGCTCTCACTCACATACACCGTGCATTTAGCTAGCAGAAAGAGGGGAGTTGCAGGCCCTGGAGCTCTGTCAGAGCAGCGACGTTTCGTAGTTCATTAGCCCAAAACGGTGACTTTGCGCGGGTATGAAGTGCCGTGGGCTGCCAGACAAAATTTGCAATTAGACATCAATTTTCGTAAAACGGCCCATATTTGACCTCTACATAGTTGATTTCTCCCATAAAAAAGTCTCAGAAGTGAATTTAATGGTAAAATAGCATATGAACAATGTATACAATTTCTGAGATCTGCACGACCTAGATTCAGAAGACTAACTGAACACAGGTCAGTTGTGTAGCCTATGTAAATGTTGGGGCGTGACAAACACAGACTAGAGCCAAATGAGGAGGAGCCGCAATAGTTGACGTCAACTATGGGGCTCGTTGAGATTCGCCCGTTTTCAGAGGCAGTTTCAAATAGTGAGATTTGCAGAGAAAAGAGGTGTCAATGGGATTTAGAGGTTCTATGTATGTCCTAGTTACCCACTAAACTGTCATTATTCAACTATGACAAGGTAAAATCAGTTTTGCATTCTATCACCCCTTTAAAGCCTAAACACTGACAATTATCTCAACCACGTCGCCACAAAATGCCTGCTGAGCTAACTTTGGCTCATTTACAGTTACTTTGCTGTTAATTAATGAGCACTGTTCCTGTCAAATTAACAAATAAACAAATAAATACAATTAAATACTTATTTATTAAATTTGAGTGAAATTTTGTGACTTTTAAATTTGGAAAGTCACTCTTTAAGGCAAATGGTGTACTTTTAAATAGAGGAAGAGACATGGACACCTGTCTATTGAGAAAACTGGAAACGCCTTACACACTCACAATTGGCTCATATAATGTAACTGTGGTATGAACATTATTACATTCTTTTTCTCTTCCTCCCTCTCAGTGATGCCCACACTAAACACACCATTACTTATTCACGTTTCTCTCTCTCCCTCTCCAGTCAAGCCTAATCCTCCAGAGAAGCAAACCGTGACTGTAATGGAGGACAAGGGCTGGCCCTTCCTCCGGGTGTCATGGGAACCGCCACAAAAAGCTGACACACGGTCAGGTTGGATCACTCTCATCTACGAGCTCCGCGTCAAGTTGGAAGAGGAAAATGAGTGGGAGGTATGCAACTCATTACCTGTCTAAGGGAGTGGCCAAGCGGTTAAAATGTTCAATCCTCATGTTAGTGAAATACTCGTGAGGTGCATTTTAACCTGACCTCCACCTCTTTGTGGCTATTGACAGGATGAAACATTTTCACCGGGGATGTTTCTGATTAATGTCCTCCTAAAATCAAATAAATTCTTTATTTTTTTTATTATTATACCTTACAACTTTTATTATCTGTATGTTAACAACTTCAAAGACTGATTGGGCTGTGCATAATTCCTCACATTGTGTAAATTTGTGCGTGTTGTGTTTCCAGATGCACCTTGCAGGCCATCAGAAGACATTTAACATTTTCAGCGTGCGGTCAGGTGGTAAATACCTTGTTGAGGTGCGCTGTAAGCCCGATCATGGATTTTGGAGTGAATGGAGTTCCACTTCCTACATCAAAGTTCCTGACTGTAAGACATCTACCAACAATCATCTACTGTACACTTCACAGTATATATGAATATAATACCATGTACTTTTTTAAAAGATATGATGCATTTATTAAAGTAATAGTGCAACAGCTAGTCCGGCTCTGTCCAAAGTTTTCCCTGTCGTTATGCTATGCTAAGCTATAAGCTAACCATATCCAGACTTGAGTCCTGATCCAGCTGTCAGCAAGAAATCAAATAAACGTATTTCCCTTTAACTAATGGTAATTGGATAGAAGCAGGATGTTTATGTAATTATGCATTAAACTAATTCAATATCCTATAATATATATTACCATAGGAATAAATAGATAATAGGACACTAATGTTGTTGGGTTGTGTCTTACAGATTTCCATCGAGAGAAATCAGTGTGGATCCTCCTTACAATCTTTTCTGCCTTCATCTTCCTCATCCTCACATGGTTGCTTCATATGAACAGCCGCAGGTAAAACAATGATCATGCATTTATGATGCAATGCGTTTGGTGAAATGTTATTTTTTATTGTAATATGAATACATGTTATATGCTACAGAGGCCCAGAGCGGCTGTTTACCTCAAGTTCACAACATAATCATTAGCATATCTTAAGATACCTTTTATTTTCGTTGTGATGGTGACTGAACTATCCCATTAAAAAGGTGCATATATTTGTTTTTTAAGCACATTATTAGTCAGTGCTTTGTTGTAGAATTACAACACAGAATCCCAATTATTAATTAGGAGGAGAAAAGTGTGACTGCAACTTTATTAATTTTTTTATTGACAGTGTATAGATAACTAAGAAATTCAAGTATTTACTTAAGAAAACCAATGTCTGTTATTTAAAAATTCTAAAGCTAATATTTAATAGCTATTACAGAATAGTTAAATGTTATTGTCATTTGTTACAGTTACTGTTTTTTGCATATCTTTCTTATTGATGGAAACTAAACTATCACTTTGTCATTGCAAGATAATGAAAGACCTAAACTGAAACAGTTTAATATCTTGAGATATTGTGATACATAAGTTGTGATCATAAAATAAAAGGGCTTATGTAACCGCTGATACTCTGGGCTTCAATATTGTACAGCAAGATAAGATTGTTATTATCATCTCATACTTATTGATTATTCCTCTGCTGCTCACAAGCCCTGACATAGATATCTTGTTTTTTTTCCATGTGTGAAGTCTAAAGAATTGTATTCTGCCGCCAGTCCCTGGTCCTAAAATCAAAGGATTTGATAAGCAGCTTCTCAAGGTAAAGCAGCTACATATGGAACAAGGTTTTGATTAATACAAAAACTCTGAAAATAATCATTTTTAAATAAGAAAAAGGACGTATGACTATTGTATCACTACTTTTCTGTAACTGAATTTTCCTCTTTGTGTGTAGAATGGCAAGTCTGACGAGATCTTCAGTGCACTGATGGTGTCTAATTTCCCTCCAACCACATCATCCAACTATGAGGACTTGCTGGTGGAGTACTTAGAGGTGTATGTTCCCGTGGAGCAGGAGCTGATGCAGGAAGAAAGCAAGGATCTACATGGTGGTTCCCTCAAATGTGAGCGCTCCACATCTGACAGCGACTCTGGCCGGGGCAGTTGCGATAGCCACACTCTGCTTATGGATAAGTGTGGGGAGGCAAAAAAAGAAGGGAGGCATACAGATAGGGAAAGCAGTCGAAGGCTGACAGAGGCACAGAGGCACCAGAAGGGCTGGGAGGAAGATACGTTGACCTACGCTCATGGAGACATGGTTAGCCCTGACATGTCCAACGGAAGGGTGAAGACCTGGCCCTCTGTGTTTTCTCCACTGCCCCGGTATAGCTCAAACCCACTGGACAAACAGAGCTCACTTGAGATGGCAAAACAGCATTGCCTCTCCCAGCCTGGCCACAGCACCAAGGAGGCTCTCGGACCGAGCAACTGGGACCTCTGCTTGGGCAACAAGCAACCTCATCTGCTCCATCCCCAGACACAGGTCGGCTGGCAACTCCAGGCCCACAGCGAAGTCAACATCTCCAACATTGGCCGCAAACAGGCACCTGCTGGTCTGCAGTCGCCCGCTCTCCGATCCACCGAGTACGTTGAAGTCCAGAGGGTTAACAAAGAGGATTTGGTACTTCTCCAGCCTGTTGTGTCAGGCTGTGGCCGCATTGAAGGTTACCCCCAGAAGCCCAAGGAGAAGGACTACAGCAAGGTGAAGGGGGTGGACAGTGACAATATGCTGTTGCTCCAGAGAGAGGTGATGGAAGAAGACTGGTGCCCTGGTGTGAACCAGGAGATTAATGGAGTGACAGGGAACTGCTACACATCGTCCACAGTTAGCCCTACTCATAAGCCTACAGCCTGCATTCACACTGCCATACCGGTTCAGGCCGACATGGCCCTGGCGATGAATGGTTATGTTGACACTGCCACCATGTGCACCATGCCCACCTGCTAACTGCCACACAAGCTCAACTGGCAGGTCTGGGACATTGCAAGACCTGTTTTAGGTCGGGACTGAACACTAACAGAAAACACTAACACTGGAGGATTAAGACAATATTTTGCTGTTAACTCTGTTTATTTTCCATTTTTTCCTCATGTAAGAGATGTCTTTTCTCTAATTATGCTGCAGTGTCACATTTTGAAGAAGAAAAATTTGATTGAATAATAATCTTCATTCAACTTCAAAAGGAATATGATTGATTGTATAAAATATGTTACTAAATGCTGCCATTATGATTAATTATGTCTTTATTTGTCATAAATATTTTTCTCCTCCACAGGCATGTTTCATGAACTTTTTTAATGTCATTTATCAAATATATTGATCTATTCTGGTGTAATGTGGGTATCTGTTAAAATGATTTGTGTAAAATCCCAGTTGCAGAAAGCTTACACTTGCAATGTTTTTGTTTTGTTTCAATTTTGTATGTGCTTATTTTCTCTGCTTCCTGTAGAAGACTACATCTTAAAGACATTATGGCGTACTGCAGCGCCCACTACTGGTCAGAGTGAACCACATGAAATTAAAATATAATTTTACCTTTTTAAATAGTCTCTGATAAAAATATATTTTTAACAGTTTCCGTTCAACTTCTTGTAGATGCATTATTCTGTTGTGGCTACAGTATGAAAAATCAGGTGATCAGAAGGTTAAACAGGATTTTCTACATGACTGCATGCTGGCTACATGACATGAGGGGCCACTTTGGGGTAGTCAAGTGCGCGTTCAGCCCCGGCAAAACGTACCAAGCCGTTTATTTAAACTGAAACGGTGGTGCGTTGAACACCCTGTTGTGTGCGCAAGCGCACTGCCTTTTAATTACCGGGAGTTTACATACACGTCGCTGCTGATTGGGTGAGTAACACTTCTGACACACCCTCCAAAACGAGAGAAAACGTACCTCAAAGGCCGTTGCACACGGTTGCACACCGTTTCGAGGAAACATGTTCAAGCATGGATGTTGCCTATTATAAACAGGAACACGCACACCGTTTTGAGATTGAACGTACCTCAGAGTTGTGGAGTGGTCGCTGACCGCCCCCCATCTCAGACACTTTTAGGAGACCTGAAGTAGTCTGCTGCTGAGTGTCAGCCGGTGAAGGGAGTAGGAAGTAGGGTAGGTGTGTGTCCTATATACCTGCTCAATATGTTTAAAGTTGCTTCCTCTCTAAGTGGCCGCTGTGCAGTTTTAAAAGGACAGTCCTGCTCTCGCCCCGGTTCTGTCAAATTCCACTTGGCAAATGGTGAGTTACCATGGAGACGGAACAAAATCAAGACCTAGCTAGCTAAGTTACTAACTAGAACTTTTCTGTTAACCTGAACATAGGGTGAATTTAAGTTATCCTTTATTTTTGTCATTAGACTATAAGGTAACGTTAATGTTGAAACTGCACAGTTGTACGTTTTAGTTAACGTTTAGTTAATTCTTTTAATTAGCACAATCCGACTGGTTTGACGCAAAGTGCTCAGTTTTAGCCCGAAATGAACGTGAATAAATCCACAAAATACAACAGTCCTGCAAATAAATCCTACCCTAATGTAGTGCACTGCATACTGTTCTGTTTTTGTCGAAACAATTCTAGAGAGGTGTTGATTCAACTTTAACGTTATGTGAGATGTTTTGTCCACATACCCCATTTACATATAGGCTTCATAACAGAAACACCTAATGCAATACAGTTGCACAGCACCACAAAGCCTTCAGATTAACCTCTCTAAAAGAGTTTCTACAAAAACTGAACATATTAAACTTCATGAAGTTAGGATTTATTGCAGGACTATCAGAGTGCTTTTTTGAGCTATAGCTTTAGCTAAGTAAAACTGACTGCCTCAAGTTCAAACAACGCATATTTGATAGGATGAAAAAATAATATGAGTAACTAAATTAAATTGCAGCAGAAGACGTTTAAAAGATAGATATTGCGTTACTTCATATTACGTCACCAGGACTAGTCAATTAGGACATGCATAGGAAGGGGGAAATATTACGCTATTAGATTTTAGTAATCTCTACTCCTCTGTCCGAAAGTGGAATAGCTTTGATCATATTACTTGTTGCCAAACAGGCAGGAGTGTATCCTGTGTTGCACAATATGAGATCTAAATGGAATTTATGTGGTTAGATTGTCAGCCAGGTTTAATACAGAATAAATACTGAATGTTCTGAAAACAACAGCATCAACACCAACTAAAATGTACATCTGTCTGTCTGTAGAAAGAAAGAAAAGAGTTAAAAGACCTTTGGGTAAAATAAATGTCACTGACAGGTTGTTTCATGAATGAATGCAAAATGTAACACAAAATGTCATAGTAAAGCTTTCATCTGCCTCATCCAAGTAAAGCAGTCAGCTCATGAAGTTCCTCAAATAATAATTGTCTCTTTTACCTCAGTGTCTTAACTTCAATCATAATTATTTCACAGGTGCATTATGTCAGAAATCCGCCTTCAGACACCCTCCCACAGACATCCCAGAGATGCCCCCATGCAATTTCAAACCAGAGGAATACACGGTAAGAGCAATATCTTCCAAGCATACTGTGTCTCTATCTTACATAGTTGGGTCTTGCATTCTGTATAACCTAAATAAAATAAAATATAAAATGTAACATGCTGGTATTGACAATGACTGAAGCTTCTGCCCTGTGTATTTGTCTCTGTCCAGGGTATGTCCAAAGAGCGGATGATGGAGATCCGCAGGAAGAACTGCAACCCCATGATCATGAAGGTTACCTCCTATAAGAAACCAGTGTTCATCCACCAGGGACACATGCAGTGGCTGTGGGATGTGGACGGGAAGCGATATCTGGATCTATTTGCTGGTGTGGCTACTGTTAGTGTAGGCCACTGCCACCCGTAAGGTCCTTTTTCCTTGTTAGTACTTTTTCCCATCAATTGTTGGTGTAATTGTTATATACAGTTCGTAATGTTATTATTACATGTTCATGTTCTTATATCTGATTCCTGACATCTGTGGGTACAGGAAGGTGACAGCAGCCGCAGAGCAGCAATTAAAGAGACTGTGGCATACTACAAACATCTACATCCATCCTCCTCTCCATGAGTATTGTGAGAAACTGGCCTCCTACTTACCGGATCCTCTTAAGGTACTGTGGTGGATTTTTTGTCTTCCTGAAGAGCTGAGGCCAGGTGCCTGGATGAACATGTAGGCTGTTAATTAAATGTGTCTTATTCTGTGTTTCCCTGTCCAGGTGGTATATCTGACCAACAGCGGCTCAGAGGCCAATGACCTGGCTATGTTGATGGCTCGACTTTACACAGGCAATTTCGACATCATCACTTTCAGGTACAAGTATTTTTTTAAATCAATTGTCAATAGAGAGAGATATCCTTATGTGTTTCATAATTCCATAAAAAGTATATAAAAATACAGAAATGTTAATCTAACAGTAATTCTTAAAAATTACATTACGTAAGAGTAAGTAACATTACTTTTTTAATAAGGCTAAATACTAAAATTCACAATTTCCCCATTAATTCAAGATTCCAAGTTCATAAATTGAGTAAAAAACAGCTTACTAAGTTGATGATTGCAGCTCCTACTCAGGAATATGAAAAAATATTCTTTGTGAATGTGTGTGTTTAAATGACATTATTATATTCATTCAGCTTAGTACAAATTGATAGTTTAATTGTCTAGAATAAATTCTCTGTAATCTAAATGTCTCAGATTAATTTTTCTCTTCCAGAGGATCATACCACGGTGGCAGCCCACAGACCATGGGTCTTACTTCCAACGCAGCATATAAATACCCCATTGCCAATGGTTTAGGCTGCACAAATGTACGTATGCTTTAACATCTTACAGTGCCATAGAGGAAACACATACAGCTGTTGGTGTGCGTTATCATTTTTATTCTAATGAAGGTTAATATATAAATAGACAGATGTGTGTGTAATAAATTAACATCTCACCGAAGAGGGAAAGCTGTACTAAAAAAATTACATTTTCTAAATAAGTGCATACACGCACTTAGAAGCAGAAAGAATAAGGTGTGTGCACACACACCCAATGCTCAGGCAGCATCTGCCTGAAAATAGCTGCTGTTCCAAGCAATACATTTCTAAGCTTGAAATACGTTGGAGTTGATTAGTGGTCACTCCAAACTGTTTTTATGTTCTTACTGCCTCTTAGTGCTTATAGTCTGTGCATTAATTAAACTCATTAAATTTCACATTTTGCAATAAACAGCTTCTCGACTTCACTTCTGTTTTCGTATAGATTCCATAAATATCTGAAATACAGATGAATAATGTTGTGGCAGCATTCCATGTTGTATTATGAGTGCCTGTTGCTGTCAGGCTGGTGTAGCTGACTAGGTTTCTGCCCAACACACAGACCATGTGTCCTGATGTGTTCAGAGGTCCATGGGGAGGAAGCCACTGCAGGGACTCTCCTGTGCAGACCATCAGAGAATGTAGCTGTGCCCAAGGTACACAAACACATGGCTCCACACACTCATACTGCTCTCATAAACAGAAAAAAACACGACCGTTGACTGTACGATTAAGCATTATAACCCCTTTTGCAATATTCCTACAAAACATTAACTTTACTGTTTTTTATGTGTTGTGTTCATGCACAGTGATAAAGAATGGTTCATGCTGGACGTTGTGTAAGGTTGTGTGTGTTTTGTTCTTTTCCTTTTTAATTGCATAGTAATTTACATGCACCACATACAACTGCTTCTTTTGTTAGTGTGAATGCTTGACCTTTGAGAGCGTTCTGTCCTTATCCAAAGTGAAAAAAACATTTAAAAAAGATTAGCCCAGGTTTATATTTCACGTCAGATGTCTGTGACAGCCTAAAGGGATGTGTATTTTAATTAATTTATGTAGATTTGCATTTCACAAATTGCATTTCTTTCTATAAAATCTGCCTAATAGTCATAATAGTAAGACAGGTCAGTTGTAACCATGAAATGCAACAAAAAATGTTGAATTGCCTGTATAAAGTTCAAAGTCTCCTACTGTTGATCATTTACTGTACCTCTACCTCTGTTAACCTTTTACCATTTTCAGGAATTTTAGCTCTATAGTATGCCTGTGTCTCAGCTAGAGAGCCTACCTGAAAAGGATCAGTACTGTATGTTAGCATATCTACATGACTGACACAAAAAAAACGTATGCTGCTGTATGATATCAATATCAGTCAATGACACCTCTGCTAAATTTAGTTCAATAGTTGTTAGCTGTTATATGGGCAATTATCAAAGCCCTATCTCAATCCACAAAACTACAATATAATTACAAAAATATTCAAAATCCCATAGAGTCAACTGTCAAAAAAAAGAGACAAAAAAAGATGTTTCGTGTTTGTTCAAGTATTTAGGATCTTACACTGACTGATTTTGGTAATCTTTAACTTTCATTTATTCATTAACTGTGAACCATGTAGTATGAACATTTTCTCATGATGCTATTTTATAGAAAGACGATAAACAATACATTGAAAATTGTTCTGTCCATAGCTTGTTTTTGGAATTTCCTATTTATGTCTGTATTAGTTTGACATAAAGGACTTTTGTTTAATCCCACAGGATATTGCATGGCAAATGACCAATACATTGGGCAGCTCAAAGAGACATTTGCTACTAGTGTCCCAAGTCGAATTGCTGCCTTCTTTGGAGAGCCTATTCAGGTACTGTTGTGGAGTATTTTTATACGGTGTATATATATATATATATATATATATATATATATATATATATATAGAAGAAATGTAGTTGAGTCAACATGTTGGAAATGGTTTTGCATGTCTGATTTGTTGCTTTTCCACATTGAATATTAACATTATTGATTGTATGTCATAACACAAATATTAGCAAATAAATAGTCTATATGGACAACATTTCATTTCCGGGATTGTTCAGGTGCTGCCGGAAATTTCACCAGAGGTCCCTCATTTCGTCCTGATGTCCGTTACCTTAGGCTTTCTTTATGTTGGAATTTCAAACTCCAGTGGATTTCTGAGGACTATGGTTAACTGCTCCTCAGATCTCTGCGGGGTAAATCCAGACAGCTAGCTAGATCCTAGCTATCTGTCCAATCAGAGTTTTCTGTTGCACAACTAAAACAACCTTTGAACGTACAAACGTTCCACCAAAACAAGTTCCTTCCCGAGGCTATTTTGCAGAAGCATCGTTGGTCCGTCTAAGACGATTGTGATTTATTTAAAGAAATGGCAACAAACCAGAGCACATTTTTCTCCCATCACGGAATGCTGTGGGGACTAGCAAGACAGTCCTCCGCAGCGCTTTGGAGGAAGGTCCGGCAATACCAGACTAGCAAGTAAATTATTCATTTACTAAGTAAATGAAGCTGACATCAGGAAAGTGAGAACGGAGTCCTTTGCTAGTATGCCATCCATGTTAATTGTTTCTGTGTTGCGTTAATTGTGTTAATTAAGATGGGACTGTGGGATGTCAATGTGTTGTTTGTACAGGGAGTCGGAGGAGCTGTGCAGTACCCTAAAAACTACCTCAAGGAGGCCTACAAACTCGTGAGAGAGAGAGGAGGCGTCTGCATTGCTGATGAGGTTAGATATACATTTTATGTTTTGAATATTTTAGGGCTGTAAAAACCAAAACAATGAGCTGAAAGACACTAAAACGCTCTGTACAGCTTGGGGGGACAGCAGAGTCAGGTGATAATTCTCTGTGAGTGACTTTCACATTACTCATAGTCATTTGAACTATTGTTGATACAAAAATATTGATTATTGCAGCTTTTAAATGGCTATTTGTAACTTTCAGTTTCTTTTTGATTCTAGCGGCTGCTTTGGACAAAAGCCGTAGTGTTTTTACCACACCTGCTGTCCTAAAGGTCTTTTCTTTACGGTGCTGTATTACCCACTGTATTACTGAGTTATCTTACCAGGAGGTCATATAGTTGCGATGAATGTTTTGCTCAGACAGAAAATCATAACATTTTCAAATTTACAACAAGAAAATACGCATTTCAAGTGTTGCATACGGTAACTTTGCCTACTTTGGATGTCTCGTGAGCTAAACCGGGTAACGTTATCACTGTCACTGTGTCACAAGCCAAATAATTAAGTTTGTTATAGCAACAAACGTAATAATAATAATATAATAATAACTTTGATTTATATAGCGCATTTCATGAAACCCAAGGACGCTTTACACAAGTACAGGGGGACAAAAAGAAAATAGCCAACACAAACACGGAATATAAGGATTAAAAACGCACACTAAATGGAAGGGGGACGTAATTTAATGTAGGCTACGGACGTACAACCACATCTCACATTGTAAAGCTATTTTATGAATGAAATAGACATATTACATACCTGAGGGCTAGGGTTGGGCATTGTTTGGATTTTAACGATTCCGATTCCAATTCCGATTCTTCCTTTAGATTCCAGATCTTATTGATTCTCGATTCCGATTCTTTAAGTGGTGTAGTGGTCTATTTTCAGTTTTACCAGGCTTTTTCAATGTAAAATAAAGCCACACTAGAGCGCTGCTTACTGTGCTCCAAGGCTGCAACACAACAAGCGCCTGGCCGCTTCGGAACCAAAACTTGCGCATATTAGATTGGGAAGCGATGATCGGATTTTGAAACGATTCCAAGTAGGAATCGGTTCTCGATGCCCAACTCTACTGAGGGCCAATTCGGGGTCTGTTTCGAATCATTTACAATCCCATAATTTTCTCCATCTGTTGAAAGCCCGCCCGAGATTGACTCGGGTTTACTCTCGTCGTCTGTCACTTTCCCTTTTAGCTTTTAGTTGTTCTTCGTTTAATTTCCTTCTTTTCTGTGATGGTCCTGCCCCAGTATCAGCCATAACTACAGCAGATAACTTCGAAAATAAAATTAAAATACAATTAGGCCTATACAAAGAAATCTCCTAATACCTTTCACCTGGCTCACTAACACAGGCTTTTCCGGTTTTACACCGAAATCTGTGACTGATCAGAATGTGTGCTCGGTCGAGCCGGTATACCTGCCGTAAATCATTTTGTGACTTTGCGGGGAAAATTGGACCCAGGAAAAGGCATTATTAAAACTATATAAAAATAGCGTTTATTTCACTGTTATTACAGGTCATTTATGATCATTAGATGAAATATTATACAGTTTCAGAAACATTTAAAAGTTACATATAGGTACTTTAAGAAAAAACACCTATTGCTCATGGGAACAAATTAATTGAGTTGTCGGCTTATTACTTATCTTTACACAATCTTATTTTATTTTTTCAGCTTATTTTGCATGATAAGGAAGTCTGCATGTGAGTTTACAGTTCCATTCCATATTATGCCCAAGAGGCATATAAAGCAAACAACTTTATAACATGGGTTTATGTATTAAGTTTTAATGGACCGCCATGGTGTCTTTTATCATGTTTCCATCTCTTTTGCCCTTCTGAATACAAATGAAAACTTTAATCATCCATTTTGCACCTGGCAGGTCCAGACTGGATTTGGGCGAACAGGAAGCCACTTCTGGGGTTTCCAAGGTCATGATGTCATTCCTGATATGGTTACTATGGCGAAGGGCATCGGTAATGGATTCCCAATGGGAGCTGTTGTTACCACACCAGGTGAGATAATACTGTGGGACATAAAAAGCATGTGCGGAAATCTACTTGTGTGTTTGTCAAAGATTAAATACAGTTGTAAGAGAGTTTGCAAAGTGTATTGTTCTTCATTATTTCCACTATTAAATTGTCATGATGCATGGGAAGAGATGATACAACCCAGTTTCCCAGATAGGCATGAATTATACAGACTTATATTGTGAGTTGAGAGTTTGGACTCCACTAAAAAGCTCCAAACAAGGTTATAATTTGAAGCAGCAGTGAGTGGAGTTGTGAGCTTGTTTCTTCATGTGTTTTTCAGAAATTGCGGCCTTATTTGCCAAGGGGGTTCACTTCAACACCTTTGGAGGAAATCCTGTGGCTTGTGCTGTTGCTTCATCAGTGCTAGATGTAAGAATTTATCTTCTCTTTGTACATCGGTCCTTTTTTTTTGTGTATGTCTTTGTATTAATATTATTGTAGTTGCATCTGAAAACAAAATGTTTATAATCACAGAAACACACCGAATTACAACACAAACATGACTAACGCTTCTTTTTGTCAACAGACTATCAAAGAAGACGGCACGCAGCAGATCAGTCTCGATGTGGGCACCTATCTGATGACAGAACTGGCAAAACTCAGAGACAAGTATGAGATAATCGGTGATGTGCGTGGAAAAGGCCTACAGATCGGTGTGGAAATGGTCAAAGACAAGGTATTGAGTTTGCAACAGAAGTGACACTCACCTCTCCTCACATGCTTGAACAACGTGTGTGTCTGTGCTGTGCCTCCCAGGGGCATGGTTCAGCAGTGCCCCGGTTAACCATTACCCGGAGCAGCAGTGACCTGAGAACAATCTCAGCTTCAGGACATGTACTACTGACTGAAGTTCTGACATGTTTTTTATTTTTTTTTATTTTGTATCTGTTGATACTGGCAGATATTGTATTTTAAAAGAGTCAGCATAGGGAAGAGCCAATACATAAACTTATAGAATAAGACAGTTGCCCGGAAGTAAATACAAATGTAGTGAAATGTATAATGTTTAGATTTGTCGATTCTGTCATTTTTGAGGCAATTACAGCTCCGTTTGGCAAATATCCTACTGTGTCAGTGTTTTTAAGGGTTTAATTTTGACAAATGTTCCTCTTTGCCGAAACAGTTGTGCCAGCAATTTAGGTAGAAGGATTGTGGTCTTTCTAACTCCATAATTTGCTTCTTTTTTTCCTTTTACCTGGAAGAATGTAAAATAGTCTAGGAGTGCTGGTGTGTTAGCAGTAAACACCACAACATTATGTAAAGTAGCAAGGAGGAATAGTGGTCAAATGTAGACATACACCAAGACCGACTTAAAGGAAGTTAGTTTAAAACTACAAACTACAGCCTCAAAAATGAGCATCAAATTGATTAAACACCTCTGGCAGTATCAATAACAACAAACAAGAATTCGAAACTTGGTTTCCTTGTGCAAAAGTTGGACTTGCCATTATTCAGATGTATAGCCTCTCAAGCCAATTAGCAATCAGAGGTTAGGTGTTTGAGTCACAATTGAATAATTCGACACAAGCAGTTGCAGTGTTCATATAGTTAGTTTCTTTTAACTACTTAATTACTATGGTTACTGTTACACTTCCAGCCACATCCACTCTTTTTACCTTTTTTCCTACTCAACAGGCCAGCAGAGAGCCGCTGCCTCCTGAGGCAATGAGTGAGATCTTTGAGGACATAAAGGACATGGGAGTCCTGATAGGGAAAGGAGGAGTCTATGGACAGGTAACAGCACTCATCTTGAAGGAGCCTTTCCCTCTGTCACTTTATTTTGCAGGGTCACCAGCATGTGGTATAAACACTACAGAAGAGTTTTTGGGCTACTCTGAGGAAAAGAAAAACAGGATTTCAAGGCTTAGGGAAATAAAATACTGCCGTTTTTTTTGTTTCTGTTGCAAAGTGATTATTATACTAAAAAAAATAGAAGAATATGAGGCAAATGTTTTTAAACGTCACCGCCACACAATTCATCGTGTTAATCGTAAAAGAGGAAGAACACTGTGAGATTGCTGAGTCAGCATGTGGTATGAACACAGCTGGCATCTACATCACCAAGCTGCTTGTTTCGTGGAAAACAAAGTTAAACAAGTCAGATTTTAAATATAGCTTTTTAACCCTGCATTAACAAAGACCCCTGGTATAGGTTAATATTAGGAATATTGCTGCCTGACACAGAATAAAGCACCTGACCTGGTTACATGTTTTCCCAGTAATCTCTCCTCTTGTTTTCCATTTTTCTCACCACTTAAGACCTTTCGTGTCAAACCCCCGATGTGTATCACGATGGAAGATGCAGATTTCTTCCTGGCAATTTTTAACAAGTCCATCCACAACTACATGGAAAGAAGATGAAAGACAAATAAAGGTCAGCTGGATTGCTCCACCAATGACCAAAACTGGAACCCCTCTCAGCAGTGGATTGCATTTTGTATATCCTTTAAAATGACAGTATCAATCATTTTGACCTTCTGAGGAAGACTACCTCTGTTATTGCCTTTGCATAGCACTTGTAAAAGAGAACTTGTTTAACTACGTTGTAATTTGAAGACTTGAATCACTTAACATACCTCACTCATTTTAATGAGAAAAGAATTGTGTACAGGGCCTTTCTAACAACTTGAAGTTCATTAATGCTTGGATGTAACGTATGATTGTAATTTCTGAACACATGCTTTGTTGCTAAATTATAGATGTGAATGTAATAATAATAAATCTGTGAGCTTGAGGAACAGCCATTTGTACTATTACACTGGTCACACCGCCCCCTACAGGTATTAATTTGATGGGTTCCACTGTTCTACCTATTTGAGTTACAGAAGCCAAAATGGGAGTGTGGTTTTAATTATCGTTTTAATCATGTAATCTTCTCCTAAGATTATCTTTATCATCCTTCCTTATCAAATTCTTATCATTGTCCAAATACAAGAGTGCTGACCAAGCAAACGCTCCATGAGACATTGAAATGCGCTGGGTGTTATATACTTTACCCAAAGAGAATACAACTAAACAACCAGATTATAGTTGAAACCACAGAGCTCCAGCCAGGTAGCCTGGGTAAACCCTGACAAAATTCCGGCAAATTTGAGATTAGCGCTGCAAGTCAGTCTGGCGAAGAGCCCATTCAAACCCATTTCCAATGTCCCCAAAATCGAGGCACCAATCACAACCGCTGAGGGGGCTTTACACCAATCACAACCGTTCTCAGTTACAACTGAGAAGGGTCTAGTGTCAACCAGGCTACCAGCCAGGGTATCTAAGGACTTGAATTCTTGAAAAAAGGAAGAGGTCTTTTTTTGTCTTTGCAGTCTGTAGTCCATGCATACGTGTATGCTTCTATCCTTTTTTTACCCAAATTATTGAAGACTAATGAGGGCTAGTACTTTCTCAAAATACTATAATAGCTGTTAATATTTAGACTGGGAACGGGTGGAATACAACGGAAAGATTCTATACTGGTGTCAAAACCCATGTAGGTACAACCAACATGTATGTCACACTTGCAAACATTCCTATATTTATAGAACAGGGCCTATTGCTTGTTGCTTTTTAGTCCTTCGTGGTTCTTGGAAAAAGTCTAATTTTGGTTAAGTAGGTGGGGCTGTCAGACTGGATTTACAGGATATGCAGCCATGAGAATCCACAGAAAACAATTTGGATGTCACTCTCTACCAGGAGTGCCCCCCTTGAAAAGGAGATGGGTTCAACTTAAAGGTGCAGTAGGTAAGACTTATAAAACTAACTTTCTGTCATATTTGCTGAAACTGATCCAGTGTTCCAGTAGAACTACATGAGGCAGGTAATTAAAAAAAAATCTGGCTCCTCTGGCACCACCTACAGCCTGTAGTGCGATTTGCAAAAATCCACCGCTCCCTGTTCAGATGCACCAATTAGGGCCGGGGGTGTCTAACTGCATGTCAGTCACTGCTCATGCACACACATTAATTCTCCCTTGTGGGGGGAGTGGCTTAGGAGACCGTTTGGGGCTTTAGCAGAAAAGGGGGAGGGACTGAGAAGTTGTTGATGTTCAAATTTTTTGGCTAAGTCCTGGATCTTCCCAATCCTACCTACAGCACCTTTAAGGGGTTTTCAAGGGATTTCAGAACTAGGGCTTCTAAAGGGTCAGTGTTTGTACAGTTTACAATAGAGTTTAATAATGTCCTTCCTATTACATAAGATATAGCTTTCTCATATACAGTGCCTTGCGAAAGTATTCGGCCCCCTTGAACTTTTCGACCTTTTGCCACATTTCAGGCCTCAAACATAAAGATATAAAACTGTAATTTTTTGTGAAGAATCAACAAAAAGTGGGACACAATCATGAAGTGGAACGAAATTTATTGGATATTTCAAACCTTTTAAACAAATAAAAAACTGAAATATTGGGCGTGCAAAATTATTCAGCCCCCTTAAGTTAATACTATGGTGGTCGCCACCTTTTGCTGCGATCACAGCTGTAAGTCGCTTGGGGTATGTCTCTATCAGTTTTGCACATCGAGAGACTGACATTTTTGCCCATTCCTCCTTGCAAAACAGCTCGAGCTCAGTGAGGTTGGATGGAGAGCGTTTGTGAACAGCAGTTTTCAGTTCTTTCCACAGATTCTCGATTGGATTCAGGTCTGGACTTTGACTTGGCCATTCTAACACCTGGATATATTTATTTGTGAACCATTCCATTGTAGATTTTGCTTTATGTTTTGGATCATTGTCTTGTTGGAAGACAAATCTCCATCCCAGTCTCAGGTCTTTTGCAGACTCCATCAGGTTTTCTTCCAGAATGGTCCTGTATTTGGCTCCATCCATCTTCCCATCAATTTTAACCATCTTCCCTGTCCCTGCTGAAGAAAAGCAGGCCCAAAGCATGATGCTGCCACCACCATGTTTGACAGTGGGGATGGTGTGTTCAGGGTGATGAGCTGTGTTGCTTTTACGCCAAACATAACGTTTTGCATTGTTGCCAAAAAGTTCAATTTTGGTTTCATCTGACCACAGCACCTTCTTCCACATGTTTGGTGTGTCTCCCAGGTGGCTTTTGGCAAACTTTAAACAACACTTTTTATGGATATCTTTAAGAAATGGCTTTCTTCTTGCCACTCTTCCATAAAGGCCAGATTTGTGCAGTATACGACTGATTGTTGTCCTATGGACAGAGTCTCCCGCCTCAGCTGTAGATCTCTGCAGTTCATCCAGAGTGATCATGGGCCTCTTAGCTGCATCTCTGATCAGTCTTCTCATTGTATGAGCTGAAAGTTTAGAGGGCGGGCCGGGTCTTCGTAGATTTGCAGTGGTCTGATACTCCTTCCATTTCAATATTATCGCTTGCACAGTGCTCCTTGGGATGTTTAAAGCTTGGGAAATCTTTTTGTATCCAAATCCGGCTTTAAACTTCTCAACAACAGTATCTCGGACCTGCCTGGTGTGTTCCTTGTTCTTCATGATGATCTCTGCGCTTTACGGACCTCTGAGACTATCACAGAGCAGGTGCATTTATACGGAGACTTGATTACACACAGCTGGATTCTATTTATCATCATTAGTCATTTAGGTCAACATTGGATCATTCAGAGATCCTCACTGAACTTCTGGAGAGAGTTTGCTGCACTGAAAGTAAAGGGGCTGAATAATTTTGCACGCCCACTTTTTCAGTTTTTTATTTGTTAAAAAAGTTTGAAATAGCCAATGAATTTCGTTCCACTTCATAATTGGGACCCACTTGTTGTTGATTCTTCACAAAAAATTACAGTTTTATATCTTTATGTTTGAGGCCTGAAATGTGGCAAAAGGTCGAAACGTTCAAGGGGGCCGAATACTTTCGCAAGGCACTGTATATATATATATATGTTTGGGTCACCCCTCAAAATGGCAGATACCCCTAGAGTGGTAACATCAGTGTTTGTCATTGTTGAAAATTGAACATTTGTCATAAAGAAACTCTCTGTAATTGTTGGGACCATCAACTATATATCTAAAAAAGATGGAGGAAGTCCACAAACAAAAAAGTTGAAAATGCAAATTTAGTTTTTTTCACTTAACAAAGGAACACATGATAGGGGATGGCGATGTGGAAGAAGTCAGTGGGAGTAGAGGTACAGTAGCTATTGGAGTGTTGTTTAAGAAGCAGACCTAAAATAAACAGAGGTGTTGTGGAGACCATGAGGTGGATGCTCAGGAAGAGAGAGAGTGGCCTAGGAGAGCATGCCTCTTATGACCATGGCTACTCCCACTTCTCATGTGCCAACACGGTCCAGGTGCTCTGACAGCCTGCTAGCTGCTCTGGTCACCAAAGCAGCTGCCTGTTTTCTTTATTGCAGGAGGGAAAACAGGCACAGCATAAAAAACACAGTCACACCTACAACACATCAAAGTCCTACTCGCGTCAGAGAGAGTTCAGCATCTTCTCTGGCCTCCCAACAGGAAAGCACCGGCACTGTAAAAACTACTGAAAAACTGGCTACTGGAATATTGGCCCACTGTAGGGTGTCCGGTAAGAACTAAACCCAGAGATGTCTGACTTGAGAAATATAAGCAAAATAATAATGCACTTTAATAAGCATCTGACAACATATCTGGCCTTCTTTCTTAACCCAATCAGTGAGCATGTAGTGGAAATCTAGTGACCAGGTATCAGTGGTTATATATTTATTGTTAATTATGTCAAGTTTGGTGGGACCAGGGTACCACTGGCTGTGTGTCCACCCATCTTTCTGACTTTTTAGAAAAAGAAGAAGTAGGTCTGCTGTAGAATCAGACAGTGATAGCTGCGTGCCCCCTGTACTGCTCAACATGTATAAAATACTTTCTAAGTGGCCATTGTGCCATTTTAACAGGACAGTCTTGCTGTTCACCTGGCCAAACTTCACCTGGGAAGTGGTGTGATACCATGGAGACAAACAAATAATCATGGTCTGTTGCTAATGCTTACACGGCCTGAATGGGAGGTATTTTATCTAGCCTTTATGTTGTTTATGTCATAGTAAGCTTTGAATACCAGGTGACAATTCATTTTTTTAGTAAATTATATCAGCTCATAAAATAATTATTAGCTGATATATTTGTAGGTTAAGATAATCTGTCTGTGTCTGTGTACAATTTAGGAAGGATTTAACACTGTTATTATAGGCTGCAGAAGAGATTGGTGCACCTCACTGGGTAATATGTATGTCTTATTAAAAAAAAGACTGAAACAAGACTTGATATGATGACATAAGAATTTAAGCAACTGCATCAAATTAAATAACATCAGAAAACATTGCAAAGATCAAATCCTGCAAGCATTGCAGTAAAATACTTTGTTATATTATCTCATTTTGAACATTAGTGGTTAAATGCAGGGTGCATGGTGAGAGTTAGGTTACATGTTAGACTTCATAATCTCCACTTTAGAGCATTACCTTTTTTTTAAATAATATCACTTGTTTATTTGCCTGCAGTAAACCCAGTTCTAACTGACATTTTTCAGGCATGGGTAGACTGGGAAAAACAGGAAGCATAGTTATTTCTGTGATACAGAATGTGAAGTTAATTTGGTAAACCATCAACCAGGTTTTAATTGGATTAAATATTGACCAGATAATTCAGAATGAAGGTACGTTAAGATTAGATGTTTTGTTTAAACTCTAGATAATAAGTAGCCTGTTCCAGATGTCTGAATCGCTGCCCACATCTACAATTTGTTTCAGCAATTTAATGCCAATTCGATCTGATTGTCAGGCTACACTATATGGTCTGGATTAGAAATAAAGTTAAGGGGTTTCAAGACCACTGTGGAAATTTAACAGTCACAAAAACAAGCCCTAAATGTCACATAAATATCATAGTGAGGCTTTGATCAGCTCATGACAAACTCCTTTACCTCTTTCTGAATTTCAATCGAAACAATTTCACAGGTGCAGTATGTCAGAAATCAGGCTTCAAATACCGTCCCGCTGAACTACCGCAACTTTGACATAATCACTTTCAGGTACAAGTCTTATCCTTGTTATCCTATAGCAATAATTGCTTTAAATGTTCAAAATGTTTCTGATTTTCTTTTTGTTATCCTCCAGATGGTCATATCAAGGTGGCACCCAACAGACCATGGGTCTTACCTCCAACTTACCATTTAATACCCCATCGCCACTAGTTCAGGCTACACACATGTATGTATACACTGTTTTGCAGTGTCATACGCAGCAATACACAACATAGAACCCATTCTTTATATTTCACTGAGGTCAGTCTTTGGCCAGCAAGCGCTTATCTCAGTCACCGGTGAGAGGATTAGCTTAAAGATTTGTTGTAAACGAGTTGTTTGTAGGTGTACTAAACACCTTTAGCAGACAGTTCAAATTTGATTTTATGGATGCAAAGGAGTTTGATGGCAGAGTTCACTCAGACACAAGTATGAGATAATCGGTGATGTCTGTGGAAAAGGCCCGCAGATTGGTGTGGAAATGGTGAAAGACAAGGTATTGAGTTTGTAACATAAGTGACACGACTCATAATTTCAAACAAGTAACTGGTTTGACCCTGAGGAGGAATAATTACCCCTTCAAGGCAAGGCAAGGCAAGGCAAGGCAGCTTTATTTGTATAGCACATTTCAGCAACAAGGCAATTCAAAGTGCTTTGTTCAGGACAACGTTTTCTGCTGCCTTGTTTGAACTGCTCTTTACACCTTGGTTATTATCAACCTGGGAATTGTAGATGTAGTAGCCAATTACCATAAGTGGTTAGTTGCTTGGAGACAGGCAGCTGAATATTGTTCATAATGACACTGACTCCCTAACAAAAACAGGATTTCAAGGCTTAGGGAAATAAAATACTGCAGTTTTTTGTTTCTGTTGCACAGTGATAATTATGCTAAAATAAATAAAATACAGGGCAAATGTTTTTAAATGTCACTGCCACACAACTCATCTTGTTAATTGTAAAAGAGGAAGAACACAAAAGCATATTCTTGTTAAAATCAGTTTATTTATTTAGCAGTTATAGCAGTTTTTCAGACATTATCAAATGTCTGAAGTGCTTGCTCTGCCTTTACTATGGCCCCATTTTCACCTGCTATTAAAATCCAATCGGAGTGATCAGATCACAAGTAGACAGGTGTGTTTACACCTGACAGTAGAACGTGTCTCCAGTGACTATGAATAAAGCGCTTGACCTGGTTACGCATGTTTACGCATTCTGATAACGTCCCCTCGTCTTCTGTTTTCTTACCACTTGTCCTTTCGCATCCAACCCCATTTTGTGCATCACAAATGACGATGACGATTTCTTCCCGTCAGTTTTGAACAAGGCCGTCCACAGCTACATGGACAGAAAATGAAAGGCTCAGAGGAGTAACTCAATGCCTAAAACCCAACCTGGAAACCACTAGCCCTCAGCAGTAGACTGCATTTTTGTTACTTTCAAAATGTTAAAATGTAATTGTTAACCATTTTTGTCCTGTTGTGTGAGACTGCGTTATTTACTGTGTAAATGGGAACTATGATCTGTATGTTCTAATTATGAAGT
The DNA here is from genome assembly GCF_010015445.1 of Perca fluviatilis. Taxonomy (NCBI): domain Eukaryota; kingdom Metazoa; phylum Chordata; class Actinopteri; order Perciformes; family Percidae; genus Perca; species Perca fluviatilis. The sequence continues at coordinate 22,384,890 of NC_053128.1, read as the reverse complement.
CTGTCCTGCTTTAGAACATTTTCTTTCTTTTAGTGAGGACTATTTATTTAATACACTGAGCAAGCGTCACTACTCTTGAGGGAGAAAACAATCTTTATCTTCCTGACTGACTTGAAATTCATTTTGCTCCATTTAGATCTACTAAATCATCATGATTGCTTCACAGGCTATAGATGTAAAAATTATCATGTTTGAATTAGCTACTATTCCTTCTTTTAAATATTCTATTTTGGTTTTTGTGTGTGTAATAAATCAACAACAAAAAAGGTACAGGTGCGTGTTTTGTACAGAAATATCCAACATACAGGAGTTTATTGTTAGATATGGTTACTGAGGCATTAATGCAAATCAATCCAGAGTTGTATAAATACCAACATGCAGTGTCGTCACCTTTTGTTTTTATGATACACTGATACCCCTACGACAAACCACGAGGTGATACTCAAGGATCTAATAATAGGGTGTATCCTGTGCACATACTGTATGTTTGGATTTCTCCACATAGGTTTATCAGTACAGAGACGTTCATAAGTTACTGGGAAAGGTACTGAAAATATTTCATCCTACTAATCTGGAAAACTATATTTTACAATAGTAAAACAGTCTTATCTCTCTCACACATACACAACTGTCTTACTGATCAGATTGTGTAATTAAAAAAAACACTATCTACTATCTGCTCTCCAGCAGTCCATTTTGAAAGTTTTTTTTTTTTTTCCTATTTTCCTACCGGGATACTTATGTTTTCTGTGTCCCTGCTGAGTCAAACTCTTTTAGGTTCATCTGACCAGATAATCTGTTATCTGTTCTTCTTCTTGTCTTTTTTGCTCTTGTTCATGGAGCTGTTGGGAGCGTTTGAAGAAAGAGGGCTGGCGTGACCGCTGGTCTTTAGATGGTCAAACAACTTGTTTCTTGTGGAGAACTCGTTGTCGCAGGTCACACAGCGGAGGTTTATTTCCTTCTGAAGGTGGAAATCAGAATGGGACTGAATGAGCATGGATCGTTTCCTCACAGTAAATTATGTAATAAGGTTATTTTTTTATAACTCAAACTAAGTTACATGTTAAACAAGTGTGGACGCATGTGTGGGCAGAGGAGATTTGTAATAATGAAATGATTAAATGGAAAACACAAATCACTCCCATGGAATCCTTAAACTCTGGGTTTAACCATACAAACCTCAGGAAGCTGTTCTCCTTCTGTGTTTGACTTGACATTCTTCGTTTTTTCTTTTCCTCCTCCCTTCTTTCCTTTTGTCTTCCCAGAGCTGCTGAGGCAACATTCAGATGACAGATAAGTAATAATCACATTCTTAACTGCAAGATAGACACTGTTACATTTTAAAACTGTCAAAGAACTAGGGCTGGGTACCAAATTCAGTAACTTTTAAGAACCGACCAAATAGCCTCCTCAGTACAGAGTATCGAAAAATGCCTCGTCATTCAATACCAAACTTTAATACCTAAGGAGTAAATCTCATCATTGTCAGTGAGCCAATAAGCACGCAGCATGCTTTTACCAAGATCTAATAAGGCTGGTGATTGCCTGTCTAATGTTACCTGTCCTAGAGGCAGGCAGGAAAAAGTCTATGTTACGCACAGACACGGCTCACGTAGTAGGAGTGCAAAAAATAAAAAGATTTGTGCCGTAATGTAATTTATTTTGGTGATCAAATTTTTCTTTTATTGACATTTGTTTCATAGCGTGTACAAATAACAAAGCCATTCTCAATGTGAGGCAACAGCATAACAGAAACAGAAGAAAAGAAGAAAGAAGAAAAAAAAAATTGGTATCTGAAAAAAGGTATCAAAGTCACGGTAACGATACCCAGCCCTACAAATAACTGTTATCCTGCCTAATTTATTTTAGGAATTAACTTTGTTGCATCCCCTATTTTCCCAGTGTTGAGTCAAGTGTAACTGAAACACAGGCAATACGACCTGACTCTCGAAGCATCGTTCAACTCATTATTTTGGTCTCACGACCCATAAACTCCACTCTCATCAAGCTCATTTCCACCACGCAGCTGTTTCCAGGGAAACTAATAAACTCTCTAATAAACCACCTGTTCACTACCTGCCCAGCACCACGCAATTACCACACACAGTTGGACTGGTGAACTGGACTGACCTCTTGACTTCTGTTGGAGGGGGAGCGTCCTGCTTCTCCGGCTCTGTAGTGTTCTCTGACTTATCGGGGGCATCTTCCTCGCATGTGGTCAACGTTGGTTTCTCTTCTTCCTCCTCCTCCTCCTCCTCCTCCTCTTCCTCCTCCTCTTCTGGAGCACTCGGCTATGGAGGAAGAGAGCATAAAATGAGAAGGTTCACATCACACTAAACCGGGCACAGCTTCTGAAAGAAAGAAGAATATAGAACTCACCTGTACTACTTTCTTCTGTTTCTTTTTCCTCTTTTGCTTTTTGGACAGCCTGTGTAGGTAAAAGAAAAATGCAAAAAAATATATGTAATTCTAACCACACTGACAACCAGGTGAAAAGGTACTAAATAAGCTACACACTTTTGCCTTGGCTTGTCTTCCTCCTCATCTTCCTCCTCCTCATTTTCCTCCTGTCCTCCTTCCTTTCCGTTCAGGTTCAAACCAAGTAAATCATCTTCCTCCTCCAGCTGTTGCCGTAGAAACGCTACCATCTCCCGGTGCTTTTTTGATTTTTCATGGTTTTTCATACTGTAGAGAAAAAAAGGAAAGAAACAACGAAAAGTACCGTTGGCATTACCAACACAGATTTAACAGTGTGTGTGTCAAGTGTATAAACGCCCCCCTCCCCCAAAGGCCCACTCTGAGCCAGGAAAAACTCTGCCCTCACCACAGAAAGCAACAAAAAGTAAATTAAGTCCACACACATGCAATCATTTGGTGCCGAAGATAAAATTACCAAGATTTTAGGCAGTCTGTTCTGTCATTTACATCAGGACATTGAGTAAGTCATGTCAATGTTTTATTAACACTTTGGACTTTGCATTTTTAACCCTTGTGTTGACTTCGGGTCACATTGACCCGTTTTAAATTTTTGTTTTATATCAGAAAATATGGGATGAAGAAATAAGCGCTGAAAATGAGTAGAAGAAAAATTTTACAATTTAAAAACGTTGGGGAAAAAACTGTGAAAAAAAGGCGTAAAAAAGGTTGATGGGAAGACAACACAAGGGTTAAGCACTGCTATGAAGAAAAAAAGCACTTTTAATGATTGCACTACTGGTTAGATGTAAAACTGCATTTCATTGTACTGGTTGTCCTTACTTGTGCAATGACAATAAAGTTGAATCTAATCTAAATATAAGCTTTGTGCGACTTTTTTAATGCAACGCTGACATCAATAACAGTTAAGTGAATGCATTAGAGGTTGTCACCCCTGTGGACCCTGTGGGGTCCCTGCAGGTAGGTGGTGGAGTGAGAGAGGGGTTACTCACGCTTTATCTGATTTGAAGGATTTGTCACAGGCTGGGCAGTACAGACCATCATAATAATCATCAATTGTCAGTTCGTGTCCATTGGGCTGCTTTGCATCTGTGAATGAATAGTGATGCATTGAAGAAGGATAATAAAAAAAGTTCACTGACAATCGACTTCAATTCAAACATCAAACATGGTGTGTGCCCAGTATTACTTGCTGCCTTTGAGATTAATTCAAAATTAAAATGTAACCTTAAATATAAACCGCAGTTTACTATGTATAAACACAGCCTAATTGGATATTGTTACAATGTCTTAAACTCCTTTTTTTAATTTAGAGAAACAAAAGACAAACAGGTGGCTTGAAATAGTTTACTAAAGTGTTTGCTCTAACGCTGGATTTATAGTTAATGCAAGGGGTTAACGGTAGTCCTGCTGAACATTTCGATTTATAGTTCAGGCTTTTTTTTCTCTTATTTGATAGCTCCTCTGTTGAACCGGAAGTTGTTCGGTCCCTGCTCCGTGACGGCCGTCTCAAAGCCCTTATTTCTACCCCGAGGACTGAGGAAGGATCACCGAGGAGCTGTGGACCTTTTTCACAGCACACATTTTTGACTTGTCATAGTAGGAAAAGCACAGCTGACTCATGGCTCAATTCCATCAAGTGTCCCAGTAAGCTATTTTAGTGAGTCAGCCATAGATATATATCTATGTGAGTTAGCATGCACAATACCAGGGACTCTCCTAAGTGGAATGCAGCCATCATTAATGGTTTTGAATACACCTGTGCTTTTCCTATTATGACATGTCAACATGTCTGCCGTGAAAACGGTCTATAGGTGAGGAAACACGGGAGCAGCCTTCACGGAAGCTGCGCAGCTTAAAGGGTTGCTAACACGCCCAAACAGCTGATGAATTCATGTGGCGCATCAGAGGAAACGGATGTCTTATCCCTCTTAAACACATTTGCTCGTTCCCTCTCTCCTCCCATGATTTCCTCGCGTCTCCCCCATGCGGTGGGACGGACGGACGCGAGGAAGGGAGGCAAGCGGAGGAGTCTGGGATGCAATTTTAAGCGAAGTGAGAAGGACACGCCGGCTCACTGACCTCCTCCCTCGTCGCCGTTCTTCTCCCGTGTGTCCATATCCAGCTCTTCTTCCTCACTCTCGGATGCATCTCCAAACTCCTCTCCGTACTGAGCCTCTATCTGCTGCAGCTCCTTCTCAAGTTCAGACATGGCCGCCCAGCTTTGCTCCTTGTACTCCTCTGCCAGTCTTGGGTGGACATACAGTAGAGTATTATGAGTATGAGAAGGGAAAAAGAGACAGATAAATGTCACATTTACCCAACCATCCATCCACTACTTACTTGGCCTGTCTGAGCCTCTGCTCCCGCCTCAGCTCCTCCACCTTCTTGACCTTCTCAGCGTTCTGCTCCTCCACCAGCTTCCTGTGGGCCTGCACACGCCGGTCACGCTTGCGAACAAAAGCCACGAGTTGACGCACAAGCTCGTTGCGCTCCTTTCGAGCCTTTTCTCTGGTCTTCTTGTTCTCCTTCTCCATGGCCCTTTTCTCCCAGCGGTTGGAGGCCTGCCTCGAATCATACTCCTCCTTCCAGGCAAAGTTTTTACGAGTGCAGAAGCTCTGCCAGTAGCCGTAAAACACGTGCACTACCTGGAAATAGAGACTGAATAAGTACCCAAGCCAACTAAAAATCTTTCTGGTTCCCTATTAATATTTAAGTCTTGTTGCTCTTTAGTTTTGTTTTTACTCAGAGAAGGTAGCACAGAAAATGTACTAGTATTTTATTCATATAACTGAATTGTAGAAAGAGCTCTTACATCATCCAACAGAGGAACAACCTTGAGACAAGTTGTTTTAAGTGTGGTGCTGGCTTACGGTGTCATAGTCACTCTGAGAGTCTCCAAAGGGAGGAAACTCCTCCTCTTCCTCATCTTCCACCTTGCTGTGCTCCATCTCCTCCTTTACAATGGACTCAAAGAGATTCCTGTAGACTGTGTAAAAGCCCTAAGGGAGAGAGTGGATAAAAACGAGAGGGAATAATACATGAGAAAATAAATGTTCTGAGATGCACAAAGAATTTCTGTCCCCACAATCCCAAAGGACGAAGCTGCCACCTCCAATTTGAACAACAAGTGCAAGCGACTCGTAGTTTTTGGAATTTAAACCAAAACAATTCTACCTGGGTTTCATCAAATCTTGGGTCTATTGTGCAGTTTTGGTAGACTGGATGCATGTTGTTACATACTGAAAAAGGAGATTGGATCTTTTTTCTTTTTAAGTGGGGCATTATTTTCAGCTTGCCTACATTCCTGCAGCTGGCAGAAATATTGTCAATTCCTTTTGATAATCTCAACACTCCTTCCTCTTACTTGTAGAATAATCCAACAAGGACAGATAGTCTGACCTGTTATTTAGTTGTGTGGTGCCACAAATACTGGGTTGCATTGACTTTTTAAAATAAATAGACATCCATTCAAATTGTGTGGTATGTGTTTTGAGTTTAAGATTCCATTTCTAGGTCATTCACACGTATCTCTGTGCTTATTGTGGATAAACCTGCACAGCTTAACACTTACTGTAACAGTTTTTGGTTTTCTCCCCTCCTCAGGACATAATAAAGACATGTTGACAACATATCATATGGTGAGTAGAAAGCAACACACAGCCCACTTGCTTTGTTGCCTTTGTAAAGCATGGAATTAATTCACTTGAAGATCCATTTCCAACGAAAAAATACTTCCGCACCAAAAAACCCATGCAGAGGTGACAAGTGGGTGCGGGAATTTTCTTTTTTCTTTGGAAACAAATATAAGGTGACATCATTGATTTATCACCCACAAAATGAGACTGCATGGGATGTTTGAAATATGTTTCTTTGGCAGATTGAGATCCTGCTTCTACTGGCATTTTTTCTTGTCCAAGAAGAGAACTGAAGAGACATGGTTGACCACAAACACTAACCTTCTCGTCATCTCCAAAGCCAGAGTAGCAGGTGACCGTGAAGTACTGCAGCAGGTCAATGCTGTCATCTTCATAATCTCCACTGATTCCTCCTTTCAGAAGAGCCTCCCTATGATTGTCATACCTGCCACACAGAAGGACACTATCTATCTAAGACACACTTCACCCACACGATTTGTGCATAAAATAATTAAGATGTTGTTATTCTTAACATCAGAGCCCTGCTGCACATTTTGAAATAAATTCATCCGCACCAAGCTCTCTCCTGCGGATCACTCAGGACCTCATAAGCTGCCTGAATCAGCTTGAACTGCTCCGCCGCATCTTCAGCATTGTCCAAGTTTTTATCTGGAAATTTCAGAGGGAAACCACAGCTATTGTTAGAGTGAAAAACTTCATCGAAAGCTTTACTGATATAAGATTCTTGTTGATAGCGTTGCATGATGCAAGAATGAAAACCTGACAGCAGAAGGAATATACCAGCACAAAGCAGTTTCAAACATAGCATCTCCACGTTCTCAGAGTAAGAAATACATAAGACAAGTTTCAAACGCACATTAGTAAATTAACACTATGTAATCAATATGTAAGAAGTGTTGCAGACCACTAGAATATTAAAAGTGGGTGTTTTATTTTAGTTACTTGAAAAGCACAAGGTCAGTGTTTTTAATAACTCGTACAAACATTCTATACTCTGTAGCTCCAGTCAAATATAAAAAGCTGAAACCTTCTTCTCTGCCATGGTTCAATGAAGAATTAAGGAGCTTAAATAGATCACAATATAGTATAACATGTCACAGTGAGATGGCACATAAGACTACTCTTCACTTTTGATACTTTACCAATACTAACAATACTTATAATTGCAAATATCGAAGAAGTGACTATAGAATGAGGTATTATTCCAGAGCGGTATAGATACTTTTACATCAGAGATACTGTGATCTTACCCGGATGCCACTTCAATGCTAATTTACGATACGTTTTCTTCAACTCATCGTCTCCTGCGTCTCGTTTCACACCCAAGATTTCATAGTGACACTTCATTGTTAGCTAACTATAAAGACAGAGTTGACTCTAGGATAAATGTTCTGTAAAGATGTTCTTCACGTTGTCCCAGTCAAAGCTAACTGCAGCATGTAGCTAGATATGCTAACTGCAGCATTTCTATTCTATCTCTTAAAGTATCCAGACTTCTCACAGTATATTAGAGAAGATGATATTATAATGTTTTGGCCTTACATATTTAAATACACACAATGTCCTTTACCACTGTCAAACAGCTTCTATGCGATAAGTTAATTTACGACCGGTTGCTAGAACCATAAGCATCATAAACCCTATCCACTGTATGGTGCCGCTAAATCTCGCGAGAATCGGTCTTCTTTACTTTGTAATTTCGGCAGACATGAAGCTCTAACCCTATGCTGCCCTCTACAAATAGAGTTTTACTATATAATATTATACCATTACTCTCCTTGAGACCAATGTGGTGATAAAAAAAGTACCTACTAAAGCATGAACTATTTACAATGCATGCTGACTACCACACCTCTCTGTTTATGAAGAAATAAAATAAATTAAAGAATTTAAAGATCTTAAATGTTCTGATCAAATTCTTCATAGGACTGTGGGGCGTACAATTATGGATGTATTAGTGCGCAATATGCAGACTGATGACCTCAGTGTTTCTAAAGTCTTGGCAATGGCCCTGTTGACATTATTATATCACATTTAGTCTCGCTTTGCCAGACCATTCTCTAGGTGCATTATATATAATTAGAAAAATATAATCATTTGAATTATTAATGAATTAATAATTGCTTTGAATTAATATACGCCGTCGTAGAAAATTCATAGTCCTCGTTAAAGTTGTAGTTGTTTTTTTCCATAGACAGTGTGTTTTTTTCATTGACATATATATTTTTTTCGGATGTGACGCCATGTTTAGTACCTGCTCTACCACCTCCGCGCCACTAGGGGTCTCCTCCTCTGCTCTATCCGCACGTGTGTTTGAGTTGGATAGATTCTACGCGAGATTTTGTATCGGCGTACAAACATGTCGGCGTTCAAGAGAAAACGTGGAGGACAGGCTCCTGTTAATAAAAAGGCAAAGAAAGGGAAATTTGTAGTAGATAAAGCTGAAGCACCGTTAGAAGCCGAACAGGAGAAGAAAAATGAAGTCACGATTCCACCACCGGTTTCGTTGGTAAGTGCTTGTGCTTATTAGCCACAGAAGTTGGTAGCGAGTTAACATTAGCTAGCGTAATACACGGTTGTATGTTTTCTTTAAGTTATTTAATGCTATTGTTGTACTAAAACAACAACCACCCCGTAACTTAGCCATGACATACGCATTTAATTATGTATTTTATTGTGTAACGTTAGCACGACAAAGATAAAGTCGTTAAATCACAACGTGCCCAGTCTGAGATCAACACTCACATAACCGGGCCAAGCAAACATTTGATTTGCTCAATGTTTCCTGGCTATTATTAAAGTGTAAGGAGGCCATCTGAATCACCGGGGATGTTTTAAATTATGTAATTGTAAGCGTGTTTTTGTTTGTTTTGATATTATGAAATGAATTATCTTGAACAGGGTAAATGGACCAACAAGGAAAGGGTTCTCATTTTCTCCTCAAGAGGCATTAACTTCAGAACGAGACACTTGATGCAAGATCTGAGGACCCTGATGCCTCATTCAAAAGCAGGTTAGTGCCCTGTGTCAATTATACAGTATTATTTCACACCCCCCACATGGGTGGACTACACATTGTTACTTATGTTGAGCAGAGATATAAGTTTTGTGAAGTATACTGCCCCAATAACAATGTTTTTCTTTTGTCTTTTAGATACAAAAATGGACAGAAAGGACAAGCTGTTCATTGTTAATGAGGTGAGTTTTTTTTAAAGATTCAAACACATGTATATTCAGATACATTACAGATTAATTAAAGATCTGCATTGTTTGCAGGTGTGTGAGATCAAAAACTGCAACAAATGCCTCTTTTTTGAGGCCAAGAAGAAGCAGGACCTCTATATGTGGTGTGTATTTGATCTTTCTTACATTATCTAAACAGTATGATGCCCTTTTGTAATTGGTGTTATAGAACAGTGGTCCCAAAGTTTTTCACGTCAAGGACCCTAAACTGACACTAATTTATCCACGGACCCCCATTTGATAAGATTTTGTCATTGGGTCCTGTATGTTTTAGGATTTTTGCTTTTTTAGAGGTTTTATAACAGAAAGTGTATGAAGCCCATGACCAAAATTACTCATACATTCTGTCATTGTTTTACTTATGGATGGAAATATAGTAAAAAAATAAATTCTTAATCTTTTTGCTGTGGAACACCTGGGACCACCTCAAGGACCCCTAGGGGGGCCCCCACTTTGGGAGCCGCTGTTATAGAACACATTCAAAGTAAATTCAATAATGTTCTTTTCTTATAGGATTTCAAACAGTCCTCATGGACCTTCTGCAAAGTTTCTGGTTCAAAACAGTGAGTTACATCTGTCCTACAATCCTGAAGTGCAGTAGACAACATCGGTCATGTGCCATGGAGAAAAAAACAACAGATTTATATGATTGTCTCCTCCACAGTTCACACACTGGCTGAACTCAAGATGACAGGAAACTGCCTCAAAGGATCCAGGCCGCTGCTTTCGTTCGATCCCGTGAGTATTTCAGTGGTGGGCCTCTGTGTGCATGACATCAGACAATTTCAATAATTATCAGTCTAATTATTGTTTTTGATTAATTGAACTATAAAATGTTCACCTGCACACACACTACACTCTTGGTACATGATTTCCTATCGTTGATCTGAGTACTAAGGGGTCCTATATTTCCCAGCTGCAAAAAAAATATGCATTTATGCACGTTGACAGCTGGTAGTTCAGTGAAAAGGTAAGAACTTTTCAGAACCTGAACAAGAGCTAAACCTTTTTTTTTCTTTTTTCTCCTACAGAAATTTGACAAGGAGCCCCACTTTGCTTTACTGAAGGAGCTCTTCATCCAGGTGTGTATACAAGATGCATACATTAATCCTGACGACACTTTTGGTACTAACCTAGCAAAGTACTTTCTGTTCAACTGCAGCCAGAAGATATTGTGGAATTCTGAGATGGAGTGTTACTTAACTGGAACGTTCAACAATTTTACATTTACTTGTGTAATTTAAACTTAGACAGTGTTAAAGTTAACTTGATGTAATATGACTTGGACAGTGTCAGTGATCATTGTTTAAATGCAGCAGTGAATGTAACCATTTGCAAGCTTTACTTTTGATTGAAAGCAGATATATCTACATTTCTAAATTAATAAAGGAAGTACTCATTACATTTTACTGTTTCAGACTTTTTCCACGCCACGGTACCACCCTAAAAGTCAGCCTTTTGTGGACCACGTCTTCACATTCACCATTGCAGACAACCGGATATGGTTCAGAAACTACCAGGTAACGTTTTACTATTCTTCGCAGTCCACAAGGCTTACTTCAGCATTTTTAGTAAATATTTCATTGTTCTTCTGTTGTGGGTTCAGTGTTCAAATATTTATTTTAGTTACATTTGCAATATTTTCTCTGTGCCCCGTTCAGATCATCGAGGAGGATGCCTCTCTAGTGGAAATTGGACCTCGCTTGGTTCTCAACCTCATCAAGATCTTTCAGGGGAGCTTTGGAGGGCCTACACTCTTTGAAAACCCAGAATTCAAGTCTCCTAACATGGTAAAAATCCGGTGCCTGCTAGTTTAGATTGTAAGCATGTGGTGTGCCTGATGCATTACCTTGCTACATCCTATTCAGGGTTTCATGGGGTCTAAAATTTCAAAATCAATATTTTAGGCCTTAAAGTCCTAAATTCGCAGAAGTATTATGTTCTAGGTCTTACATTATTTTAAACATCTTAATTTTTTTTTTTTTATTCTGTGGTGTTGTACTTCTTTCTTTCACTAGTCCAAATATATAATTTGCTGTGTATGTACAGATTATTATTACTGTCACTTTTTATTCAATTTGAATACATTTATGTACTTTGCAAGTACTTTTGTGACTCTGCATTTCGTTGTACTTGTTGTTATAAAGGTCTTAAATTTGACTTGGTAGAACATGCAGAAACCCTGCTATTAGTTTCTGATTGTCAGTTACATTTCTCTTCACAAACCCACAGCACCGGCGAGAGATCCGACTGGCAGCAGCAGCCAGAGTGCGTGAGAAGCAAATGGTGAAGGAGATGCAGAAAACAAAGAGGACTGAAGCGAAGCAGGAAGTGGCCAAAGACGTTACAGCCGACGTCTTCCTAACGCCAGCTGAGGAGAAGGCTGTTCACATCCAAACAGAAGCACCTGCGCCTAAAGTGACGAAGAAGAATAAACACAAAGCTTTCAAAAGACAAAGGATGGCACGCAGGTAACGGGAGGGACGCGATTCCGAGTGAGTGGCTTACTGCTGCCATGATTCACTATTGTCTCAAGGAAAGGTGACAGTGCAGCAAGAGAAGACTTAATGTGCAAAATGTCATTTAATTATCAGTTTTGACTATAAAATCTTAAATATTTACTTTGTGTATAACATTTGTTGCTGTAGTTGTGGATTCACCCAATGTAAGATTGTGCAGATTGTAGCTGGCCATAAAAGTCTCAGCTTTAACAATACAGCAAAAACATTTGCCCATTTGATAAAAGTAAATATTCCATCAGTGTAAAAAAACATTGTTTATTGATTTTGAGTGACTGCAGTTTTCTATGTCATGGAAATAAAACAATTTAAACTTACGGTCTGTCGTCTGATATACTAACAAGTGGTTGTCAAAGGTGTCCGTATACATGGACAATTACGGCAATGTGTGTGGAGAGCTGCAGGGAAATCGAAGGCTTGTGGAGAGCAGACCTACTGTATACTTGCAACATTGGACACCTTGAGGAAATTATCCTGTGACATGTCTTAAATCTCTTTTTTTTTTGGGCCATCAACCAGTTTACTCCACGTGTCAAAGAAAAAAGGCAGAAACTCCAGAAAGATTTCATACTGCACAGACCATGACCAGATCACAATTTGTCTACAAACTGCATGCTCATGAAGTTTCAGGCAGGGGAGACAAGTACCTCAGTCTCCCTACCAGTAGCACATATCTGTATGGAATTATGTACTCGTTATAATGGTCTAACTACACACAGGGACAAGACCAGGTAGGTGACATTATCTTTCCACAAATCCAGTGGAAATGCTCCACTCAAATGACTTGGCTAATGGTGAACCAGGTCATTTTGTAAAAACAATGCAGCCACTGTATCCATTTGGCCCATTAAGTCCAGCATTTATTTCCGGTGTGCACCCCACTGGACTGCCTACACATTCCAATTGACTGGCCGCCACCGAAGTTAAGGTGCTTGTTTAAAGGGTTATTCCACAGACTGTAATTACTGCTCCTCCTCGTCCGGACAACAAAAATATTCTACAAAGCAGATCTGTCCATCATCGTTCCTGACCAGGTACTGCAGAGACAGGAAGCCCCTGCTGTCTGTCCTCACAGAGACTTTACAGGACAAAGCCAGGGCTTTGGTGGACGGCTTCAGCAGGGACATCTTGTACCTGTCGCCAATGAACAGAGGATAGCACAGAAGGTGGCGCTTTAATAAAACTCATTACAGGCAGATATAGAGAAGAGAATTCCTCAGTGTGTGTTACTAGAGGTGGACAAACTAAAGCTGAGGCAGCAGAATTGGCCCTTTTCATAGCAGATATTTTGACTCACTGGTATGGCTCTGTGAGACAATTAAATGGAACAAAGCAATCAATGTTAAATAATTATACCTATGCTTTTCCTGCTCTGACAATTTAAATGTCTTCCATCAGAAAGGTTATTACAAAAGTAGTTAGATTATAGAGGTGTTTGAATTGGATCGTAATAATCAGTTATCAGCTTTTAAAGAGACGAGTCCATCACCACTTCACCACATCACGAAGCATAAGGCAACTAAATGCAACTCAAAAACTTATGGGAAATAAATAACACGTTATGTCAATTCATCCACTACTTTGTCAATGCCATTCTTTTCATATGTTTACTAATCTCCAGTTCCCCTAGTCCACCCCAGGGTTAGTATAGACTATTTCTCGGTGCATACCTGTTGGTTTGTGTCTTGGTGCATCGGAAAAGCTCCATCATGTCAGAGTCTTTGGGATAATCATAATGGGCATTTCCAGAGTTCCCAAACGTAGACAACCTGAAGAGCAGAAAAAGTGAAGAGCGCTTTAGCTGAAAGGTAGTAAGAAGTCTGAACAATAAATGGTAAATTTTTTCACTTTGTTATAACAGAATCCCTGATGAAGGTCGCGACTAAAACGTTGCTATTCAATCCATTTAACATTTAAGCACTGACAGTGTGCAGGAGGTGATTTTTGTTTGGTATAATCAAACAAAAAAAGGCTGTAGAGTTTAGTGTACTTCCTTAACCTTGAAAGATTTTTTTTTTTTGGGGGGAGCTTTTCCCTTTATTTGATAGTGACAGTGGAAAGGTGGGAGAGAGAGATGGAAGATGACACGTAGTAAAGGGCTGCAGGTCGACTCGAACCCGGGGCGCACGCTCTTACTGGGTGAGCTAGAGGCCCCCAACCTTAAAAGATTTAACTGTTTCATTACTGAAAGGAGTTGAATGTATTCTAAACATGGTTCTTTGGAGTTTTAGCAATATAACAAGTAGCCAAATGTCCTGTAAACATTAACAAGCAACAATGCTGTTTTAGTTTTGATAACACACCTAAAGTATGGCTGGCTGGGGGACATAGTGATCTGAAGCACCTCACTGGTCATGTCCAGCTCAGAAAAAGCTTCCTTCAGACTTTCTGACAGCAGGATCACCTTTGAAAAAAGACAGAGGTGCATGAGTAGTAATCAGTTGTGTGTTGTTTTTATAAAACTTGCAGATGCTGTCACAAATATTCCTAATGTGTTTGTAAAGTAAGTGACATTGTAAAGAAAGTGAAAAGTAGTTTATCCCTATCTTTACATGGAATAGTGAATGTTTACCTTATTTGTGACATTGGTGCTGCAGAACTCAAAGTCCACTGGCTCTTCTGGTTCTTGGGTGTTGATCTTGCACACAGTCACGACTCCACCCTCCTCTAGGAAAAGGGTCAGGGGGTAACCGTAGCCCTTGTAGCACATCCGCAAGGCTGTTGATACTCCTGCATCACCACACGAGGGAGTTAATGAAAATGTATAATTATATCTGAGATGGATAATAATCTAACTATAGCTAAAATATGACCAAAGTTAGAAAACGTTGTTTAAATAAATGTATATTTGGATTATTTATTTACTGATTCCTTCATCTTTACCTGGTACTGTGCTTCCTCCAAATATATTGAGGCAGTCCAGCAGAACTGTGAGGTTGACCTGAAAACCCACCGAATCGTCCCTTATGGTGAACTCTTGGAAGATCTCAGCCTGGAACAAAAAGAAGACGTGCCTGTTATTCCAAGTATCGCCATTGAATGGGATACATTTAACAGAAACACAAGACTCTCCTGCATTCAGCTGGATCACTTCAGTTACTACAATGCAAAAGTACTACTAAAGTAAACTACTATGTAAAGCAAGCCCACCTGGATGAAGGCATTGGCTTGCAGACATTTGGAGTCCTCCACAGTAACCTTCAGACCGTTGGGTGTGGCGCTGAAGATGGCATGGTCTTTAAATGTGATTGCTTTCAGTATGTTGGACAGATTGCGAGCGTTATCCAAACTGGCCACTAAAACGTATTGTTCAGCATCGCCTTGCGACTGGGTTGACAGAGGCATCGTGGGACTGAAATGAAAGACACACAGAACTTTACAAGGAATGTCTGAACAGCAAATGTTCTGGAGAGTAAAATCTGCACCAAACTATAAAATAGCTAAGTTAGCTAAATGTCGAAAATGTTGTTACAGAGAGGCCTCTTTTATTGGATACCATTTTCATTTTCAAATCAAGAGGGAACGCTTGACTTAAAAGCTTCATGTAATACACGCACGAAGCTGTCATTTAGCTGTCTTGTTATTTACCTACTGATATTTTAAGCTAGGCATCACATGTAGCAGTTAAAAACACCGTAAATAGCGAGATGCCGCTAATTTCATTGCCATGTATTGCACTATCTAGCATCCCCAGTAAATAAACGTTTACAACTTTTTACTGTTAACTCTGATAATGTGTCAGTCACTTACAAAGTTGTTATTCAGAAACTCATGTGGTGGTTGATTGTGTTTTGAAGAAAGACTCGCGCCCCGGACAACTTCCGCTTCTAGCTAGTCGCTTCTTCTACGGAAGTAGGTATTGCGCATGTGTAATCGCATTCCGGAGACTTCACAGCAGAGACCAAAACACATGAGAATAATATAACTCGTCTACAGCGGCAGTACGTGACAACTGTGGTTATTTTGTCATCAGCAGAGGTGAGAATTCTTACTCAGTTAATGTATGGCTAGAAAAATGCTGTTTAGTCTGCAGGTTAATTATAATTCCTCATAACGTTACCGAGCGATGGTAGGAAGCTAGCATTAACGTTAGCTGTGTATCAGCCACTCTGATGACGCTGATCAGTTACAAAAGACAAGTTAAGTTAAGATTTTTCTCTGGAGTCTCAAGAAGGGCCACGACAGGTCGGCGATTAATGTGGCAAAGGAGAGCAGAGAACACCGCCTCTTTTCTGCTATGTTTAACTTAACATTAGCTTTTTAAACACCAGTTTTACTAACAGGTCACTGGTGACAAACCTCACTGCTTTAAGAACTGGTGGAGGGAGGCATAAGAAATGTGTTTACTAAAGTGATATGGAGAATCAACGTTATCAGATACTGTTCGCATCTTGACACTTAAAATCTGCTTGTTCTACTCCCCCTTGTGAAGCAGTGTCGACACTACAGTGTGGTTGGCTGATATTCATCTTTGTACTGCAACTCTAACAGGCATTACTATGAATGACCAGTGAAGGTTTTTATTGCTGTTGGGCACTACACAAATCATCCAAAGGATGTATCATCTTGTGGATTGCTAATTGCTGGTAAACGTTGCTGCTGTTTTGGCACTCAATCATCTGGGGCACTGTGAGCAGACGTCACAACAATAGTTACATCAATTTTATTTATATAGCCCAATATCACACATTTGCTTTACAATCTGTACAATATATGACAGTCTCTGTCCTTAGAACCTTGATTTGGATGAGAAACCAAGTTTTGTAGTTTTTATATATTTTTGATAATGTAGCTTCTATTCTTCAAAGTCCAACTAAGTTTGATATAATGCACGCCTGGTCAACAGGTGCATAGGAAAACGGAAGTCCCGCACACTGTCAGCATTAAGTTTATTAGACATACAGTGTTTTGGTCAGGCATCAAAATCCTGGTTTCTCTGTTCTCTGTTCATGATTAATGGACCTCATTCATAAATCATATGCACAGATACCTAGCATCAACCTCCAAGCATACAGAAAATGTGTCCGTTTGTTTCATAAGGGTATTGAATTTCTTGATTGTTTATGCTTTTGTGTAGTAACTGCTCAGCATTTTTATATATATATATATATATATATATATATATATATATATATATATATATACACACACATTTCATTTCACTATTCATTCAATTAATTTGTATTTTCAGGTGGCATCATGGACAGATATGCAGGGTTTTAAATGCCCCCCTTATAGCCCACAAGGATATCTATATTGACAGTTCAGACAGTTCAGTCATATGTCTTGTCTAATGAAATCAATATATAAAATTATCTTT
This sequence comes from Perca fluviatilis, assembly GCF_010015445.1. Taxonomy (NCBI): domain Eukaryota; kingdom Metazoa; phylum Chordata; class Actinopteri; order Perciformes; family Percidae; genus Perca; species Perca fluviatilis. The sequence continues at coordinate 22,367,713 of NC_053128.1, read as the reverse complement.
CTTCATATATTTGCATAAAATGTTTAACACCCCTGTGGTGACTGAGATAAAGGCACATTACTATTATTATTATTTTGAAAGCTTGTGAGTCTCTGTGTGTTCTTTCTCTGCTTCAGATTCTTCATTTTGGGCAGCCTGTTTCAGCCACAGCCATGGTGTGCATTCCCTGTATTGTGATTCCTGTCCTGTTGTGGGTCTACAAGAGGTTCCTGGAGCCTTTCCTCTATCCTTTTATTTCACCGATTATTAATACATTCTGGACCAAAAAGGCGGTTCAGGAGACTGGCGCTACTGACAAAAAAGTTAGCGAAAAGAGTAATGGGACTTGCATGGTAAGTTAATAGAAAAGTAATTATTTTGTTATTAGGGGTGCACCGATACCGATGCCAGTATCAGGTATCAGCCTGACAACGTGCGCATGTACTTGTAATTATAAAATGACTGATACCACACCATAGCAACGTGACATTCTTAGTCGAGCAGGTAGGCGGCGGAAAAGGAGCACACCCAGATGCCATTAAAGATGACAGCTCTTACGGAGGCTTGACTTTCTAAACAGCCTGCAAAGCTTATTGGGATTATGGTGAAATCTATCCAGAGGGGGTCATACTGGCCAAAGTAGCCTGCGTAATTCCCGTCTCCAGTGTGCCAGCAGAGAGAGGCTTCTCCCTGAAGAACTGCATCAAAACAGCGCAGCGACGTCGCCTTGGGGGAAGGCAAAGGCTTATGCGCATCGCGAGTTGCAGAAAGACACTTGTTTACAATTATTTTGATTCAACTCAGCACTTTGCACTGTAGTTTGTGTTTTATTTCCTCTGCCTAGCAAATGGAAAATAGGCCTATTTTAATTTTAATCAGCACAATGTTATGTGCATTGATTTAATTCTTTTAACCTCTCTGCCTGTAGCAAGTAGCCTACATTTAAATATAAATAGTATAAATCTACATCCCTTGATGATATTATTCTTTAAATAGCCTGCCTATCAGTTGTTTTTTTTAAGCGCAATAAACACCGAGGAAAATATTTGACCAGAACTTTTCCCATTTGACCTGTAAAATGAAACCTTACAGGTCCCATGACCGGTACCAATTTTTTTTCTAGCGGAAACACTGGTAGCTGCTGGCGTAAACAAACCATTCTCTCTAACAGCAAGTAAATCCACATGGCTAATTAATATGCATGTGAATAGCGTCATCGGACTTTGCGTTCTTCACTCTTGCTAAACTTCGCTCAGTATTTTGATATCAGGAATATGATTTATTTTATTGACACTAGCTCAGGGAAATGTCCAGCCCACGGGCACTGAGCTTTCAATAGTAAAAAGGCATGGTACTTTGAAAATATGGCTTACATTTGTTGACAACAATATCAGAGCAGGTCAAAATCATCTGTGTGTCTGAAAACACCCTCTGACCTCAGAGGGATTATTAAGTACTTATATTCGGTATTGGCGAGTACCCAAATGTAATTACTTGTACTTGGTCTAAGAAAAATGTGGTATCGGTGCATCGTTATGACATTTTAATAATGAAACCCTTTTTCTTTTATTTATTTATTTTTGTAGAGCTGTAGGGCTCAATATTGTATTGTACATTGAATATCCGTAGACTATAGAAGAAGGGTTCTTTCTAACATGATATTAATTTCAGCCATATTGACCTGCTCTATTGCAGGAATATCAGATAATTGCTTCAAAAGAAGTATTTCCAATAGAAAAATGTGTTTCCACAACTCACCTAACTTACCCGCTCATCCAGACAAATATAAATGTATTTTCTCATATTTAACATAATTTAGGGTGATTGGCTTTTGCAGGTTAAGTTGGGTTTCACTTAGCCTAAACATGACTGATACTGGTGTTAGTTTTAGAACATCTTCATGACTGTATGTTGTCGATAATTTGCATTTTTAAAGTTTCTTTGTCATGTGTTTCAGCCTGAAAGCAACGGTGATACCACTGCCAATGGATCCCTTATAGCAGCAGATAAGAAGACAGATTGACGGCTATACATGTTCATAATGCATCTAAAGCAGTGTAAATATTACAGTACGTTAATATAAAATAGAGAAACTATTAATTAACTTATCATTTCTTCTTTGAATGGAGTGGTTTTTGATTACCTTCCATAGTGTACGTACCTTGCTTTTACTTTTTTTTTTCCATATGTTTTACAATAACTTTAAGAAATTGGTCATTGTTAATATATTCCTTGTTAATCATAAATTGATATATGCATTTACTGTGTCGAATATTCACTCTCAATGGAATAGTTTTGTAAAAACAAACTTGCAGTTTAATGAATGAATAAAAGAAAGCCTTCAAATCAAAAAAGTGGCTGCTTTATTGCTCCCATACGAAGATTGGCTTCCACTTTAACTAGCTTGCTCACTTCATATTGTAAAGTCATTAAGGGTTCAATTTTGTTTGTATTTTAGAGATATTTTAAATGTAACTAACAGCAATATCATACCTGTGGAAAAATGGTTTGAGATTTGTAATGACAAATAGTGAAAAAACTAGATTTTAGCAGTTTCATGACAATTTTAAAATGAGTAAAAGATTTTTTAGATAAAACTGGAAGTAGATAAAAATTAATAGTTCAGCCCAGGCATGCACACATACATACATACATACATACTGTATACATGCCAATTGTGTACATAAAATATGCTTCTTTTCCTTGGTTATCATGAATTTATACATACAACATGTACTTGTATACCTGTATGTATTTACTCTTAGTGGAATAGTTTTCCTCAAATTTCAATGAATCAATAAATAAAATACAATCTTGTATATATAAAAAAGATGCTTATTCATTGATCCATACTGACAACAAGTGCATCCATCTCAACAAGCTTGCTGACTTATCATTTCATAAGTGCATTGATGTTCACAGTGATTATATTCAGACAATATAAGCCATTGATGTGGCTAGCCTGAGTAAAATGTTCTAAGATAGAACCTGTAAGTAGATAGAAAATCAAAGTTGTTATGGTTTTTATGTATAGTCTAGTTTAGGGGTTTAGTTCTCTTAATACATCCATGGTTTAGATCCATTCATTCTTATATACTGTCTATGTTTAGATCGTGGTTTAGATGTTTCACTTGGGATCTATTGGCCCTATTTCTATCTGGAACGTCACAAACGTAACTAACGCCCACATGTCGTCATTACGCAAAGGGTGGCGACGTGGAAAACATGGAGGAGAGAGGTATGTAGAGTAAACTTAATTCTCTCAAATGACCTGCAGTTTCAAGTATTTGCCTTTGGAAATTACACTTGCTAAAAAAAATTGGACACAACTGTCCATTAGTGTATAAAACAGTCGCCTTTTAACGGTCCTGGGAGTCAAGAGAGCCGTGGAAACTGCGAGAAGCATTTATGACAGGTAAGCGGTCAGCTGATGGCGAACAAGCCGCGAACGTTAACGTTAGCTGTTTACTGGACAGTGAGATATTAACTGCCCGGTTAACCGTACACGCTCATGAATCAGTACCGTAAATTTACCTAGCTATGATTTAATGCTAATGTGTGACTGTCAATAAGCCGTGTTGAAAGTCAAAATTACCAAGACTGTTTCTTGCACTTGAAACAGGATGAGCTAGCTAACTTGCAAGTTGGTTAACTCAAGCAGATGCAAGTGCAGTTACATTATAAGCAGATAGAGCTAAAGACGCATGATATAGCACACTGAATCTGGAAACTACACACTGAATCTGGAAACAAATTTTTGAACTGACAATTGTCTGTTAGCCAATAACAACAAGAAACAAATAGCATGTTTTGGTGGAATGTATATCTCCTCTTAGCTCAGATGTGTGCCTTTCATGTATTTCCATTAATACTGATAGAGGTATATACACGTAGATATAACGTTTTATATATGGGTATAAACTATCATTCTCTTTGGTTGACTACAACTCTGTCTAGTACAGAGTGCTCCAATTTACTTGGGCAAATGTTGGCTTGCAGGTTACACCTGTGTGCTAAAGGTGTGCCATTTCAAGAAAACGAAACGCACGTCCTGGTTCCTAATGTGTCATCCTGTTGTGAACTTGGCCTTTCTAATAAATTGATGTATTGGACTTGGTGAGGACAGATGATTTTGCTTGCATATAATTACACAAATCAAGAATTTGTTTTAAAATACACGGATCGAAAGATTAGATTATCAGTCCCAGTGGCAGCATGCCTTCTTGTATTATTTATACACTTCTTATATTTCCACATTGAAACAAAGGCACACATGATAGCTCTGCTACTTGTGATACATCTTTGCTATGGATTAGTGAAATTAATTTAAAAATGATGTTTAATCTGAATTGTTTACAAGTGGTAAGTGATAAAAATGAATCTCAGTTCTGTGCCAGTTACATCTCCTACTGGCCTTTCTACCGTACATAGATGGTTGTAACAGCCATTATAGCCATTTTGGTGACATAATGCCTCTGTATTTAAGAGAGAAGTCAAACTCTGGGTGCCTGATTAATGAAAATTCACAATCTCCAGTATAGTATGAAGTATAGTCTTTAAATTGACTTGGATATTGTGACTGCATGTTTTTACTGAGCTAATTAGACCTTTTATTGTAAACAACATTTGGCAGATGTGCGGTGTTTGTTGAGTTGATAATTATTCTTTGCCAGGACTACTTTCCAGCAGTTCAACAGTGTTTTGGGGATTTATGCATTTACAAACCTCAATTCCAATGAATTTGGGACATTGTGTAAAACGTAAATAAAAGCAGAATACAATGATTTAAATCCTTTTTAACCTATATTCAATTAAATACACTACAAAGACAAGCTATTTAATGTTTCAAACTGATAAACTTTATTGTTTGTTGCAAATATTCACTCATTTTGAATTTGATGCCTGCAACACGTTCCAAAAAAAGCTGGGATTGGAGAGGCTGAAGTTTATCAGTTTGAACATTACATCTTGTCTTTGTAGTATATTCATTTGAATATAGGTTGGAAAGGATTTGCAAATCATTGTATTCCGTTTATATTTACGTTTTACACAACGTCCCATTGGGACCCCAATTCCAATGAAGTTGGACCGTCTGTCCCAACTTCATTGGAATTGGGGTTTGTATTTGTATTGTAGACAGTACAGACACCCAGACACAAACACCTAATAGTTTAGGACATACATAGTTGTTTGTTAAATGTGATGACCTCAAATATTAAAGCATTTCCTCTGCTCCAGGATTTGGCATATGCCTGGTGAAAAAGCAGTGAAGAGTGGTGACTCTGGCTGAGTGGAGCCAGTAGAGAGAGATGGGAGCCAACACCAGCCACATCAGTGACCTGTCCGATAACCCCAGCCTCAGGGCCCTGATGGGCACGGAATCCATATCTGAGAATGATCCTTTCTGGAACCAGCTCATCTCCTTTACCTTCATCAGTCCCACCAGCAGGTACACAAACACACGTGGAAAGGTTCTGTTGTCTGATTATGTGCCAGAATGTTGCAAGTAGGGATGTCCCGATCAGCTTTTTTTGTCCACCGATCCTGATCCAATTTTTCAAATATTGAATATATGCCGATCCAATACTTTTATTTGCCTCGATATTAGAGCTGCACATCAGTTTTTTTTGTTTACAAAAATAACAAAGTAACTAAAAGGTTTCTTCAGCTTAATACATTTAACTTAGTACAGCAAGCATTTTTGTAAAACTCGCATATAAATTCAACTTCTACTTAGAATGGTGTAGAATTTACTGACCTAAATGATCGGAGTAAGATGATCAGGGTGACTACTGATCCCCAATCAGTTAAAAAATGCCCATATTGGCTCCGATCTAATACTTCCAGATCCAGTCAGGACATCCAAGATTCAATGATTATTAGTTTCAGGAATTTATCAAGTTAAAGTACCAAACAAAAAGTCCTGGTTACAGCTTTACATGCACAATTCTCTGTTTGACGTCATTATGGCGCCTACTTGCTAGCTTTCTCCGGAGCTTTCAGACGCATCTCACAATGATGATGATTATGTCAAAAACTGTAGTTGAAAGCTAAGGAGAAAGCTAAACGAAACTTGTATTATGGATTTTTTTTTTTGCCAAACTAAGGTCAAGAACTTTCACAAGAGCATATAGACTAAATCATCAGAAGAATAATGAAATTAATTTTTAAATAACTCAACACTGATAATGAGAATAAATGTTAGTTGCAGCTCTAGATGAAAACAAAACAAGAAGGCAGCCAGAAGGGGAAACACATTGGAGGTAAATTGTAACCGTAGCAACATTTTCTTAATTGTAGACCTTAGGGGCCTTGGTGGAAAATGTCCTGGAAGTGTTTTTCATCAGTTTTATAACTGGTGTGTTTAAATATTTAAAGGACAACAAACTATTAGTGACTCCTTGAAATGTTTGGCATCTAATGAGAAAGTATGATTAAAAAAATAAAGTGTGATTCTCAACCAGGATCCAACCATAAACTGCAGACAGGATGTTTGCAGAGCTCACCTCAGTAATGATCCTATAGGGTTATTGTCCTGCTTGGCTGAGAATAGATCAACATTTAAATCCTTTGTAAATAGTGTTGAGAAGTAAAGACACGACACTACATTCTGTCTTGCAACTGGACTTTGACTAATTTTACATTTTCATTTAGTAAGGGACTTTCATTCATTCATCTTTGAAAAGTTGTTGACAGAGCATAGGCTCTTGTGTACTAATTATGCTCATTATTGCACTATGCTTTCCTTGTATAATCAAAGATTTGTCATGACAAGACCTAAAGACACAAAGTGAACATATATGCGTTGGGGGTAACAAAACTATTAGTGGTTAAAGTCAGTGCTGTGACTAACGATTATTTTCATGATTGACTCATCTTCCAATTGATTAATCGTTAAGGTCTGTAAAATGTCAGAAAATAATGTAAAATGCCCATCACAAGTTCCAAAAGTCAAAGTCGACATATTCAGATTGCCTGTTTGTCTTCTTTGACCAACAGTCCTAAACCCAAAGGTATTTAGTTAAAACTATAAAAGTAGCAAATATTAATATTTGAGAAGGTGGGACCAGATAATTTATGCCATTTTTGCTGAAAAAAATGACTTAAATGATTCAACTTACATTTTCTATTTTCTGTCATTGCAGACGCAAACTATTTAAATGTTATTAGTGTTTGGTTACTGCAGCTTTCTAGCATGACAACAGAGGGCAGTTAATACAAGCAATCAGCTCCTCTGATCCATTTTCTCTATATATTTTAAGTATTTCTCCTTTTCTTTCTAACTCTCTTCTTCCCTGTTTTTTCCTTGAAACTAGTGGAGACTCCAAGTTACTGGAAGAGGCTGTCATTCCCCTCGCCAAGATCCTCAGTACGTTGCCTATAATATAAATATGCTTCATGTGTGTTTTTTTTTTTTTATTAAAATTTTAACTGGTCAATCCCTTGGTCAACTTGTCACAACTTGACTTTAAATAAAAAAACATAAAAATGTGTTTCTTCGTATTGTTGTTTGCATGCCAAACTTTATGATATGGATGTTTTTGGATCTTATGTAATGCTGCTGATAAGTTTTCTCCTGCTTTTTTCTCCCCAAGTTGAAAACAATCCCAGAACGGGGAACTTTGGCGCTCTTGTGAGAATTTTCCTGGGACGAACCAAAGAGCTGAAAATCTCTACAGAATGCCAAGAGTGAGTATGGGAACTTCGGAGGAGAGCATGAATTCAGATGACTGTGTTGGTAATGATAGACTCTGTTCATGTCAGTGTTCGCTGTGCGGGAGTGCAGGCCAGTTATTGATCACACGCAGTCAGGGAATCCTTGTTTTGTACAGGGGAGAACCACTGAAGTGGTTGTAGTTTCCCATGAGAAAACTGCTGAGGTATAACCATCAACACATGTGGCATTATCCTGCATTCACTGCCAACCTCCATTTCCACAGAGATTGACCCTGCCCAAGTCACCAAAATGCTTCGGGTGGGGTTCTGGTTCGACTCCTCATTCTTTATTAAACATCATTAGAGGTTGGAGTTATCGTTCCCCATCGACTCCCATCTATTTTTCTCACAAATCATAACAGATTTTGTCCCATAAACAAACCTACATTTTCTGCTAACATAATTGGCATCTGCAAATGTCGTGTGTGTGTGTGTGTGTGTGTGTGTGTGTGTGTGTGTGTGTGTGTGTGTGTGTGTGTGTGTGTGTGTGTGTGTGTGTGTGTGTGTGTGTTTAGTGGTTGTGAAACATTGTGGCTTGCACTGGATGCTTCCAATCATTTCTGGTTTTCCTTCCCATTTGTTTCTCACCAACTTTATCCCAATTTGGTCTCTGTGTAAATATATAGTTACTTGTGTAGTATCATTACATGCCATGGTGAAGGCAATGGTATACTCAACATTTTTTTTTATATGCAGATTTTACACAGGATTTGGGCTTGTGTTTTTTTTTTTTTTGTGTGTGATTTATTTTTCATCTTCACATTTTAAGTAGTACAAAAGGAGATGCATGTGATGTACAGAAACTCAAAGGCCATCAGTGAAGTTTGGTGTTCTTATTTGAGAACCACCAGAGTGTCGCTACTTTGAATGTTTCAAAGTATGCTCCACTGGTTCTGCTCAGTCAAGGTAAGATGATGATTACAATGTTTATAACCCGATGCGTTATTAATTTGGCATGAGGAAATGAACTCAAGGGTTAGGGTCCAGTTTCTAGATTCAGTAGGCAAAGTACACAAGGGCTTTAATCCCGAGTATGTCTGCTGAGCAACTATTGAATGAATGTGTTTAACTATTAACATTTAAAGGAACACATTACTGAAAGAACATACATGGTTAGCCAAGCGTTCCTCTATAACTTAAGGGCAATGGCACATAGCCATGCCCTTCATAGCATTTATTTCCGTCACAGTGCAACGTAAGACCTTGAACGTGATGTCCTATTTTTTTTATTTTATTTTTTATTTTTTTTGCTTCTCTTCCGCAGTCAGCTGTTTATCTGGCAGGCCCACAACGCACTGTTCATGATTCGCTGCCTGCTCAAGGTGTTCATCAGGGAAATGAGTGAGGAAGAGCTGCACCTACAGTTCTCCTACCAGGAGAGGGCACCAGGCTCCTGTGGAGGTGAGCTCCATCACACATTGATTTTAGAAAAGGAAGGTGTGTCACAGGGAAATTGAAGTGGGGCCACACATTGCATAAATAAATCAGTTTCATAGCATTCAACAACGGATTTTGAGTAAATACCTCTTGTTTTGTACATATGGGGTGACTCGGAGCTGTGTTGTCTGAGACAAAAATGACGGTGATTTATGTACTTATACGAAAATCCACATAATCTGCTAAAAAAAATCTTATGAGCAACATTCTTGAAAGTATTTGGGTCCCAGTAGACTTATACTGTGTGAGTTATTAGAATATAGCCACAAGGGTCAAATGTGTGACACTTTCCTTCCTACCTAAAGAGAGATAAGAAATTGGCTTTTTAATTGAGCACACATACCCCTGGCTACTGACCTGGATCAGCTGTCTCTGAGAGACTCTGTTACTAAAAGTCTGGATCTGCGTCCACTGACTGTACATTTGGCCTCAAACACTTGCCTTGTCTGAGCTAAGTCCCTCATTAAAACACTCTGCAAATGTGTTGACGAGCTTGATAAATGTAAATAACAGAGCGCTTTTTGGCACTACAGAGACAATGAAAATACCATTAAAAAGCATCTTTGTCATTTTTATCATTCTGCCATGGCCGTTTATTATTGCTGAAACCAGTATTCACTTGCAAACATGAACTGTGACATTTTCACAAAGACAGAAACCCGCTCACTCGCAGCTCCCTACAGACCTTATCTGCTGCGTTGGATGATTGTTATAAAGAATATCTTTCTGTCACTGCAAAATTATACGGAGCTAATTACAGCTTGTTGAAAGTGGTACATGGAAGATAAAACACGGTATCTGCAGGTTATGCTTAAAAAAACATTGAGTAGAGTACAGAACAGTCTTAAACTGTAATTTGCAAAAGTCTTAAATATTTTTCTTTTGCTTGCTGTAGGGAGTAATGTTGGTTATAAAACATTTATGTGTCTGATTGCTGCTGTCGGGAGGGGAGTTGTTGCAACAGTAGACTGTGCTCACAAGGGGTGGGGGAAAAATCGATACAGCATAGTATCGCGATATTTTTCTGGGCAATACTGTATCGATACGGAGATGCCAAGTATCGATCTTTTATGATATATGTGTTGGTCAGTTTGTCTGCTTGACAATCCCATTTTGCAGCAATAAAATTGAAGTGAGATGAACAAACAGAGAAATGTATCTTTTTAGATAAAACAGATGTTGACAAAATTGTCCTTTGGGGACATAATTTGAAATTGGGAAAAATTTGAAGTTGGAAAAAAGGTAGTACATTGCAATATATCGCAGAATATTGCAATATGTTTAAAATCGCAATAATATCGTATCGTGACATAGGTATCGTGATGATATCGTATCGTGAGGCCTCTGGTGATTCCCACCCCTAGTGCTCACAGGACGCTGTTTAATTCTTTTTTTGGAGACCAGTAGCAACAGTAGCTAGGAATCATCCCATAATGGGCGAATTTTAGAAAAAACTTAAATTGATGAATCGCATTCATTTGTTCAAACCATCCATTCATTTTCTGCCGCTTATCACTGTCCAGGTATACGTTAAATTGATTAATTATATCTTAAGGAAGTATTGCTCTATACTGCTAGGAAGTACTGAAACTGTGATTTAATAGTAAGAAATGCCATATCGTCTCTCCTGGTTTTCCATCATACCTGAATACTTTGGCCAGTCAGGGTCCCTGCGGGTCCTTAAAACGTCTTGAAACGTCTTTTAATAAAATTTTCGATTTTAAGGTATGAAAAGGTCTTGAAATCTGGAATTTACAATAAGGAGGTCTTAAATTTCATGTGGGACTGAGTCCAACTCATCATCCTTTTTTATTTTTGTTTATTTTTTTCCAACCTCAATTTGACCAGCACTGGGGGCAGCCCTTCGATCTATGTGGGTGCAACCTGCATCATTCGACGAGTAGGTGTTTGATGAATGCGTTGCGTGGATGGTTCGCCACCACGGCATTTTGGTTGAAGCAAAATCACAAGCATGGGCAAATGTTTGTTTAATGATAATTGGTTGGAGGACGAACAGTATCGGGGGTGGCTGAAGAAAACAGCCAGTAATCATGAAGCAAGGTGTGCTTTATGTAAAAAGACGATACAGCTGGGGACAATGGGCCACATAGCGCTCGATTCACACATGAAAGCAGAGAAGCACAAGAAGTATGTGTCATCGCAGGCAAGTAGTTTGCCCATTAGTATCTTCTCCTGTTGAACCTAGCACCTCTCAGCCTTCCACAAGGCCGTCCACTTCATCAAGCAATGCCTTTGGTAGCTTTGCGAATGTAGCTACACTTAAGGCCGAAATACTGTGGGAATTTCAAACCGTAAGCTGCCACCACTTGTACACCTCAAATGAGGACATCCACCTAGAGGGGCCAGAATTTAGAAATTACCTGAAGTATCTTAAAGGCTGATAATTTATACATACACAATCAACTATGTCAGGGTTGTAAGGCGAATCAGCACTTTGCATAAAAGTTGTCGTGTCCCTGTGACCTGTCTTGAGCGTGGCTCTGGTGTGCTGTGCCACGCTACTCTTCGCCACACCATTCTGTGTTGTGTCGCGCTGAATATTTTCCTGTTTTTTTGTCGTGGTAAAGTCTTAATTTTCCTTTTTTAGAGGACTTAACAAAGGTCTTAAAAGTCATTAAATTTGCTGTTAAAAAATTTGCACATACCCTGCCAGTATGATCACAAACTAGGTCTTAAATTGCATTCTATGTGGCATTAAAAGTGTCTGGAAAAAGTCTTATATTTAACTCGGCGAACCCTGGAGAGACCCTCTAATCCCAATTAGCTAATTTATCTCAGTGCCATCCCTCTGTACAGCGAGCGTGAAATATGGATGATGGGAAGGATAGAGAGGGGGATTGGTACAGTGGGACTTGGAAGAAGCAAAGAGAGACTATGATCAGGAGGTTGCCACAAATGTCTCAGATAATAACTCCCTCAACCCCTTGTGTAGAAACAGGCAGCGAGGACCTCCTGGAGGAGCTGTTGTCCAACCTCATTCACCTGATCGTAGAAGTGCCCCTGCTGTAAGTACTCCCCGTGTGTGTGTGTGTGTGTGTGTGTGTGTGTGTGTGTGTGTGTGTGTGTGTGTGTGTGTGTGTGTGTGTGTGTGTGTGTGTGTGTGTGTGTGTGTGTGTGTGTGTGTGTGTGTGTGTGTGTGTGTGTGTGTGTGTGTGTGTGTGTGTGTGTGTGTGTGTGTGTGTGTGTGAAGGTTGAATTAAACACCACATTGCGTTTTACATACACTAAAAAGGTCACGCATGCCAGACTGATTTGGATACTACACTGTAAAGTGACATTTTACGCTCCCCACACAGCGGCTTTTCTAATTTCACCGTGCCAATTGTTCAAGATCACTTGTTTGACATAATATTATCAGCTTAATATTCACATAAAAATATCCAGTATTGGTGATTTTTGTGCAGTATCTTAGCCCAGCCCTTCTTTTAGTTTGAGTCCCTTGTATTTATTCATGTTTGTTGGTTGTTAATGTATCTAGGATGTTTGTCATTGAGCAGTTTAATGAAAAGCAGTTTTGGAAAAGTTTGAACGTGTAACTCACTCTTTGCGTGCTTAGACTGGCTCATTCGCTCCTTGATTCACTAACCAAGAGAAGCTGAAATCCATTAAGTTCAAAACTTAGAACAAGGTTAGGCTCAGACGTCCATATGTTTTACTTCCAGAGTCGTCAGCCAGACTGACGTGCTGGAGCTCTGAGCTGGCAACGGGATGATAAATAAAGATAAATAAAGGGACATAACTAAGAGATGTTTCTTGTTTTAGAAGAAAAGAAAAGGCTTGAAATGAAAGTTGGATTAGGAGCAGTGCTAATGAGTGGGAGAGGAGGGAACATAATGATTTAAAAAAAAAAGAAAAAAGAAAAGGGAATCATCCTTTACTCCCCATGGGCGGTGTGCACGCTAACACCCTCTGCTTTAATGAGTGAATATATTTCAGTGTGTTTACTCAACGCTGGAATTATCTCCTGCCTGCCACTCAGTCTGTCACAGAACGGCAAAGATACAGTCTGTACGTCTCTGTGGACAAAATCCTCCTCTGCCATGTCAAAACAAGTTCACAGAAACATGACTGACAATTGCTATTTCCTTGACGCAGCATCTTCCACTCTTCGTCTCTTTCCCCTTTGTCTGTATTGTGTCATTTTTAATCCTCTTCTCTTTGTCAACCTGTCTTTGGTTGTCTCCGGACATCAAACGCTGGCTCTTGTGTAAATGCGTTCAGCATTCCTACACTATTCATTGTTCCAAGCTTCAAGACTTCTACCTGTTTTTCTTCCCTCCACCACTTTGTGGCTGTCGGCCCATTTCCTCTGTACGTGCTTGTAATTTGGATGGGAATCTTAGTTCCCCCAACACCCTAACAGACTTCTGCACCTTTTGTGGCTTCATTTCACAGGAAAGATGGATGTCAATAGTTTTGTATGACTTTTTTTTGTTTATTTTTTTGTTTTTCAGGTAGGCAGTTGATGCATATTGACACTTTAATGAGTTAGTCCCTTTTTGTCCACACATACTTTGACATACCGTTTATTAATAGTAATTTTTTTTAAAGCAAAATGTCAAAAACTGTCTGGCTCTAGCTTATCAAATGTGGATATTTTTCTTTTTCTATTTCTTTTTTCTGGTCTATCATTATAAATTGAGTCGGTTTTGGGTCATTTGGATAAAACAAGCTCAACTTGGGCTTTGCGGAATTCACAATACTTACGAAAATAATCAAATATTCGTTGAAGCACTACATGTGACATTTGTGTGCATCTGTGTACATACACAAGTAATACTCTTTCACTGTAAGATGTAAATCGCAAAGACTGTGTGAAAGTGGAAGGAATCGCCATTGCCCTGTGTGTACGTGTCAGGAAGCAGGTAACAGTTAAGTTTAGCGAACATGCTTCAATGGAAGGATACTCCTCTGTAGTGGGACCACTTTCCTCTTTGGAATCACATTGTCTTTTGTACCTCGTTCAGAATGTGATGTCAGTGTAGACATTGCAGATTACATAAAGTTTGTCACCGCTGGAAATAACCTGCTTCCCAAAATGCAATGACTCTGTAATAAATAATGGAACAAATAGATATCCTTATGACAGACCTGCGTAGATATCAGGCATTTTTATCTGTTTGCTTTTTGTCTTCTTCTGTATTGTATGTTCGTATACATATACGTATACCTTTTGAAATTGTGATATAAGAGAGTATAATGTATTCACATTAACTCTACAGCATCTGTCTTTTCCTGTAGTGACATCACCTACAGCATCCTGTTTGAAGCAGTGACCACGCTGCTGGTATTCTTCTCCTACCAACTCTTCCACAAAGACATCCTCCGAGATGGATTAATCTACCAGCACATTATGAAGGGACGATGGTGAGAAAACATACACACACAAGTTTATACTCTACTGAAGACTGCCAATATCTTAATTCACCAAACAGTAACTATTAAAACTACATGGCTAAATCTAACCCTTATCTTAACCAAGACATCAACACTAACCGAAAAAAAAAAATAAATGTAAATAACACACAAGGGTGGAATAATTTTCAAAAATTTCTACGAGTTCCTCTCACTTGCCTCTGTCACTGGGTCGTCCGCAATCTGTCGACGACTTTTTTTGAACGCAGGCCCAGATCATTTTGGATCTCCTCCAATCCAATATGGCACCGTCTGATCCAGCCTACTGTTCATCTATCCAGACTCTGATACTCTTTGTGCTTCCAGACAATCTCATCCTGTCCAAACAATGTCTTCATGTGTCATTCAATTGGTACTAAAGGGGACAAAAGAAACAAATCTAGTCAACCAAGACCTTTGTTTCCACTGTGACCTTTTAGTCAGTCTCTTTGCTGGAAAGTGAACCAGTGAGTCTCTTTTCTTTTTTTCTTTTTTTTTTAATGATAACCATAAACTTTAAAATTAAAAAATGTGGAGATAGAATTTTACTTTTATTAGCATTTAGTCTAATAAAATTAAAAATCAAAGCAACAGTCTGATGTTGACCTGTACTTTCAAATGGTAATAAATGCACATAAATGCTGTAACACCGAATGCATTTTGAAGTAGAGTAGTGTAGTTTAGATGAGTGGACAAAGGATGATGGATGATTTTCTTTTAGGGCTCTCACAGCATGAGACCCAAATGAGAGCATTTTGGATGAATTGCCACTGAGCTGGAGAAAGGCTTCCAAGTAGCTGATGTTGGCAAAACAGATCTAAAATAGTTTTGCTGTTTGGTCAGTAGAGAAAGCAAGTTGTGTGTGTGTGTGTGTGTGTGTGTGTGTGTGTGTGTGTGTGTGTGTGTGTGTGTGTGTGTGTGTGTGTGTGTGTGTGTGTGTGTGTGTGTGTGTGTGTGTTTTTTTTGTGTGTGTGTGTGTGTGTGTGTGTGTGTGTGTGTGTGTGTGTGTGTGTGTGACAAATATTTGCTATTATATACCGCTAATTACATGTATGTCACTCATTGGGAGATAGCTGATGTGATCAGCAAAGAGTAGAGTCTCAAATTGAAACCTGATCTGGACACCTGTGGACTGAGAATAGGATCTCAGTCTGTCTGGCTATACACACAAACACACCTGCATGTACATGTTAGAACAAGACCTGTGTCTGGGCTGTGCTTTTTATTACCCTAATACTGGATTGTCAACCACTGGCATTATTGACAGATAATTAGGTCGCTTTCACACCTGGGCTGTTTGGTCCATTTAAAACAAACCCTGGAGCATTTCGTCAGGTAGTCCGGTTCGTTTGGGGGTGGTGTGAAAGCTCATTTGAACTCTGGTGCGAACCAAACCCACAAACTCTGGTCCGCTTAAAAACGGCGGTCTCGGTTCGCTTCCAAGCGAACTGGAGGTGGGTTCACTTTAGGTGATAAAGCGATCAGACCCAAATACCGGGAGTGAACTAAAACGGTGCATTTACTAGCCTGCAATTTCAACCTTGCACCCAATTTACAGAATAATATATGATTTTAAGGGATGGTAACTTTCAGATGCATAAACTATTCTGAGCATACATTGCTGGTCGTCTGTGTGACAACACATCATCATCCCCTCTCTCATCTCATCAAATTTGGTGTTGCTCGATTATTTCTAAGACCACAAGTGTCGGCTAGTTTCACTCTGATATTCTGTCCAATAAACAAGTGACCATTTCGACCGCGTGACATTTGTTTACAACATTTGGTGCGTTTGACAAAGTCCAGTGTGAAAGCTAATCGAACCAAATGAAAAATGCAACAATGTTGTGTTGTGTTCATATTCTTAATTGGGATGTATGCAGTCTGATATAACTGATGTTTCTGTTAAGCAGGTGAGGAACAGCTTTTAAGGCCACAGGACCTGATAACCTCAGGGCTTTTATTTTGAAATGATTGCATTTTTCAGTGTTCTATAGACACTCATAATTCTTGAAACGTTGAAAGACCTCAAATATTATACCTCTTCCGAAGAAAGTGTGCCCTAAGGTTTCCTGGTTTCCAGCTGTCTTTTTAAACCTCTCTCTCCATTTGTCTCTCTTATCCCCAGTTTGTCTTTAACCAGTCGACTGGTGAAGACCCTGCTCTATAATTTCATCAGGCAGGAGAAATGTCCACCTCCAACCCACATCTTTGAGCCAAAAGCGGAAGGAGGCCTGCTTTACGGCCTGGCGTCAGGGGTGGCAAGTACGAGTACACACATTTACACACAAATAAAACAAAATGAAACGACAACAAAGGAGCAAAAGCAAAATCCATTTATTTGTGCAACCTAAATCATAATATTGAATATATATATATATTATCTCACCACCACAATTGCTGAGTTATAGGAATACAAGTAGAGAAATACACAGTTTTTATTTGTGCGTTTATTTCTTGTGTTTATTTTCAATGGTAAAAATCAAATTGAATATTTTAAATGGCTACCTAACAACGTTTTCAAAGCTGCGTCCTGGTTTAACTTAGACCCAGCATCAGTTTTTTTTTTTTTATTGCATTGGATGACTGCAATGGACATCTTGCGTGCAGTCAGTATGTGTTTTCTTCCAAACTACATGTATATGGCTTACATCAGTGGTTATGGCCTTGATGTGGACATGATTGGTGGGCTGTTTAATTGACGAGTGATTTTTCCTTTTTAAGATTGTTTCATTTAAATAATAAATGATTTTTTTAGGGGCTTTCAAGGCGTGAAATTATCCAGTATTTCAAAAGAAAATAGGAAAAAGTCGAGCAAATATTGTGTAAGAGAAATATACGCTCTTCATTCTTATACTATTAATCATGTTGAGACCCCTTAGATTTATTATGGAGCCCCTTATGTCTTACCTTACGTCTTTGTTATTCGATCGTGTTGCTTGCCCCTATTGCAGTTTGTTGTAGTGATGTTGCTACATCTCCACACATCAAAATGAAGCTGGTGAGTAGAAACATCAGAAATTATAAGAATGATGGTGAAATTACAAAAATAAGAAAATAATTGATCGTGAGGTTTTTCCTTTTTTCCTTGGAGCCAACTAGTGAGAAAAATTATTAATCTGAGAAATGAAAGTGGGAGCCATGCTGACAGCTGTGTGTGTGTGTGTGTGTCTGTGTGTTGAATGCATGTTTGAGTGTGAGAATAGGGCTGGGTTTCCTCCACAGATAAATGCACTTTGTCGTTTGTTGGTGGCAGATTCCTATCAGTGAGCCATCAGCATTCAACCCAGCCTGTCTGTCTGTGGCCAGTGATCGGCCCAGTGAGTTATGGTGCCCTGTTCTGTAATCCCCTAGAGCCTGTCTGTCTGCAGCCGCCTCCCTTATACACACACGCACAGACCAACAAAGACACAAGTGCTCTTATACTCGAAGCTCAGAAACAACACTTGTTTTCTTTCTCCGTCTCTCTGTCTCGTACATGCACACAGTCATCAGGGATTGGCAGAGTGCACATTTTAATTTGAATGTTGAAAATGGGTGTATACACGGGTGTTGTTCTATAGTAACCGTAAATATCAGTAGAATTCTTTTAACTTTGCAGCATGCGCAAATATTCAGCCAGTTAAAAGGGAGCTGCACCAATTTTACACTTTAAAGTTTACTAGTCATGGTTAGTATATCACAGGCAGGTAAAGAAGTACCTAAACCTTTCAAACGCACTCCATAATGGGGGTGGCAGTAGCTCAGTCAGTAGGGAGTTGACTCATAGTCCCCATACGGACCGAAGTATGGTGGTGGACTGGTAGCTGGAGAGGTGCCAGCTCACCTCCTGGGCACTGCCAAGGTGCTCTTGAGCAAGGCACCGAACCCCCAACTGCTCGGGGCCTTTCCATGGGCAGCTCCCTCACTCTGACATAGTGATATAGGTACTGAGCATGTGTGAGTAATTCAGGCCGCAACTTCCTTTACATAGTGTACATGCTTTTTATAGTTGTCATCTTTCTCATGTTAGTAACATATAAAATAAGTCAAACATGCCTACACACTCCCATTCATAGACAGTCTGGATATTCCCCCAGAAACAAGCACTGTTCACTGGCAAAGAAAGCTGTGCTTGACTTCCGTCGCCATGTTGTGTGGGTGGATAGGATGTCTCTTCCTCTCTTGTTTTTAAACGCTCTGCTGTCTAAATCTGAACGAGAGTCTGCATGGGGATTATCACCCAGACTGGGAACCTTTGGCTTCCTCTCCTCCTCTACTCGTCTCCACTCTACTCTGTTCTACTTGTCTTAACTGTACTCTACTCGTCTCTACTCTGTTCAACTTGACTTGACCTTACCGACTTGACCTTACCTACTTCTCCACTATTCTACTCTATTTCACTTTAATGTACACTCTCCTCTTCTTTATTCAACTTGACTATACTCTACTCTCCTCTACACTGCACTCTATTCTATTCAAATTGACTCGACTTGACTCTTACTTACTCTATTCTACTCTCCTCTCTTCTCCACTCTTCTACTCTACTTTATTGCACTCTACTCTCCTTTACTGTACTTTACTCTACACTCTCCTCTCCTTTACTGTACTTTACTCTACACTCTCCTCTTCTCTATTCAACTTGACTCTACTTAACTCTTACATACTCTATTCTACTCTAAAGTATTCTACTCTATTCTCTTATCCACTGTACACAGCTCTGCTCTCCTCTATTTGACTTGACTCTTGCTTTGTCTATTTAATTCTCCTCTATTGTCCTCTCCTCTACTCCTCTCTACTTTATTCTCCTTGCCTCTCCTCTCATCCATTTTCTTCTATTCTGCTCTACTCTTTGCTACGCTCCTCTCCCATGTACTTTTTTTTGTTTGTATATGGAAGCTTTACACAATACTATTTGAGCCACCCGTCTGCCTACAAGCAGACACGCATGAAGATAATTCCTTTGTAATCCTCATGTTTTTACATTGCTGCCGTAGAGAGGCCTAGTAACTCTGCTTCTCGTATAGTCCAAGGGCGGTGGTCCCAATCTACTCTATTGATAACAGGTGACTGCTCCACAAACAAAGACACCTTGTTAGATCTATATTTATGTCTGTGAGGTCCTCATTAGTATAGCACACTTAACAGAAAACTTGCTGGTCACCCTGGGTTTACGTTTTAGCCCTAGCTTTTTATTAAGATTCTGATAAGTTGTTGGAATGTTTTCATATGTTATTATGTTTTTGTTAGAATGCTTTTGGATTGGGTTTGGATGAAAGTGCTTTGAGCATATATTTTCATTTGTGTGAGATTAACAGAGTAGTGTTTGTTTGTCTGTACAGTGTGTGTGTGTGTGTGTGTGTGGTGTGTGTGTGTGTGTGTGTGTGTGTGTGTGTGTGTGTGTGTGTGTGGCCAAGGCATTGGCCTGAAGCCCTGATGTCATATTTCATTCAGTGTTATGCAAGTAAATAAGTAAGTAGCACATTCTGTCTGTCTCTGTTCACCAGGCGTTCACATCTCTGTCTGCACTGAACGGTTTGTTCTCAGCTGTAACTATGAGAACACATTTCCCACCTCAGCTCCCTTCTCTGCACAATGGTATATGTTGCATATAGCAGAGAGTGAAATGGAAAAACACAACCAAAATTTCATCTCTTTTGGTGATGTGTATAGATACTGGTGAGTTATTTATTTATTTTTTTAGCCATGTTAGCGGCCTGCTACTAGGTCTGTCGGCACACCACTTTGGTCCAAACAGAAATATATCAACAACTATTGAACAAACTTTTGCATTGCCATGACATTTTCTATGGATATTCATGGTGCACAGAGGATCAGTCCAACCTGACTTTTCCTTTAGCGCCACTAGTAAGTTGAGGTTTTCATTTTTTCCTGAGAAATATTGTTAATGGATTGGCACAAAAAATTGCGCAGACATTAATGGTTCCCAGATAATGTATCTTAATGACTTTGGTGATCTTAACTTTTTATCTAGCGCCATCATCAAGTCAAAAATGTAATTTGTCCAATAGTTGATTGACTGATTAATTACTAAAATCCATGCAAACTAATGGCAATCCTATCAGCCTCAGCTATACTTTGTTTTTAGTATTAATTAACAAATGTTGGCATACTAAACTAAGATGGTGAACATGGTGGACATAATACCTGCTTAACATTAGAATGTGAGCTTTGTCATTGGGAATATGTTCACGTTAGCATTTAAATTTAGCCACATAGTCTTGTTTTTTTATCCTTGGTAGGTAAGGAGAAACTTTCCAGGTGCAGACTTAAATTCAGCACCAAATAAATTGCACTGTTGACCTATTAGAGAACTGGGCTGTATTACCTTTTAATAATTGTATGTAATTACATTTATGTACTCTGTTTCTTATCTCAAACACTCATCTAGATGTACAGTATATACTATTATGGATGTCATATTAAATACAAACTAAATACATTTAGCCTTTAACTATCAATGTACTATTGTGTATCATAATCCTATGCATAGGGGAGTGATCCTTTTGTGTTAATATGAATGTATTGTGGCGTATAGCAGCTGCATAGAGGGAATTAATGCTACTGAAAAATCAGTGAACTTTCCTCAAATATAACTGGGTACGTTGCAACTTAATTCCTGCTGAAAAGAAGTACTGCAGTGCTTATTAAGGAAAGTAAGGTAATGATATTCCCCCAATCAACAGCGGCATCATTAAGTTCCTCCACTGGAGCGTGTATGTGTGTATGTTAATACCAGTGACTGTAAAGGTTAATACGCATCTGGATTTGGTACGGGGTCATGGTTGGGTGAAGTAGATGTCAGGGGGGAAGATGTGGATTTATAAAGGATGGTTTACAGCCTGTGTCTGAATATTTGGAAAGACTGCAGATATTTGATTGTGTGATGATAATTTGGTTTGAATATAGAAGTTGACTTTGTGCCAGCAGTTGTGTCTGATGCTGGTGAGCATTATGTAAGACTACACAGAGCGTTCTGTCCTAAAAACAAGGCGTAGTCAAACATTAACAGCTAATCATTTGCAACAGAAATCGTATTATGGTCTGTTTTAATGGTAAGCATTTACAGGCTGTATTGTAAGGAGACCAGTAGAGTTTTCAGAGATGTTGTGGTTGTTGTCGATACAGGCTCAAGTAAAGTAAGACTTTGTATGTACAGTTGTGTGTGTGTGTGTGTGTGTCTGACAGTAGGATGCCTTCCCTGCCCCCGAGTCCTGAAGCCCAGATTCTGATTTCAGCATGCCAGCCTCTGTGTCCGTGTGTGACCTTCTCTTTTCCTCACTTTCCCCTTCCCTTTCCTCCTCTTCATGTCCTCCTCCTCTTTTTCCACTGGGCGGCTGGCCAGGGCCGGAGCAGGCCTAAGCAGTGTAGCATTATTGGGTTTATGTGGTGGGCAGGCAGACAGGCTGAGGGAACCGAGCCAGACGGATAACAAACAGCACCCACTAAGGTAAAATAGAGGGGTGTGTGTGTGTGTGTCAGTGTGTGTCAGTAAGTGTATGTGTGTGAGAGAGTGCAGGAAATGTGGCTGCCAGACCGGGCTCTCTGACACTGTTGGGCTAGTCACTGTGGTGCCAGTGATGAGATGAACAAGGCTCCGTCACAACTTGGCCCTCTCTACCAAGATCTTGTTTTCTCTTACACTTCTCTTTCTGAGCTGTAGAAGGACAGAAGAGTATCATGTTTAGAGAGAGAGAGGGAGAGAGACACACAGTCTGATGAATTACGTAATTTCTCTCTTGGGGATTTCTTGTTGTGGATTGTGTTGATGTCCTTCTGCTCAAATATAAACAAATGTATTCCCCTCCTTCCTGGAATTGCATACACATGTATACACACAGGGTCAGACTAAGTGTTGAAGTAGGTCTTTACTAGCCATTAGTGAATTTATTGACAAACCAACATTTAAACCATGGATGTTCTTAAGAATTTTACACAGTGTCACAAGTTGTTGAAAAGAAACCCTTAGGCAGAGCAAGTATTTTGTCATGCATAATTGATGAAGACCCTGTGAGGTTGAAACCGGTCAAAGTTTTCACAAGCTGTTTCTTTGTTCGGTCTCCTTACTTTTAGAACAAGTAGTACAAGAAAAGGACACTGGGATGTGACCTGCTATTTTCTACTTCAGTTAATCTCGTGTAGCAGGATGTCCGTGTACATGAAGCATTTCACCCTTATGTTTTGAATGTCTCCTTGTTCGCTTGACTTCAATTATTTTTGGTTCAGTAACCAAGTAAACTGATGATGTGAGTGTGTCATAGTTGGATGGATCAGGATGACTTAATGACATTACTCTCACATTAAGGAGAGTGTGTGCAAATTCAGTCAGATACATTGATCTGCTCTTCCATCCTTGGCCACTAGATGGCAACACATCTACTCAGCTTCTCCTCAAATTCAGTAGCTTGATCAGTGTGGACCTGCAACACACTCTCTCTCACTAGTGCTTGGTTTATGCCTTCTGTGTAGCTAGACATGCAGGAGCCAGTGGCTGTCATCTCTGTACCTTGGTGTTCATGCTTCCCGTGCTTCTCATGACGCCTGAAAGCACCAGCACTTCTGCAGCTCTGTAGGAAATTCAGCTCCCTCTCACTCCCCTAACAAGAAAAACGAACCCAACTCCAGTTGGCCAGTAGTCCCAGGTTCTCTTTGTTCTGTGGCGCCATCCATGTTGTTTCAAATTTCAGGTTCTGCAAACGATCGTGCGTGACTCCATTGTGCCCATTTTGGCCTTGATTACATCAGTCTGACTGCACATACTCTTTTGCATTAATTTCCCTATGAAGCCTAAATCAGTTATAAGGCTGAAGAGCTGTAGGTTGTGAGAATACTTTACAAAAAGGTTGTCATACACAACCTGACTGCTTTTGATTACTGGGTCCTGCACAGTTCCATCTACTTATCTGTTGTACTGAAATGGAGAGCTGCAGTTCTCAGGCCAGCCTTGAAATATTTTTTCTGTACCATAAACTGCTATTATCAATGAAAAAAACCAAAAACAAACAATGCTTTGAATGTAACACACACTGGAGAAAAAAAAAAAAGCGTGAACCCACCAGAAATAAAAATCATATTAAAAGTAATTTTTATTTTTTTAAAATCTGTGTACTATTTCTGTACTATTTCTTGTCTCCAGGTGGGCTGTGGAGTGTCTTTACATTGGGTGGAGCTGGCAGCAAAGCCGGCATAGACCAGGAACACAACCCCTTACCTTTGTCCAATCAGAGCCTTCTGTTACTGCTGGTCCTAGCCAATTTGACAGACGGGCCTGACTGGCCCAACCCTTACCGCCAAGCCATTACTTGTTTCAGAAACACACAAGGTAATATATTTGTATATTTTAATCCGTTGTACATATTTCAGAGTTGTTCATGTGTATGACATGTACCAGAGGTTAATGATGTAATAAAATAATACTCTTGATAATATTTACCCATCTAGACACATCGTCGCTGTCCGTGGAGCAACCTCACACTTTCCAAATCAATTTCAACAGTCTGTACACAGCGTTGTGTGAGCAGCAGCGCTCTGACCAGGCCACACTTCTACTGTACACCCTCCTTCACCAGAACACCAACATGAGGACATACATGCTCTCCAGAACCGACATGGACAATCTGGTGGGTGGGATGGCAATGAAGACAATTGATAATTTACACACATGCATGCACATTCATTATTCCTGTCTCAGTCTGACATTTTGTTGTGTAGTTTATTGACAAGGCATAAGCAAGGCACATTGTATGATTGGGTAATCCTCAACAAAAAACATTATGCAGTCCTTCCTTACACACATGGGTATGGCCATGAAATGGTTTCATCTGCGACCAATGCTATGGCTCGGTAGAGTGAGGATGTATGTAGTGGCAGCTGGTGCTATTCTGTCCATGTGGGACAGTGCCAGTTATTCCTTACAGCAGAGTGAATGTACTGAGGCAGTTTAGTGAATGAAAATCAATCTTTTGCTCAGCATGTCCGATGGTATCACATATGAGCATGGTAGACAGTCACATATGAGGCTCTTTCACACAGTGTAACACTAAATAATTTGGTTTTATTGAAAGGGGGGGAAGTAGGAGTTAAAGTCATGTATTATTATTTAGCCTTTGTACCAGGTTTAAAAAGACTTGGCATCTCAACTGAAAGCCAAACATGTGCAGGAAATGACTTTAATTTACAATCATATTTTCAAACTGCTGGTCAATTAAATTAATTTACGTCTATCAGTATGACCTTTCTGTGTTATTATAATAAAATATCATCATTAGGTGTGTGTGTGTGTGTGTGTGTGTGTGTGTGTGTGTGTGTGGGTGTGTGTGTGTGGTGTTTGTGTGTGTGTGTGTGTGTGTGTGTGTGTGTGTGTGTGTGTGTGTGTGTGTGTGTGTGTGTGTGTGTGTGTGTGTGTGTGTGTGTGTGATGAGTAGTCTAAAGCACCGTTGCACGACAGTCTAATGAGCTAATACTGCATCTGTGTGGGTTCATCGCTCACTATGCTAGCTACTAACTGCTTTCACTCTGACAGTATAATTCAGAGAATGAAATCTTTTGCACACTTTTGTCGGATCACTTTTACCATCTGCTTTGCATACTTCTGAATGAATATATATATATATATATATATATATATATATATATATATATATATATATATATATATATATATATATATATATATATATATAAATTAAATATAAATAAATAAATAAATGCCTCCACCTATAGTTTAGCAGCTACGAATTGGTAAATAATGTAAATGTATTCTCAACTAGCATCCGCAGTGCTGCTTTTACTGTTCTTTTACTTGGTACTCAGTTTGAACCACACTTGGTAACTCTACTATAGTAGCAGGTATTTATGTAGTATGATTGTATTGGGCTAGAAGCTTCCTTTCCGTGACGAGAATAATAAAAACAATACATTTTTCATTGTGCACACCTTATGCTTTGGTATTCAGCTTTTCAATTGCATCTGTTGGAAGATTGCTATTTTCTTTTTGTCCTCTCAGGCTGTTTGATTGTGGAATCTTGTAACAAAGATTTAATGAATGTCATTTCTGCGACTCCACCTTACACACACATGCTGAGCTCTTCCTTTTTGCTCTCTCACTCTTCCTCTCAGGTGTTGCCCATCCTCGAGATTCTTTACCACGTGGAGGACAGAAATTCTCATCATGTCTACATGGCCCTCATTATCCTCCTCATCCTTACAGAGGACGATGCCTTCAATCGCTCCATCCATGAGGTGGTGGGTAGACACCGTTTAATACACATTGTTCACAGGTCAGGTGTTGCCACTGCAACATTCCTTTACTTGCAATGGCTGGGATAATCACAATAATTCCTGATGTTTTTAACATCTCATCTCAAATGTCTTATTTCTTTGTCCCTCTCCCTCTCGCAGATATTGAAGAATGTCTCATGGTACACAGAGAGAACACTGACAGAGATCTCACTTGGCAGTTTGCTCATCCTGGTGGTCATCCGCACCATCCAATTCAACATGACCCGGACAAGAGTAAGTTTAACACATATTCAGATGTACAATACAGTTTGTGCACTTGCAAAGTAAACAGCTGTGCATTCAGAACCCAAATAGTAATTAATCACATCCACATACGAAGATTGAAATACAGTTTAACAGTAACATCAGGTAACATTTCGGTTTGTGTGTGTGCATTCTCCCCAGGATAAATACCTCCACACCAACTGTCTTGCTGCACTTGCCAACATGTCAGCCCAGTTTCGTTGTCTCCACCAGTATGCTGCCCAGCGCATCATCAGGTGAGTACATATTGGAGGTGTAGAATAGACCAGAGGATGATCTAAAATGTTAATTGGTAGCTTCTTTCTTCCATTAATCCATGTTCTATATGACCTATTCCAGCTCTTGTCTTATTCTAGTAAATGTCTGCTTTGGACGAATATTAAAAGTGGTTTGAAACTAAAAGCAAAGTTGTCAAACACTGAGGTAAAGTGACCATGTCATTTTTTTTTATTATTATTATTCTGTACTTCTGTACTACCTGTTTGACATTGAATAAGTTACCTTTAGTGGTTTGTTTAAATTAGAATCTTGATACTGACCTTTTTATATTTGACGGTCTTGATATCCTCCAACTAGGGACGGGAGATAAAATCCTAGTATATCAGATTTTATATCACAGTATCGATGCATATGTTGATATGATAAATTGATTGTTAACAGATTAAATTAACCAGACAGGGATGCCGGTTTTTGGCGAAAGTAAATACCACAAAATCAATTGTATATTGTTATATTGTCTCATGGCATTGTCATATGTCTGACCCCTACTAACTCGAAACTGTGCTGAATGTGCTTCCTTTCTGGCTGACAGATTGAATAAAACAGACAACAATTGTGCATCCCAGAGAGAGAAACCGGGTCAAAAATATAAATCCGTTAATAAAGTAGAAGAAGATGGCACACCATCAAAACAGTAAATGTGTTTCAGCCAGAAGCCGTTCTCAGGGCGTGGATGAGGATAAAGTATGCCCAAACTAGAGCTATTGCACAGGTGATGACGTGCTATCTCACATCTTTGTAGTTTTGTGTACTAAAACCAACAGCATAAGTAGCGTACATCACACATTTAGCTGGTGTGTAAGTGGCAGGCTTCAACACAATCTTAATCTGTGTGAGGCAAGCAAAGACGCGAAAAGAGAGACGGAAATTGCCCCGAAGACAAAGTTCTAATTCACACACAAGCACACTCATTCATTTTAATGATCATTATAGTAACTTGAAAGTGGCTGCAGCAGAAGAGAGGGAGAAATTAAATATTGAGCAAGTGATGTGCCTGTGCAGAGAGGAACATTATGTAAGACGAGGTAAATGAGAGAAAGAGTTTGGCTGACGAGGAGACAGAAGACGAGAGGACAAGGTCCAAACCGCACACATTGAGTAATTCATGTTTGTTAACTCCAGACGCACAGGAAGGAAGGTTTTCTTCCCTGAAGACACACATTCACGCACATTCAAGGATCCTCTTATCTCGCTGCCTGTGTCTCTCTCCATATCTGTGACTCTCTGGTGTTTTGAGTCAGAGAGGAACACTGTCTGTGAATGTGTTCATGTCTGTCCTTTAGTGATGTAGAGCAACTGACTCCATGTCTGATGATGATAATGATGATGATGATGATTATGACTATGATGGCCAGGGCTGGGCTAAACTGGCTGGGTAGATAAAGGGAATTTCCTGCCAGGAATTTCCAAATGTCTGCCAGGCACTGCTGAACTCTGCTCCTTAATTAACTTTAAGTATGTTAAGTTTGTGCTGTTTATTTACAGGCATCAGGTTGGGTTTAAATTTCTTACCACCACCTTGCATTTTTCCTTATTATTTCTATTTATCCTCTCTTACCATCAATATTAACTTTCTGCTGTATTCTGTCCTCCATATCCACATTCTCCTCTGTCACTACACACTGTCACTAGAATAGTTGCTTGTTAATTTACTTTCATTCGAATAATGTGTTATTTGACTATCTCTTGATAGTTTCAGCTGTAGTCCACAGTTCACTAACTCAAACCTATTTATAGTCACTTTTTCAATTTGTGCATGAAAAAAAATGTTTTAAGACAAAATATTGCTAAAAAGTGTTTTTACCCATGCCTGAGGTATAAAAGTCTTATACTTTTTTTATTTGTTTTGGACAAAAGTGTTAAATATAAATGCAAAAATTGGTATCAATAAAGGTGATTGATGGACTAATTACATTTCAGAAATGTAAAACTTGAGCTGCATTTTGATTGAAACATAATTTTCATTTTAATCATGCAGGCCTTAAAATGAACGTGTAAACATACGTACATGTACATACAAATGTCCAAATCCACGGTACATAACCACACACTGTGTGTGTCCAGATAAAAAAGGATCCTTTGAACTGGTAGAGACAGAGCACCTTTAGATCTCCAGTGTGTCTGGGGGGGAACCTGTCTGTCATTACTTCAGCCTCATAACTGATTTTGGGATCAGGCCATCAGTGTGGAAATCCTTCTGTGTCGCTGTTTCCCAAGCCCTGTCCGTCACTACCTCGGCCCAATGAGGGATGTTATTGTGGGCAAACGTCCCAGGTGGAACTTGGTCGGTGGTCTCTCATTTGAAATAGCAAAAAAAACTGACTAGATAGTACAACATGTCCCATTAATAGTCCTGGCTAATAGGGCCTTTGACATAAGGTCTGTAGGTAACAGGTAGACCTCCTCATAGCTGCTCAGATATCGCCATTCACCTATCATTTGGCCAATTAGCCTGGAGAAAGAATGTGTGTGTGTGTGTGTGTGTGTGTGTGTGTGTGTGTGTGTGTGTGTGTGTGTGTGTGTGTGTGTGTGTGTGTGTGTGTGTGTGTGTGTGTGTGTGTGTGTGTGTGTGTGTGTGTGTGTGTGTGTGTGTGTGTGTGTGTGTGTGTGTGTGTGTGTGTGTGTGTGTGTGTGTGTGTGTGTGTGTGTGTGTGTGTGTGTGTGTGTGTGTGTAATAAGATGAGATGTAATAAAGAGGTCAACAAAAGAAAAATATAAATTTTTTAGACAACCAATATAGGAGATATATATATATATATATATATATATATATATATATATATATATATATATATATATATATATATATATATATATATATATATATATATACACACACACACACCACTCAAATTGAGACCATGTTCTTTGCACAGGCGCTACTCACTCAAGTTACTTTAAAAAAGTGTTTTCTCTGAAGTCCCTTGTGTGACCACACATGTTGGGTGAATCAGTTTACTGTTGCGTCAACACTGTCCCATTAATGGTTTGTGTGCATATTGACCCACCCTATTGCTACCCAAGGTCGCCCAAGCATACTCTAGACTCTTGTGTCCAGCCATCGAATTCAATAATGCAGTCACACACACACACACTAAGGGTAAAGCAAGTCAGTTAACTTGTGGGTCAAATGGCAGACTGTCACCTACAAACACACACATGAAATGGAAATTTTCGAGAACTAGTCAAGGCTGCGACCTACACAGGCCAAATAAAAGCCAGGTTAGAAAAAGGGGTTGTGATTGTAAATGGATGGTTAATTAAGCACAATGTTTAGTATTTTGACACATCATTTCTAAAACTTTCTCCTGCCAATTTCATGATTATTTTGTTATTCCAAAGCTAATTATTATTCATTATTTTAAAGGCCTCATTTAGAAAGCAAAACAGGCCCGTCTCTAATAATAATCTGTCTTAAATAAAGGTTTCATTCTTCAGTTAAAGGCCACTGTTTGTGTATTTACAGCACATTAGTTACTGATCACCATGTGCAGTGTGACGACTGTGTGTTTGGGTTCTTTGGTGAAGTGTATCATTCATCTGTCGTTGCTGCTCTCACTCCTGTTCCCCTCTCTGTGTCTCTCCTGCAGTTTGTTTGCTTTGCTTTCCAAAAAGCACAACAAGGTTTTGGAGCAGGCAACACAGTCTCTGAGAGGCAGACAGGGAGACAACACAGCCTTGCCTGACTATGTGAGTATATTTTTTTTCTCTTTTTTTTTTTTTTTTTTTTTTTTTTTTTTTTTTTTTTTTTTTTTTTTTTTTTTTTTTTTCTCTCTGTGTGTCTGCAATCAGTTTATTAGTAGTTGCCAAATTATGTCTACTTGGATAAGGTACAGAAGTTGACATGGGTGTTTGACAGTTGGTGAGTGTGAGGTTCCTTGAAGTAGCATGGATTTTGACTTTTTTATTTTTTATGAGGAGTCATGGTTTTGTCTAAAGACAAGATTTTGGGAAATGCGCTTATTCACTTCCTTGCTGAGAAAAGATCGATACCACTTTCATATTGGTCTGTTAAATATAAAGCTACAGCCAGTTATCTTAGCTGAGCTTAGCATAAAGACTGAAAGAGGGGGAAATGACAAGCTTATACTCATGTATGGGACTATTACTATTATATGTAGAAATAGATCCATGCATGACCCCCATAAAATCGTCATTGACTACGTTTACATGCAGCCAATAACCCGTTCAAAACGGAATATTAGCAATAACCCGGTTCGCACAGCCATGTAAACACCGGCAAAACCGAATATGCTCATATTCCGGTTTTAAAAACCGAATATGCTACCTGGGTTACCCCTTTTCTAACCGAAGTTTGGTCATGTAAAACGCGTATCGGCATATCTCCATCAAAAGGAACATTGATTTGTGTTCTCGCGATGTTCTATTCGCAAGGAATCTTGGTCTTTTGAGTAGAGGAACTTCTTGTATGCGCCAGAAAACATAGTTATAATAATAATTATATACTATAATAATATAGTTATATATATGTCAATGCAGAAAACCTGCACGCAGTATACCGGAAGTAAACAAGAAGTAGAGGTAAACATGGCGGCGAGCCGCGCGCACAGCACCACACTTTTGGGGCGAGGAGGAAACCAATTTCTTTATTAGTGTGGTGAAACCATGAATATAATGTCTTTTGTTGATGGCAGAAAGTACCGAGATAGTGAGATTTATAAGAAGGTGACCGAAAAGTTATTGCGTCTTAAGGTTGTCAGTAGGCTACGTCCAGACGCTAACCGTGCGTCGCCGTTTACGTCGGGATATTGCCAATTGATTCCAAATTCCATGTAGGAGTAACTCTCTCTGCTCACGCATGTAAACGGGTTATTCCGAATGTTTCAGAAACCCGAATAGTGACCTTAACCCGACCATAACCCGAAAATTGACAGCTTGTAAACATAGTCATTGTCATTTTTTACACATCAGGTTTTGTTCGTATTAAACAAACGAGAGATATCATTTTATTAATTAACTTTATAGGTGCTGGTGGGCAGATTTTGTTACCTTTTGAATGGAGCCAGGCTAGCTATTCCAGCTAACCAGCTAGTGGCTGAAGCTTCATATTTAGCATAAAGATGTGACCGTGGTATTGATCTT
Source organism: Perca fluviatilis (assembly GCF_010015445.1). Classification (NCBI taxonomy): domain Eukaryota; kingdom Metazoa; phylum Chordata; class Actinopteri; order Perciformes; family Percidae; genus Perca; species Perca fluviatilis. The sequence goes on along the minus strand of NC_053128.1, from coordinate 22,336,240 downwards.
CTCATCTAAAGTAACCCTATTACTATTTTTACCCTAACATTGTATAATGGTTTGAAAAACAAGCAATCATCGGAGTATTTAAATTCAAAGCTGTAACCAGCAAAATGTTCGGTTCATCATCCAATGTATTAATCGGCTGTTGTGTCAGCATCATTTGATATTTTTATAAGTAAACAAGATAAAACATAATGCTGTGTGCTGCTTTGTAGCATCTCCTCTATCATGGATTTTGAAATGTTTTTCGATGTCTCTCTTAGTCTGCTGTCTCTGCTGACAAGTCCACATTTTGCTCCTGGCACCAGTTATGTCGACCAGTTTAGGTACTCAGTGGGATTCATTTGAGGATGTGGTGCACAGTTTGATGCTGTTTCTACATTTAAATTAAAGGCATGTTACTGCAGAACCAGCATTGAGTCGCAGTATGCAGCTCTGTCTACTCCAATCCTTTGTCTTCTTCTCATTACTTTTCCAGTTCACATCCCACACATTTAATATGTACTGAAATGGATTCTCCACTTGTAGAATAATATTTGATGAAAGTGTTTTTTTTTTTAAATTGGATGATAAAATCCGTCATTCTCTGAAACATCAGTGTTTATCTGAAATTGAAATCTTAACAACACCACAGCAGTGACTAAGTGGCAGAGCTTAAACCAATAGATTTAAAATGATGTTTTCCCAATGCAATTAAGTATCTATGGATCTTGTTAGTGCACCACACCGGGCCAGTGAGTACACCCTGTTGACTATTGACTGTATAACTGTCTGTATTTTGTTTAGGTTAGTCTGTTTACTTCTCAGTCTGGCTGTCGATTTGCATGGTCCTGTGTGTGTGTGTGTGTGTGTGTGTGTGTTTGTTGTTGTTTGTGTGTGTGTGTGTGTGTGTGTGTGTGTGTGTGTGTGTGTGTGTGTGTGTGTGTGTGTGTGTGTGTGTGTGTGTGTGTGTGTGTGTGTGTGTGTGTGTGTGTGTGTGTGTGTGTGTGTGTGTGTGTGTGTGTGTGTGTGTGTGTGTGTGTGTGTGTGTGCGTAAACATGCTTATGTGTTTGGGGCTTAGAGATGTATTAGGAGGTCCCCTTAGATGCCCTTAGGTGCTGTGGAAACATGAGTGTATTTGAGTGCTCTTTCAACCATGTAGCGACTGTCTGATGAGGTCCCCTTACAAACAGACATCTATGCACACGTAAACACACTCATAAAAAACATATATAATGCAATTATCCAGCTTTGTTTTGATGCTTTCTTCCTTCAGGGCTTCTTTTAATACTGTTTATCACCCATGCATAAACACCCACTGTATATGACTGAAGGTGGAAAAGAAAAACCTAAAGAGAGATTACTTTGCCTTGATTATATCTTCTCTGTTGAACATATCAGTCCAGCCAGCTGTTTACATAGGAGAGTGCACTCGGAGTGAATATAATAATAGTGACAACAATAATAAGAGAAATACACCCACACACGATGAGGGGTCATTGTGTAAGGTGGACTACACAACAGCGCTCCTGCTTTTGGTATAGTTCCAGTGTGTTGCTCAAGGGCACAAGACACATTTCCAGTAGGATTATATCATGGGAATTTTACAACGAGGGTTTTTTCCCTAGAAAAGTGTTTGACATCCAGTCTGGGTCATAGGCTATTAAGGCATAACTGATCAACAGCGGTTTGTCCTTGAGCTTAGACTATACTAACTCAATATGACATTGGTTCCCATGTCTACAAGGGTTCCCGTGACTTACTGTTCACAGCTAGAAGTCAACTTTTAGCTTTACTGACATCTCTTGATTAAAAGGAGCATATTTTATTGTTTGCCTTCTGAGCATGTGCACACATAACACCTACTTTGAGATATAAATTCATCTTAATTGTGTCTTGGACAGCAGAGTCAGCTTTTCACACAGATTTGGTTGTAAACATCTTGGTCTTAGTCAGTGGTGATTCTGAGTGTTTGGCAAAGCCTTGTAAGGTCCCTGTTCAGAAGGCTGGGGACGTCGGGATGAATTGTAATACTGTATGTGGTAAATATTTAAATTTGTCGTTTATGACCAAATACCTGCAAAACTGACATTCTTATCAGCCTCAGTTGTACTTTGTTTTAGCAAATGTTAGTATGCTAACATGCTAAACTAAGATGGTGAACCTGGTTAACATGTTAGCATTGTCCTTGCGAGCATGTTAGGATGTTAAGTTGTCATTTGGCTCAATGCACTACTGTCCCTAAGTACTGCCTCACAGAGTTGCTTGTTTAATTTTTATTTGAATTGAAGTGTGGCATAGGTATAGGGTTTCAAATGTAGATTTGATCAGTAGGGATGCTACTAACAGTTCATTTTCATCAACCATTAATCTGCATTTTTTTAATTATTTGATTATATATTGGGTCTGTAAAATGTCCAGAGCCCAGCTCGTTTTGTCCAAGCAACCCTCCACAAACTTTTATTCAGTTTACATAAAACGAAGCAAAGCAGCAAATCCTTGCGATTGTGAAGCTGGAACTAGAGAATTTTTGCATTTTTACTTATTTAAAAAATGAATAACTATTAATTGATTACACAAATAGTGACAGATTATCTTTTTTCTGCTTGCTAACCATTATGCTGCAATGAATTTTACATGGGATTATTTGTTTTTGTCTATTCTATTCCGCTGTGTGTGTGACAATGAGGACTTAAATTGTCTTTGCATATAGACTAAATTTTAAGCAAATACCTGGCTCATTCTTTCATGGAAATGGAGGAATGAGGTCATAGATAAAAAAATAAATAAATAAACCACTGGTTAAATGTTTTACACAATGACAAATAGGAAAGGAAATTTATTCCACACAAGTGAAGTTAATGTTTTTAAAATGTTATCTACAAGCTAAACCAAGCTGACCAGCCATTTATTTCTACCCTCCGTCATCATCGGTCTGAAACTTAAACTGACATTTACATAAAAACTTTTGCATAGCCTTTCTTATCAAGCCAGTTATAATAACCTCACACACTGGCTAAGGTTCTCAGGTTCAGCTTTGGAGAAGTGACATCTAAAAGAGGTCATGTTGACTCCTTTGTTTTCTCGATCTGTGGCCCTCCTGTTCTCCTCCAGTAGAAGTGAAGGATGTGGCTGTGTAACTGAAAGCAGCCTTCTCTGGTGTTATTCACAAACTCTCATTTTAACATGGGACGTTTAGGGAGCTATAGAGAGAGATCAAGAGGAGCGGAACATGAGGAGAAAAGAAGAACGATAGAAATGGGAGAAACAAGCAGGAGGAGATGAGGAGGGTTTGAAGAGAGGGTGGGCTTGTGATGGGCATCTGGAAACAATGTAATTTGGCTGAGTCTCGGTCTGGAGAGAGAACTAATGTTTGTTTAATGTGAGATTGTCCTGGACATGTAATTGCTCTCTTTTACGAGGGAGGAGGATATGAAAAAACAACGTCAAATGCTCTAAGCTGTGGGTTAAAGCTGGGCTCATTCTGCTTATGTGTTAATGTCTCCCTCTGTTTTCTCTTTCTCCCCCTCCATTTCCCTCCCTCTTTATGTCTGCCTCTTGGTCTCTCATATGTACATTCACAGAGCACCCCCCCCCCCCTCATCCTTGTATGTGTTTGTGCTGCTGTGTCTGGTTAGTGTCAGGGAAGAAAGAGTGAAGGGTAAGGGCCCCTTGAGCCCCCAAGGGACAGCCAGAGGCTCCCAGTCCAAGCAGGGCAGCTCTCTCGGGGCCCCAATGCTGTGCTCTGCAGCCTCTGCACCTCTGATTGCCCTTTGGGATAAGTGCAGTGACATGCAGTATGTGCTCGTGCACACACACAAACAAACATAAAACAAGAAAGTATGCACTGTGTTGCATTGCATTGGGTTGTGTGTCACTGTTTATGCTCCCAGCCAGTGGTAGTAGTAATATTACTTCTGTGCCTCTTCATCTGTTTACTGTTGCACATTACTGGGAAGACACACACACACACACACACACACACACACACACACACACACACACACACACACACACAGAGAGAGAGAGAGCCAGAAGCATGTTGGACCACCCTGTCTGTGTTTACAGTATGTGTGCTGGTTGAGTCACAATCTGTGATCTCTTTTTAATAGCCAGAGAGACACATGCATTAGCTTTGTAGCACCATTCCTTTTGTTTAGGGAAGAAGCAGAGCCCAAGGATATATCAACAGATAATAAACATTATGCCTTCTGTTTATTATCAGGCCTTCCAGGAAATTGCCATTTTTGTATTAGGCTAGAAAATTGTTTAGCAAAATCCACAGTTTTTCCATTAATGCTACAATAGCTCATAGATGGCTAGAAATGTTTTTAAAGTCTATTCATGTACAGTCTCTGAAGTATATGTAGGTGAACAGATCATTTCAACCAACCAACCAACCATTTTTTTCTTTACTTTGTTACAATTTTTCATTGCCTTGAGTGTGTTTTACATTGTCAGTCGATGACTCAAACATACTCGTACTCATTTATGTTATATAATTAATATTAATGCAGACTTCAAGGTCCAATATCTGTTTTGTTTTTTTGTTGTAATGGTCGGGCTATAGTCACTTGTACATGGGACAAGATTGCTCTCACACCAGTGTTGAAAAAGTATTGAAATATATACCCATGTATCCTAACTGTAATTCCCTCAATTTAGGATTTTCAAGCAGTGCATAAACATTTAATAAATACGTACTATAATGTAGTTATAAGCTGCTTTAAGGACATTTTACATGCTTATTTTATGTACAGTATTTGTAAAAAATTATAACTTTGCCCATGAAGACATGTTTTATATTATTACTACAACAATTGTGTTTTGCCAAATTGTTATTCATAAGATAAGAATCTTTATTGTCATATGTTTACACAACAGTGACCTTTTCACAGATGTAAACATAAACATTTTAAATGGCCTCAAGTTGATTTCCTGTTGCAGTGTATGTGAATGACATCAACTGACAGGAAGTTAACAGGGGGCCAGGCTGTTGCCTAGCAATGGAATTCGATTGAAAAGTTCTATTGATGCCCATAGGAGTGATAGTTGTTGACAAATGCATTAATACACACATTTTAGTGAGTTTTAAACCATTTAAATTATATATACTGCTTATAAATGCTAAATAGAGGGACTTAAAGTAAAGTGTTGCCTTTTGCTGGAAGTTTGTCTCACTTCCAGTCTCCTTTTCCATACTTTTTTGTCCATTCTGATCGCATATTTTGAAGGATGTATGATGTTCAGCGTGGCCTCCACATGGCTCAATCACAAAGGGAGTCTCATGTATTTTCAACTTCTACCCATCGTTCTCTGAGATTGTAAAATATGCCTTGCCCAGACTTTCTTCCATGTCCACTTTTCTCTAAAATCCTATTTCCACCTGGTATTAAAATCAATCTATGTCCTCATTCAAAGTATTTCTCATGTCACAATTAAAAGTCCCCCGTTATTTAAAAGCTATTATTATGAAGCAGCAAAATCAGGAAATGCTGAGTCTTTATCAGCAGTAACTTAACACAACGCCTATAAGCGAACATATAAACATAAAATATTTTTTTTTTTTTTTTTTTTTTTTTTTTATAAACGTCTCCTTCCTAACAGACTGTAGGCAGAAATGTATACACGCACACAACCGGCCTCCTGGTATGTGCAAACGGAAATAATGTACGTCTTTATTTGCAAATAGTCCGATCACAAGTGGTTACTCAAGACCATTTGAAAACACATTCTGCTGCCAGGTGGTAACACGCGTACTTGGAGCTGTCCACTTCTTATTGGATAACTCCGATCGGATTTTAATACCAGGTGGAAATGCAGCCTAATTCCACGGTGCTGATGGAGACTCTGAAACATTTTGCGCAAGGGCAGATATCCGTGTGTCCCTTCATATATGGTTTATCTGAAAGTAGGAACTGATTAATTGAAGTGTCAATTATGCTGTCACATTTCTTATAGTCTTTTGATGTAGAACACACATCCCTAGAGCTGTCCACTTGTGATCGGATCACTTAGATCGGATTTTATTACCAGGTGGAAATGGAGCTATAGGCCTTTAAACTCAGGGATCAAACTGGACTTCCTGACTTCCTGATATTTCATCCTCTCATCGATAACCAATCAACACATCCCCAGGGCTTAAAGTATTCCAGCACCATGCTGGATCTCTGGCGTGCAGCCATGAGGAAAAAAAGAATTTGGGAATTTACATGCGGTTTATTATTTTCGAGTCAATTGATTTCACCTACCAATCATATGAGAGGAACGCAGCTCTAACTAACGTAGGGCTTAAAGGGGTGATAGAATGATTATATAGGGTATTTCACACTGTTCCTTATGGTAATGGGGTATGTAACATTGTTTGGGCTGAAAATGGCCTGGTTGATATTTTATTGGCTGTTATGCATCCCTGTGTTTTGGCCTTATATACTGTCTATGGTTTTGGCCCCCAGAATCTCATATTCCAGACACTGCAATGTTTCTTTACCAAATTCACTTCTGAGACTTTTTTATGCGAGAAATCAACTATATAAAGCTCAAATATGGGCCGTTTCACGAAAATTGATGGCTAATTGCAAATTTGGTAAGACGTGTCGGACTTTAGGAGCTCCACACAGTCTGACGAGAAAGCGGCAGCCTGCTGGGCTCCATACCCAGCGCAAAGTCACCCTTTGTGGATTACTGCACTACTGGGGCTCCGCGGCCGGCTGCCGGCATAACTATAATATATTTACGGTTTGAATTTCATCACAGCACTTATAACACAGCTATCCCAAGGTCTTACAAAGCTAATGTTGTGTCCGTTTTCAATGTAAGGCATTTTTATGAACATCAGGCGTTTTGTTAGGAGGAGCAGCTAGCTCGCTATATGTCCCATTCAATACAATGGGAAAAGATCGCTGCTTGCTAGCTACACTTTCGGCATAACTATAGTAGCTATATTTACAGTTTGAATTTCGTCACAGCACTTATATCACAGCTATCCCAAGGTCTTAAAAAGCTAACAATGGTGTCAGATTTCAATTTAATGATTTTTTGTGAACACTAGCTAGGCTTCGTTAGCTGCGACTGTCCCTTCAATCCTATGTGTACAGATTGCGGCTAGTTAGCTTAATTTTCGGCGTAATTAGAGTATATTTACAGTCTGAATTTGGTCACGCCACTTATATAACCTCTACCTTAAGGTCTTATAAAGTTAACAATGGTGTCCGATTTCAATTTTATAAATGTTTGTGAATTTCAGAGGAATTCTAAGAGGAGGCTAGCTAGCTCTCATTGATAGAGCTCCATCCAGCCGCTGGCTTTATCAATGAGACTCGCGGACAAGAGGCGTTTATTTCACCGATCTTTGTTTAAATAACTCAACACATTATAATTACACACATTATAAGATTAACTGGAACCTGTGGTAAGAGATTGCTGGCGTAACAAGCTCGCTGACCGCGCTTTCACTCACATACACCGGAGGGGAGCTGCAGGCCCTGGAGCTCTGTCCAGGCAGTGGCGTTTAGTAGTCCATTCACCCAAAAAAACGGTGACTTTGTGCGGGTATGGAGTGCCGTGGGCTGCCAGCCGTGACGGAGCTCAATCTACCCCACAGTAGGGATGGGCGATATGGCCTAAAATCCATATTGCGATATACATTGCAGCCTCTTGCGATAACGATATATATCACGATATATAAATTATAATGGAACCATTTCAGACCAGGTTCCATAGACCCTAAGGAAAACCAAACTGCTAAATGTATTTTTTTTTTTTAAGAGAAAGAAACGTAGTATGTAGTTTTGAGAACATTTATTGTTCTAAACTGTAATTATACAACATAATGTTGCAGATGAATAAAATTCAAGTACACTAGTTTCAGAGACTTTGACAAAGAAAAAGCTTAAAGTATTGGGTGTCTTCTCTTTAGTGCAAACCATTCTAAAAGGCACTACACTTAGTTTAAGTCCTTGGTTCTTAAATGCCACCAGAGATGCAGAGAACAGGAAAAAACTGGTGTCTGTTTAGTTAAGGAACACACACTGTACTGAAAATACTTTCAGTATTAGGCAAAGATGCACAGATACTTTAAATAAAAACATATTTCAAACAAAGTTTCTTACCTGCAGCCTTATATGTAACGCATTTTAGCGCGCGGGCACACACACACACACACACAGAGACACACACAGAAGAGTGGGGACTTTTCCCGGTGGGCCGGTCTGATAATAGTTATACATTGCAAGTTGTTGTCGCCGCTGCCTGCTGGTCAAAATGTGCAGCCTCTGCTCAACCCGTACGGCAGGGGCCGCAAATGTCCCGGTAACTTTTTTTGGTCCCACTCCGCCGCTGCACACACACGCACACACGGTTGTATGTTCAGCGGGGAAGTACGTCTGCAAACACCGGCTGCCAAGATTCCAATCGTCCGTTATATAGTGAATGGTCAGGCTGGTGAAAGGCTCCGTGGTACGGCTCGAGCACAGCTCCGTTGTAGCGGCTTAAATCCAAACCCAAGTCCAAATAATGGATGTTGCACCGGTCTTTTTCACCAGCTCCTTGTTTCGCTTTTAGTCATGTTTACTCAAGATGACGATGACGCGTTGCAGCTCGTGGCTCTAAACTTCGCGGGTAGATTGCGTCATCAACATGAATTATCGCAATAGTGCAATATAATTAAAATCTCTGTCTTAGGCCAATTTTTTATCGTTTCTATTGCATATCATCTATATCGCCCATCCCTACCTCACAGCAGGCCGTGGTCTGTGAAGGAAGGCAGGCCAGGTGGCGAGGCAGCACCGGCCGCTGAACTCCGACACACAGTCGGACAAAATTTGCAATTAGACATACATTTTCGTACAAGGGCCCATATTTGAGCTTTACATGGTTGATTTCTCGCATAAAAAAAGTTTCAGAAGTGAATTTTTTAATGGAATAGCAGAGATCTGCGCGACCTAGATTCAGAAGACTACCTGATCTCAGGTCAGTTGTGTAGCCTATGTAAATGTTGGGGCATGACCGTTCTCTTAATACATTCATGGGCGTGACAAAGGTACAGGTCTTGGCTTACGTCAACTTCTAGCTTTGTTGGTCTGACCTCTCACTGAGGTGTTGTTAGTAACAAGTGCCAGTAAAAGGGGTTTAATAAAGTCATGATTTTCACCTGTACAATATCAAGGTGTACTGAAGCCAAGTCTTTGGTGGTCTTTAGAAAAGTTAACACTGAATAAAATAATCTATAATGAGCTGGAACTTTACAAATTCTACGCAACCTCTTAGACTGATGCCCTTTATGTTGCTCATTATCCTATCCTCTCCATCTCAATAAAAGCCTGTCCCCTTGTTTTCCTCTCATTAAGTCAGTATCCTGCGGGGACTTCCTCACTGACCCCCTTTTTAGTCTCTTATCTTCTGAATTTCTTTCCTCACCTGCCTAGTGAAGATGATACTAGACCTAGTGGTTAGTTCACTTGTTAGCCTGTCTCTCTATATATCTGTCAGCCTCTTATCTTCTCTCGTCTTTCGCTCTGACTTTTTCTGTGTTTATCCGCGGGCAGCAGGTGTTCTGGGGTCGTAATGATTGTCTGCTTCCAAATGGCAATTAGGGCAGCCCTGCTGTGCTCTGGTCTTTTCGTGATCTAGGCACAGGCACAGCAAAACAGAGCACAGCTAGCAGCAAATCAATTAGCACTGCCCACCTATCTTCCAGTGTGCTGTTGCAGCTGTTGGCGTCATCTTTTTTTATCATCAGTCGCATTATCGACATCACCGCTGTGATGCCCTCCCCCCGCTGTTACTGCTAGCCAAGTCTCTGAGAGATAGTGTGCTTATTTGAACTGATAATAAGGTGTCTGTCTGCAAATATGCTGGACTTCCCCTCCAAACAGACAGTGATGCAGCGATTGTCCAACAAAGTCTTTCCTAAACACATCCTAGACGGCAGTATGTCTGCGTGTGTGTGTGTGTGTGTGTCTGTGCGTGTGTGCAACAAAGGATGTTTTGTGAGGCTATGGAGTAATAAGAGGCTGGCCCGGGCGCAATGCTCTACAAAATGGTGTGATTATGACGTGGCCGTGGTACCATAACGCAGGTCAGACAGTGACCCATTTAAAAAAGACTGGACAGGCTGCCGCTACTCAGCCAGTCTGACCCTCTCTTGTCTGTCTGTCTGTGGTGTTTTTTTTTCCTTCTCTTCATTTATCTTTCTTATTCAAACCCTCCCTCTTGTTTTGCCCATTATAATATTGAATCAAGAACAAAAAATGCAAATATTCTTTCTATTTCTGATTTAATGGTTTGCATTCTAAAACCGTGAAAACCTCTGTCTTATAGGTGTGGCTTTTAACTCTCTCTTTTTGCCAGTCTGTGTATCTGTGTTTATCTCCATGCCCTTGTCTTTGTCAGTACTCTTTCTTAATATGTCTGGTTTGTCTGCCCTGCAACAGCCTGCAGTGAGCAGCGGGGCCAGCCAGGGAATCACTAAGCTATTGGTTTAATGATGCCAGCTCCTACTTTACAGGGATTTACATGTCTGTGTCTCTAAACACCCTTTCCACACACACAAACATGCATAAAAACATGCAATGGTATGATAGGACGGCTAGACAACACACACACACACACACACACACACACACACACACACACACACACACAGCGCACCACGCACACAGTGTAGTCCCAGCAGTGTTCTTTTCAGTCACTGATTGCATCTGCAAACTCTATAATTTTCCTTGTCATACAGATAGCAAAGGTCATATATACCTGCAGACATAACACGTGTGCTCAGCATGTTGAAGAATTAACTGCAGAATCAGACCGTTGAAAGCACATACACACACACACACACACACACACACACACACACACACACATACATACATACAGGCGTATTCACACATTCACAGCCTTCCTGTAAGGTTTGTGTAAATGGTGAAACAAGTAAAATGGGGCAGGATTATTGAGACTAATGATATAGCTCATGTCTGAGGCCTGTGTTTTCCTGGGTGGAGAGAAGACATTAAATAGCAGCATGAGTGGCTGTGACTAAATGACAATGCAGCAGGCTGGAAAATAGCACATGACTGGAGGAGAAGGAGCAGAAAAGAAGAGGGGAGGGAAGGAAAAATGAGGTAGGGGAGCGAGAGAAAGAAAGGAAAGGCTGTAATGGTTTCATGCAGTCATATAAACACGTCAGGTGTTTTCAGGCTGTCGAGCGGATACATTTTTGGGAAAAACAAGTGCGAGAGAACAGAGTAAGAGGAGGAGGAGCCAATATATTTAAATCCTGTCTGGGTTTCAAGTAGACCATGGACCTCTTAATCTCATCCACTTGACAAACATACACACAGGGCCAGGCAGACGTCTAGCTAGCCTATTTTCATGTGACCTGAATTCCCCAGTGTGGCATTTTTTTTTCTGCCAGGCTAATCTCATTAGGCTGGGTACAGAGCTAGAGAACAAACACACTAGGCATCCCATCCTTCCTCTGCTCCTTTTGTCTCTTCTTCATTGGTTCACTTTCTCCATCATCTCCATCAAGCACCCCCCACACTCCATTCTTCTATGGTTTCATTTTGTTGCTGTCTTCCTTCCTCTGCCTCCTCCTCCTCCCACTCAGTTGTCTTCCATATCTGTGCCTGCTTTCTGTCTAATTATGGCCTGCCACTGTGGAGCAGGTCTATCTAGGCAGTGGAGTCGAGCCCAGAGAGCCACCTCTGCTTCCAGACGCACAATCAATCCTCATTATAGCCAGCTCTCCTGCCGTCCACTTGTCTCTTCAGGTCTGCCTGTTAAAGCTCCACACCACCACACACCTTTGTCTACCAGCTTGGAAATCAATGCCTTTGTGTGGCAAGCCTGATTCATGGACAACTTACAACAGAATACAGTTATAAAGAATCATCCTTATTCCCTTGGCTACTTTCAGGGGGTGATTGTTCATGTGCATGAGCTTGTGCATACACTTATGTGTGGCAAAAAAAAGGCCCACAGCAAGCAAAGTCATTTGTAAGCTAAAGACTTGTTTCTGAAGCAAGGCACAGAAGATGGAGTATAAAATGATACTACATGCAGTTCTGTTACAGATCGTTAGCCCAGATTGGAGGTAGAATCTCAGCTTTCGATCAGCTTGTCGTAGCAGTCTCGCTGAGCTGCGGTTTTGAATCTAGTCTTTGCTGGTATTAACAAATTCTTGATCAAAACACGCCGTCATCAGAACAATTATGTTTGTGATGAAAATGAATCCTTAACGATAAGTCTTGCAATGGAGAACATAAAAGCCCATATTCTTTTAAATGAAAGTTGTTGGTTTTTTCCATAGTAACATGGCTAAACTATTTCCTGTATGTGCTTTATTACAATTGAGAGAGAGAGAGAGAGAGAGAGAGAGAGAGAGAGAGAGAGAGAGAGACTTTACTGATGTATACATCTACACATTAAGATTAAACCAGCTAACTCAGCACCTCATTCTAATGTATTTTACAGAATTTACAATACTTGTAGGGGAATACACTTTTCTCTCATTTCAAGCCTGAAATGAGGCAGGATGTAACCCCAGAGGAAGTTGCTGATGAGTACTCTCTAAGGAGAGGCTTCCTGTAAAGCAAAGATGGCGATTCAAGCAACTGGCTGAACCCGTCAGTTAAGCTTTTGTCACAAACAGACTCAATGCATGTGACAAAAGAGGGGAGACCAATCAGGTTAAAATGCCAATAAAGTGTTTATTGCAACATAAAGAAACTACTATTAACAAAAGAATCAAAACAGATGTGGAATCAGTGTAAGCAGTGTATGTGTGAGTGAAAGATAAGCAAATGACAACTGCAACAAAAGAAACAAACCAAACCCAAACCAGGAGATGTGGAACCTAGGAGCAGGAGAATGAAGAGACAGAACAATCAAACATGACTTGTATAAATAGTCTTGGTTGAGGCCTACCCAGGTGTCTACCAATCAAGTAACGAGCCCTCCCAAACTGCCAGCTCAGCCAATCAAGACAAAGAAGCCAACAGCAGGCAGAAAAGGGAGGGTTCGTAACACTTTTAATTAAGTTATTTATTTATTTTCAGAATCCTACAATTGGTACAATGATGCAGCCGTGTAGTCATGCTTTGCTTTTTTCTAGTGTCTACCTTTTTAAATGTCACAGTCCCGTTCTAAGCTACTGTCACATCATGGTCAATAGTACACAGTCTGCTTTTTTTTTCCTAGTAGCTGAAGAGCGGTGGTGTGTATGTAAATTGATGCCCACACACTGCAGGATTAGAATTGACAGAGTTCATTTTTTATACATTTGTTTTACATAGTTGTGTAAAAAAAACTAAACATCATGTCCACTTGTGAGTGGACTTTTAGTGTAACATTGGCAGGCAGGCAGGCAGGCAAAAGAAAGACACTTGAAAGAAACAGAGCCATCATTAATGTTGTTAGTAACACATGCTTTTCCTACAATGACAAGTCTGCCTCAAGGTTCTGTGCTTGGCCCTTTGCTATTTAGTCTTTATATGCTTCCTCTTGGTAAAATTATTGGTAGTTTTGAAGGTATATCTTACCATTGTTATGCTGATGATATCCAGTTATATTTATCTTTTAGCCCCGATAAGCTAGACAAACTGTCCTTGTTGCACAATTGTTTAGCCTCCATTAACAAATGGATGGCTGACAATTTCTTGCAATTAAACTCTGACAAAACTGAGGTGATGATCTTTGCCCCAGACAACATTACCCCTAGGATTAGGCAGGCCATTGGGACTCTATCCGTTTCGGACTGTAATGCTGTGCGTTATCTGGGTGTCATTTTTGATAAATCTATGTGTTTTAACAGTCATGTGAAGTCTCTGGTTCGTTCCTGTTTTTTCCATCTCAGGAACATTGCTAAAATTAGATCTGTGGTTTCTCAAAGAGAGATGGAGATGCTTGTTCATGCTTTTGTTTCTTCTCGTTTGGATTATTGCAATGTACTATACACCTGCTTAAACAAATCATCCTTGGGCACACTGCAAGTCGTACAGAATGCAGCAGCAAGAATTTTATCGAAGACCAGCAGGAGGTCGCACATTACTCCTGTGCTTAAGGCTCTTCACTGGCTACCGATTGGTTTAGAGTGAATTTTAAAATTTTAACTATTACCTATAGAGCCTTACATGGCCAAGCTCCCTCGTACATCCAGGAACTACTGCACGCACACACTCCTGGTTGCTCTTTGAGGTCTTCTAGTCAGGAGCTCTTAATTGTTCCTAGAACACGTTTTAAAACAAGAGGTGATCGTGCATTTTCGGTGGTGGCCCCAGGGCTCTGGAACTCTCTCCCTTTAGCCTTGAGAGCTTTGGATTCTGTGGAAACCTTTAAAAAACACCTGAAGACTCATCTTTTTAGACAAGCATTTTATTAGCCATATAGCTTTGTATGTGTTGTCTTTGCTCTGTTTTTGTTTTACTGTAAAGCACTTTGTGACCACTTTTGTCTGTGAAAGGTGCTATATAAATAAAGTTTACTTACTTACTTACTTACTTACTTACTTACAAGTCAAAATGTCTTCTGTGAAACCTGTTTATGATCAATACAAACATGGCGGTCTATTGATTCTAACGAGAGCACTCAGTGTGTATGCCAACAGTTCTTCTTTGTATTTTAGGTTTAAAATGGACAAAGTGCATCCGTAAGACAGTTTTTAAGGCCAGTATCGGACAGTACTTCTATTGAGCTTATTTTTCCAATATAGATTAGATATGTAGGCCAATATTAGCTGATTACAGATATATCGATATTAAGCTTTATGTAAAAAATGTACGTATTTTTTTAACTGTAATGTCCCGCTCAATACATATTTTTGTCTCAATTCTTTAAAGAAATTAGTCTAAAGCATTCTTATAAAAAACCTTTATTTATGTAAAAAGGGGGGATTTGGTCTTTACATCGTTATCACATCTACACAAAATCATCATGCTATTCCTGCTAATCATATAGGTCCAGGATCAGGGTTAGAGAATCTTTGCCGTGTGTGTTACAGTGTTCTTCTACCATTGGACTTATTTCATTAGTGCACCATCGCATTAAGCTAAGCTACTTTGAATGTTCTTGACTCCTGCATTCTTTGTCTCAGCTTCTTCTTAGCTGTTGTCTTTCCACTCTGTTCTGCCCAACGTAGATAGGCTATACTGTTTTATAGAGTAGCTACAAACCTCAGGGCGAATGGTTCAGCTAATGGTACACTTTTTCAACCACAGTTGCTATAAATTCTTGTAATACACTCTTTTTTGGGGGGGGGGGTTTGGCAAATAAAAAACAGCACACCATGCCTAAAGTCCATTTTGCAAATTAAGAGATTAAGCATGTTAGTCATTGTTTTGTATTTTTAGATTTGTTTGGAAACTGGCTGCATCATCTAGGGATCTTATCTTTAATAACATCAGTACATGATAGATTTTGCAGAGTTCTACCCGCGGTTGTAACACCACTGAACATCATACATCATCTCTTGAACTGTATTCGCCAATTCATTGCTGCGTAGTTTTATCTCTTTAAAGAATATTCATTTTCCCAGTCTCTTTGCCACTTCTGTGCCACAATGAACAAAGCCATGTGGGACATTATCTAGTCACCGTGGCGTCTGTCTGTCCGTCTGTCTGTCTGTCTGTCTAGACACATTATTGTGAGCAAAGTAACTAAAGAACAATGCATGATAGAATCTCTGTTCTTAAAATGCAGGTTCCCCAAGTAGAGCAGATGGTCTGATTAGATGTTACCTTGCTGCATAGATTTCCACATTGATGAGAAGACAGATTTACTTGGAACTACCAAAACTTCTTAGAGTAGTGATATCATGCTGTAGGTTAATTATTTTAATAGCTACAATAAGTGGTGCATAGGTTAAAGGTTTCATAGCACCAACAGGACAGACAAGCGCACAATCCCAAAGTGTGCTTTTACCTCAGTGCGGCATGTTTGTACATACCTCGCCATTTTTACGCTCACGTTGCGAAACAAATACGCCTGAAGTGGGCACAAAAGCGTTAGTACATGAGGCCCTCAGTGACTTAGCATGCATTCACACACAATGTGGCGGCCCTCAGACAGTCCGCCAAAAAATCCATTGATATTTTCTTTTCTTTCCAGCGTTTAGTCCGCGGCAGTGGGGAGCCAGAAAAATCACACGGTCTGCGGCGAAAAGTTTAGACCGATTCAGCTTTTGGAGAAACGCAACCAGACGTCACGCTGCGGTGGCCAATCATGTAACCGGCGATCAGACTTGTCAGTCCGTTTTGAGGCGGGTTGAGAGTCCTTTACAGTAAACAGGAAACATCACTGCCTCCATCGCTGCAAGAACAAAGTTTTAAAACATTAAAAACGAAACACAAGCACTTAACTGCCCAGGAGTTTGTGTAACAAGCTCCAGCACGAAGCACAGTCCCTCAATCTTTTTTTTTTCTCTCTTTCTCTGTGAAATGAAGCTGCCTTTAAGTGCAGTCGGAAATGTCGAGATCTATAAACGATCTGACGGAAAACCATAATTGTGAAACATAGTCTACTTGTGCTACATCGGGGGATTAAATACAACAACAGGACATCACACATATGGGCCATTTAAGTGACACTCCCACCGCTGCACAACCCTGCAGCGAATCGCCAGATCACTCTCATTGGTCTGAACCTGAACGTGCCCTTCGTGACTAGATGGGATGGTAGGCCAGGCTAGCTGTTGTCCCGTTTCCGGTCTTTGTGCTAAGCTAAGCTAATCGGCCACTGATGGTAGCTTCATATTTACCATACATACACGAGAGTGGTATCCCAAAACATCAAACTATTCCTTTAACGTACCTTTAAGATTTGAGCTTGAGCTCTTGTATATATGAGTGTGCTGTAGTTAAAGGTTCCTGCCTTTTACAGCTTTGTGATGTGTTATTTTCTCTGCTTGATTTCTGAATGCAATTGCTTTGTATTTGTGACAAGCCTGCATTGTGTGAAGAATTTTGTAAATAAATCATGTCAGCCACTCAACCCCCTTCGTCTTTCTCTCTTTCGTTCCCACGTCCTTCTATTCCATTACTGTCACCTGTCACTTACCGACCATTGTCTTGGCCCCAAGAGGAAACCTACTGTGACATGAACTGATCTGTGGCTCGCAAGGTCACCTATCTGTCTCTCACTAAGACCATGGCTGTCAACTTTCATCCTTCTCTCCCTCCTTCTGCCATTTCTTCCATCTCTCTGTTCCCTTCTGCTGATCAATCTATCAGAAGCAATCATTTAAACCCACCATTTTATGTGAAACCAGTGTAGTGGGAAACCAATTTACCTTTACAGTGGTGGTGTTGGAGAGTAGTCCTCCCCCTGAAGTGCTTTGAGTGTCTATGATATAGCGCTATAAATGTAATGAATTATTATTATTATTACTACATCCTCCCTCTCCCCCAGGCCCAGGACCTGAATGTGATTGAGGAGGTGATCCGCATGATGCTGGAAATCATCAACTCCTGCTTGAGCAACTCTCTACACCACAACCCCAACCTAGTGTACGCACTGCTCTACAAGAGGGAGCTCTTTGAGCAGTTCAGGACGCACCCATCCTTCCAGGACATCATGCAGAACTTGGACACGGTCAGTTGAAGGTTTTTTTCCCTCATAGTCACTCAAATATAAGAAATGAATTAACTGAAGCTTGAGCCTGCGATCGCTTTACCTCGTGGCTGATTTGTGGTAATTATTCCATAGATCAAGGTTATACAGACTTCCCCTGAATGTCCTCTCAGTCTGCAAAATAGTCAGGCAGTGCTGGAACACATGCGAAGTGCATCGTTAACACGGTGTGTGCAGTTGGACTGTATGGCACACTGAGCCCTGTGAGCTTAAGTAGAATTGATGAATTAATCATACCCCTTGTGTCGTGAGTCTGTGTGTCAAATATTCATTGAATGTTGGGGAAGGAAGAAACTATGTGAGAGAAAGCTATTATTCAAAGCTGTATTTGGCATATAGAGGAGGAAAGGAAGCTTTGGTGTGTTTGAGTATATGTATGTATGTATGTATGTATGTGTGAGGGATGGGGCATACATAGCCTTGGGCTTTGCTGCTATCCATAAGTATGAGGTAAGCATGCTATTTACGATCCCTCAGTTAAAGTGGCTATATGTAACTTTCAGTTTGTGTTGATTTCTAGCGGTAGTGTTTTTACCACACCTGCTGTCGTAAAGGTCTTTTCTTTACGGTGCTCTATTGCCAATGTATTGCTGTTAGCGTGACGGGGAGGTGATACAGTTGCGGTAAATGTTTTGCTCAGACAGAGAATCATTCATTTACAATAAGAGAATTAGTTACAGATGCATTTTTGCATTTCAAGTGTTGCATACGGTAACTCACAGCTGGAATACACCGCACGCGTAAAGCAGGAAATGAGTCAAGGGAAATGCAGTGCTACCAAACCACGGCGAGTGACGTGCGTCGCCGCGACATGTAGTTACATTTTTCAAGAGGAGCACGTCAGGCTACGTGAGATAAAACCGGGTATCACTGTCACTGTGTCACGAGCCAAAGCAATAAGAAGTTGTTGTAGCAACCAACGTAATAATAACTTGGAATCATATAGCGCATTTCATGAAACCCACAGACTTAAGTAAGTAACGGGGGGGGGGGGAACAGAAAATTCCCTTGTCACGGAGTAAAGGGGAAACCTCCACGCTAAATGGAATGGGGACGTACTTATATGTCGGTTACTAATGTACAACCGCATTGCACATTCTAAAGTTATTTTATGAATGAAATAGACTTGTTTGGGTGGGTTTTGAATAATTTACAATCCCATAATTGTCTCCATCTGTTGAAAGCCCTCCCGAAGTTGACTCACGTTATCGCCATTGTCTTTCACTTTCACTTTTAGCTTTTAGTTGTTCTTTGTTTAATTTACTTATTTTCTGTGATGGTCCTGCCCCAGTATCAGCCACAACTACAGCAGATAACTTCTTAAACAATAAATAAAATACAATTAGGCCTATACAAAGATATCTCCTGCTCTCTTCTACCTGGCTCAAAAGGCTAGTAGGCTAGCTAGTTAGGATACTAACACAGGCTTTTTCGGTGTAACAAAGAAATCTGTGACCCTTCCAAATGTGTTATTGTAGCGCCGTCTACCTGCCGCAAATCATTCTGTGACTGCGCGGGAAAATCAAACCCAGGCAGAGGCTATAAAGCTATATAAAAATGGCGTTCTTTTCACTGTTAGTCTCGTTTGCTGTTACAGGTCATTTAAGACTGTTGTATGAAAAATGATAGAGCTTCAGAAACATAAAAAAGTTACATATAGTCACTTTAAGTCGTTCTCCCTAAGGCTATTCTCCGAAGCCTTCCTTGTGCGTGCAAATCCATGTGTGTGAGCATGAGATTCAGGATGAGGGGCTGCTTTTTTGCTCCTCTAAATTAACCCCATATGGGAGGCCTTCAGAGTTAATGAAGAGATTAGTATTAGACGCACACACACACACACACACACACACACACACACACACACACACACACACACACACACACACACACACACACACACACAGTACTCATGTAGGCTCTGGTGTGTTTGAATTCTCTAAAGCAACCACAGAGCGTGAGCAGAGAAAACATTGCCTGTAGATGCGTTTTTCATTGTTGGTTTGACAAAAAAGAACATTAAAAAGAATCGTTAATACCTCAAGTTTTTTTTTAAGATCAAATATCAAACATTTCTCCAGGGAAGAAGCCAGCATAGCAGTGGAAACGCAGAATACAGTTTCCTTGATCTCTTGTTTGGGCTTAAACCCAGAAGGCATCAGATAATTTGAGCTCCAGTGAAGTGTTCATTTTAAGTGAGATGAAACATGGTCAAACCCTATTGTGAATTTGTAATCTGAAATACTGTGTGTATTGAGTATGTAGCCTACAGGCACATTAGCCGAGCCTATTTTTTTTTTAGCATTTTGAATTTGGCTTAGAGGTTTTTTCACTCTCTAGAAAACAGAATTCATGCAGTTTTATAGCCATTTCATCAACTTGTATCCACTTTTTTGTCTTTATAATAGCCGTGTAAATAATGCTACATGTAGCTCTGTGTCTCTGCATAGTAAAGACGCATTTCCGGAGCAACCTACTGTTGCTAGGAAACATGACAACCCATGGATAAGTCTTGTTGGCTGTTGATGGCAAAATGTAGTCTCAAAGAGCTTGTTTTTCATAACATAACGTGTTGGAACATTCACCAGCGTTACTGTTTACAGAACAAAGCCCTCTACATGTAGCATGATGCCACTTTGCTCTAATTTAGATCTCCACATTGCACCCAGTGTCATCATATAGGGTGTGGCTGCTGCAACATCAATGTGACAGCTCCAAACAGCTGGATTACAAGAGTCAAACAGCTTCACGACAGAACTGAGAGTTGATATTAAACTTCAATGAGATCAAGATGACATGAGATCCTGTGTGTTAAGACAGGATTTAATGGTGAAAGATATAGACTAGAGTCTGAGCGATACTGGATCTTAGTTTTCTTGCATAAACACGGAACATGACCAAACGTTCTGTGATGAAGATAAGTTTGAGTATTTTACAGTCGAACAATAACCTGTAATGGTAAATATAAGATAACTGTTAATTTGATACAAAAAGCATAATTAAAATGTAATCATTTTTATTATCCATAGATAAAAACATACAAAACAAACATTATACTTAAATTGAGCAAAATTGAAGTCAACTTTCGTTATTTAACTGACAGTGATATGGATCTTCTCATCAAACTCTCGGCAAGAAAGAGAATAAGCTTATTTCCTTCAATGTTGAATTGTATGCATTACAAATCATCTCTATTAGACCAAATGTATTTTTGGCAAATTTCAGTTCTGTATTGTGATTGGCTGTTTCCTCTTGTGGGACCTTTTTAGGTGATCGGCTTCTTTAGTCAGCGTCTGGAGCAGGCAGGAAGTGACCTGTCTGTTGAGAGGGTTCAGGAAGTCATCATGAAAGGAGCCCAGGCCCTGCCCACAGACAGACTGAAGGTAAGTCTCTCTCTCTCTCTCTCTCTCTCTCACACACACACACACACACACACACACACACACACACACACACACACACACACACACACACAGATACACAGTAGGGGAACAGAGGGAATGGGCAAGCCTGGAGACAAAAAAACAACAAAATAGGAGACTGGCTGCAGAAAAAAGTGGGACATATTGGACATCAAGGTGCATGTGACGAGGATGTAATGTGTTAAGGGCTGCGAGAGGTATGGTTGATCTGGTGCTGTGGATGTGAGAGAAAGGGAATGAGTTTGTCTGGACAGGTTAGAGAGAGTGAGAGGTGTGGGATATGGACTGGGGCAAGGTAAAGATGTAAATAGTTAGGACATGAGACAGAAGGCTAAAGCCCGATTCTCATTAACACGAATGCCCATATTCATTCCATCTCCACTGGCCTGCTACACGTGAACATGTAATGGCATTTCAAGGAGATAGGATGGGGGACTAGGGGACGCTTTGTCATGGGCACATAAGATTGGGGGAGGGACTGGGGGAATAAATCTAACACCGTGACTCGTTAACCAACACACCCAACACTTCTGGCTGGTTCGCTAACCCCCGCCCTTCCCAGATCTCCATCAATCAGTGAGGAAATATGTAACCAGCGGTCTCCCCACTCCGCTCCTCACCAGCACCGAAGCTCCTAATTGCATGTTTCATCATGTGTTTCATGTTCTATACTTGGCGGCTGGCTGCAAGGCATTTGTCTCACTAGCCGATGTGGAAAAGGGATGGTGCGGGGCCACAAGTCCATGTGCGCTCTCTCTCTCTCTCTCTCTCTCTCTCTCTCTCTCTCTCTCTCTCTCTCTCTCTCTCTCTCTCTCTCTGTCTGTCTGTCTCGCTATCATTCGGAACCTTGGAGAGCTAATGTAGCGATCGACCATAGAGCCATAGAATTACATGGAGCCATGTGGATAACCCTGCCATGTCCTTCAGCAAGGGGGGGTGGGAGGGCTGTACTTGTAGTACACACTCACGCAGTCAGCTGTAGTTGGAATATGTGTGTATGTGGTGTATAAGTGTGTGTCATCCTCACCATTTGGATTTGTGTCTGTGTGCCGATAAGTGTGCAGCCATGTGTGCCTGTCTTTGTTTCTGGGCAAAAAAAAATAAAAAAGGTTGTTGAGTCTCACATTGACTCTCCACTACCTGAGTGCTTTCCGGGCTCTTCAGGGTGACATGAAGCGAAGAGTATATCTGGGCAACGTCTCCTCGGGGAGAAATCCCCAGCACTCGATGGTACCATCGCTCAAACAAACAGCTGTCTCTCTACCTCCCTGCTTCCCTTCATCTTATTAGGCTCATTCCGCTATACAGCTCCCAATTTGCAAATCCATAGGTTTGGATTAGTGTTGTGTGGAATCATCGATAAGTTGGTATTTGCTCAGTAAAAGCTAGGAGTATTTTAGTCTCAATCAGTCGTGTGTGTGCATGGAGAGCGCT